>NW_025999612.1:1800000-2292500 GCF_019419815.1 Pyrus x bretschneideri | reverse complement strand
GTAAAACTTACTAGTTCAAAGTTTCACTTCAATTGCATACCCAAACAATTGTGGGATGCATGTATTTATAATATTTTCATGATTACAGAATGGGTTTGAAAACCCTATATACAAGGAAAGGATTACAACCACAGGTTTAGATAACAACAAAAAAACAAATAACCAAACAGTCCTATAAACAAGAAACAACTGAAAGGATAGGAGTTTGAGCCAAGTCAAACTCCATAAGTTTTGGTGATGCGTTGAGCATGCTGATGTCCTCTAAAAGCCTCCGCAAGCCGACAGGCTGTGGAACAACTGGAAGCTTGGAGACAAGTAACTTAAAACGAGATGACGACAAGCATTTGGTAAACAAGTCAGCAAGTTGGTCTTGCGAACAAATATATTTAACCAATAATTGACCACGAACAACCTTTTCCCTAACATAGTGATAATCAACTTCCAAGTGTTTGGTTCGTGCATGGAATACCGGATTAGACGCCAGAGCTATGGACGAGAGATTATCGCACCAAATTTGAGGACAAACCAGATGCAAATGCAAGTCCTTGAATAAAGACCTGAACCACGATAGGTCAGCCGCAATGTATGCTAACTGCCTGTACTTAGCTTCAACACTAGACCGAGATACTGTCTTCTGCTTCTTAGAACTCCAAGAGACAAGGTTGGAACCAAGATATATACAAAAGCCACCCGTTGAATGCCGAGTATTTGGATTCCCTGCATAATCCACATCAGAGAAGGCACTTACTTGAGTAGTTCCAGGTTTATATTGAAGACCATGAGTATGCATGGCCTTCAAATATCGCAAAATCCATTTGACAGCCATCCAGTGAGTAGTTTTTGGAGCATGCATAAATTGGCACACTTGGTTGACAGCATAGGATAGATTTGGTCGTGTAATGGTGATGTATTGTAATGCGCCAATTACACTACGATACATCTCTGGTTTGTCATACAAGTCGCCTACATATGCACTGAGCTTATGACCAGATGAGACCGGAGTGGATATTGGCTTTGCTTCAGTGAATTTTGTGCGAGAGAGCAAGTCTAATGCATATTTAGACTAACAAAGATGCATATCAGTCCCATAATAGTTGACTTCGACACCCAAAAAATAATGAAAGAGACCTAAATCTTTCATCTAAAACAACGTGCCCAATCGCTGAATCAATCTGGATATTTGATGAGGACTATTTCTAGCGATAAGGATATCATCGACATAGATTAAAAGAATCAGATACACACCTTGTTGTTTGAACACAAACAAACTATAATCACATGTGGATTCTTGGAAACCTAGTTCAAGCAGAAAATCTAAGAACCTCTAAAACCAAGCCCTGGGCGCTTGTTTTAAACCGTAAATACTACGTTGAAGTTTACACACATGAGTAGGAAATTGTTGGTCAACAAAACCCGATGGCTGGCACATGTAAACGTCTTCCTTCAGAAACCCATGCAGAAACACATTTTGCATATCCAGCTGCCTGATATGCCATTTGTTGGACACGGCAAGACTTAAAACAAGACTTATCGTACTATGCTTAACAACGGGACTGAAGGTCTCACTGTAATCCACACTAGCCTATTAATGAAACCCGTTGGCGATAAGTCGAGCTTTATGTCGTTCAATCGAACCATCCGCACGTCTCTTCAACTTGAACACCCATTTATTTGGCAGCAAATTCATAGTGGGATGATGAGGAACCAAACTCCAAGTTCCACATCGCTGCAGTGCATTAAATTCTTGACTCATTACATTTCTCCACTCTTGAGACTTGACAGCTTGACTGAAACACGTTGGTTCAATAGGCAATTTGTCAACAGTTAGATGCATAGTGTATTTGGGATTGGATTTATGGATTCCTGACTTGGAGCATGTAGTAATTTGATGGTGTGAACCACTGGCAATGACAGGGAGCATAGGTTTAGAAGTTACTGCAACTTGCTCATTTCATGGATGTAGAGGCTGTGGACTATAGGATGACACTGGTATTGGAGGACAGTTTGGTACTGCAATGGGGTTAGATAGTGTAACAGGTTGGGAGACTTCAGTGGCGAGAGGGATTTGAGTGAGATTGACATCTAGGGTAAGTGGTGGTACGGCCAGGTTAAGGTTACGTGGTGGAGGAAATCTATGGCTGCTAGGGTTATCAAAAGTGAATAATAGGTCTGGGGCCTGAGTATTACCTAAAGGTGTGACGTTTTCTGAAGAAGATGTGAGTCCCTTAAAAGGGAAGCAGTCTTCATCGAATAAGACATGGCGAGACACGTAAATGCATCTTGTAGATAGATCCAAGCACTTGTAACCTTGGTGATTTAGTGAATAACCTAAGAAAACACACGGTTTTGATTTTGGTTGAAGTTTATTTTGCATATAAGGCACTAACTAAGGAAAACATCGACATCCAAAAACCTTTGAAACGTCATACTTTGGTGTTTTTTGAAAACATTTCTCATAAGGAGACGCATAGGTCAAAAGTTTAGTGGGCAACCGATTTATCAAGTAAATGGCCATGGAGCATGCATCAAACCAAAATTTGTTAGGCATGTGAGATTGAGGAAGCATGACTATACTTGTTTTAACAATATGTTGATGTTTGCGCTTGGCAACTCCATTTTGTTTAGGGTGTTTAGGACACGAAAACCGTTGTGAAATGCCATTATCAGTGAGAAATTTTTGAAATGCATGGCTTTTATATTCTCCACCTTCATCACACTAAAGGGTTTTAATTTGCAAATTAAGCATTTTTTCGACATTGGCCTTAAATTTGACAAAGATTTGGAACACTTCACTTTTGTGTTTCATAGGAAAAATCCAAGAATAACGAGAGTAATCATCCACAAACAAAACATAATAATGAAAACCTTCATTCGAAATAATGGTAGAACACCACAAGTCAGAATGCAACAGTCGCAAAGGAAACTTTGAAACTGACTCAGACACTTTGAATGGTAACTTAGTACTTTTTCCTAAGGGACAAGACTCACAAAAGCTTACATCTAAAGTACCATGAATTGGTACCAAATTATTTGAAATTAAAAACTTAATTATAGAATTAATAGGGTGACCTAGCCTTGCATGCCAGATATTCACTGAACACCGAAGCCCTACAAATGCAGATATTGGATGTTTGAGTTGTCCAGTGCCACATGGAAATGGATATAATCCATTCTCACATCTCCCCCGGAAAAACGTCTTCCGGGTCTTGAGGTCCTTAACAAGGAAAAAATATGGAAAAATTAGTAGGTAGCAATGGTTATCTAAAGTGAACTTATGTGCGGAAATAATGTTTTGGGAGACAGTGGGACAGTGAAGGATATTAGGCAAATCAAATGAGCAAGTGGAAGTATGTAATGTATTTGAACCATTATGTGAGATAGAAATGGCAGAGCCATTACCTACACCCCCAATAGTTTCATTGCCAGTGTACTCTTTTAGGTTAACCAGATTCTGAAGATCAGGAGTGATGTGAGCATTGGCGCCGGTATCCAACAGCCAGGTACCATTCTTTTGTTTGTTGAGAGTGACGGAAGATGATGCTATTTTTGTGAGCTTTGTTGCTGGAATTCTGCCTTCAAAGGTAGTATTCATTCTGTGATAACAATCAAGGGCCGAATGGCCTGGTTTGCCACAAATTTGGCAGACAATTCTCTCACCATTAGATCCAACCCGTTTGCCACTACATGGCATGGTGCGGAAGGTGTTGTTGTTGCGAGGTCCATTGCCTCATTGGTTGAAAGAGTTACCTCGATAGGATGAAGATGCACCTCTTTCAGTCGCTCGAGTTCGACCACTACCTCAGCCGCGAGAAGCAACAAATGCATTGACCTGTGTAGATTCCACCAAAGGAGCAGTGTGCTCAGCCATGTGACGATCAATTGTTAACAGTAGAGCCTCAAGAGTTGGGTAGGTGATAGGGGAATCACGAGCTTGAGCTGCATTGACAGTCATCTTAAAGGCAGGTCTGAGATTGTTCAACACAATCTGAACAAGTTCATCATCACTCACAGGTTGCCCAGTGAGAGCAAGGTTGTCAGCAATCGCGTTCATGAGATCTAGGTAATCTGCCACAATAAGATCACATTTCTTTGTCTGTATCAATTCATTTTGCAAAAAAAAAAAAAAATCCTGTTTTGGGAAATAGAAGCATACCGTTTCTCGAGTGCTTCCTAGGTGGCCCGAGCAGTCCTCTTGCTCGCCACAACAGATAATACAGAAGCCGTCAAATATCTATTTATCTAACTAAGGATTATTTGATCCTGTTGAACCCATGCAGTGTACGCAGGGTCCACGACTATTGAGTCAAGCAGATACTTGGAAGGGGACACCAAGGTACCATCAACATATCCCATCAGATCTCTGCTTTTGAGAATTAGGAGAATTTGTGCCAACCACAGTGGGTAGTTGGTCCTGTCAAGTTTGATGTTGACGACGGTGGAAAATGTTCTAGCATTTATCATCTGTACTATAAAGAGGGGTTTCTAAACATGTTCTAGCATCCTATCGTCATCCATCAGATAGTCTACCAGTTCATGGTTTTTATAGAAAATACGATATATTAAAATATAGCTCAATATAGGCCAACAATTAATTCCTTACAAAATAACAAGACGTTAATCAACATTTCAATAAACATGCCTAACATAAAATCAATCCATAAACTCGTAAGGCATGCTTTTCATTTATCCAATTAAACTATGAAATCATGTAATTTAGAAGGGGTCCACTCACAGATACTTCGTAGCAGCAGAGTTGTGCGGAAAAAGATTAAGGAAATCCCCACTAGCAAGTTCACCTAAGCACAAAAATGTACAATTTATCAAACTATGCCCAAACGGTAGAATTCTAGGAAATGGATGCCAAAAACTGATTCGGAACATCGAAATTGGCCTAGGAGAGATTTTGGGTTTTTGGGTCCTAAGGTTTTTGGTTAAAAAGGGTTAGGGTGAAAAGGGGTGGTTTGAGCTTAAGTCCAAACCAACACACACACACATGCACGGCATAACACACACACGCACACACGCACGTGCACCACACACACTCACACATGCTTACACACACACACACACATTCACGCGGACACATATACACACGCTACACAAACACACACACATGCACGACATGCACACATATACACACAAAGTCCACATACACACGCACACACTCAAGTACTGCACAACCCAAAGGCCTAACACACGGGGCTGGGCTTTAAGTCCTTTCTAAATAAAAACGGCCCAAGGCCGTTTGGGTCATTAAAATAAATAACAGAAATTAATTAAAAGAAATAGAATGGGTTGGGTTTTGGTTTACGGGCCCAACGCCCGTGGGTGTCCTGAATGGCCTAAAGGGCCTGCATGCTGATCGGAGAAGAACGCCAGAAAATGATGATCGAGATTCGTCCCGATTCCGATTTGGACCTAAAACTAAGTAAAAATAAGAAGTTAAATCCTAAAAATGATGCTGAAAAAGAAGGGAAACAGAATTTTACCACAAATAGGATCAAATGGGGTCGAGATTGGCTGAGTTCGTGTACGAGCTTTGACGGATTTTCTCGTCGGGTTCTGGGGTTTAGAACACAGAAAAACCACAAGTTCAAACTTTGGTTTTCACATGAAGTTATAAACCCAACATGCAAACCCAGAAATTTAAAAGAAAAAGTGGGGAAGAACTTCACCTGTGTTCGAGCTTCAGAGAGTTGAAGCTCTCGGCTTCATTGGCAGAACACAAAGAGGTGTTCTAATAATGCATGCAGGATTACAGTTGAGTTCCTCAAGCCCTAAGGATTCTAGATATGTGGTTATTTTGTTGGATTTGTTGAGATTTTGAAAGGGGAGGGGGTCGAGAGCTCTCGGAGCTCTGGGGAAAGTGAGAGTCGAGAGTTAGAGAGAGAAAGAGAGAAAGCTAAGTTTTTCAAAAAATAAGGAAGGAAGAGGATAGCGCTCACGGGTTGGGTCATTGGACCTAACCTTGGGCCTTAAGTTTACACAAAGGGGGCTGGGCTTGGCCCAATGAAATCTAAGTTATTTTGGGTAAGGGTTATTACATTGATACTGTTAATTTGTTTGTTAAACCTTGATTTAGTGAGTTATTTGTTCCAATACTAGATAGCAAATGAGGAGGCTAGGAAACCAGACTGGCATTCTAGCAAAACAAAGGGAAGAATCACTTTTCTCAATAGATAGCATATATTTCTGGTCATTTATCCACTAAGAATCATAACTAGGTTAAAAAAAACCCAGTTTAAAACACTTGAAAATGGTATATCCACTTGTTGCTACATTTATTGAACTAGCTAGAAAAGGGTATACCCTTTGAGAAGCTGCTTAGCATGGTTTCATAACTATACTTTCCTCTCTAGTACTTCAATGCTCTTATACCAGTCTTCTATAGGACACATGACACGTTTTTCTATTGCAACAACATTTTCTATCATGCAAGAGTTCAGAATCATCTGGGCCGCCATAGTACCCATATACCTTCACTTCCCTAAGGTTATGATGGATTTATTTGTGGGGTAAACACTTTGAAAACTATGTCACGGAAAGTAGCTACTTTCAGTGAATATTATATACCTTCAACGATATAGCAGTGATATCGGCTGTAATCTACAGCATAGGAATAAAACCTTCAACACAAGTTCGTGCAAGCGAGGACCTGACTCAATGAAAAAAGCTTACTGAAGAAGAGAGCAATTGTAATCCTTGTCAAGGTTTAATTCCAAATGCTTGAGATTGACGAACTTAGACATGATTTGCATCATAGATCTGAAAACCAAATAAGGGGCAAGTCACTGATGTACTTTATCCAAAACGACAAAGTGAAGACATATTCATGACCATAAAATGCTCCAGTTAGAGAGACTTAATCTGAGGAAAAGAGGCATGGAAAGACTGGTGGGGTTGGTCAACTGCCATTGAATATTTCATGAAATTGCCGGGAGTAATCTCAAAAAGGCATACATTTCTAAGAAGCAAGTTTGTATTGAATCCATCATAAAGAAAGAAAGCAAGGTTCGGTGTGCATCACAAATATTGACACCTTGGATATCGCCGCATCTTCATATCTAAACGCTTGAATACAATGGATGGACCCAAAAATTTTAGATTAACCAACTTTGTGCATTGAGTTAGTAGGACTCATTCAAGAACAGAAGAGTTAGACAAGAAGCACTCGACAAGTGGTTCCATCACTGGTACAAAATCGAAACAAACACTACTAGAAATTTTGACTTTACCAACAAAATGAATTTGTTGGCAAAAGTCAAAATTTGCTGGTAAAGACTCTTTCATGATGAAAATATTTGTCAGCCGTTTTATCGCACAAAGTGTGAAACCTTGTCCCACTTTTATTGTACTTCTTTTGTCAGATATTTAGTATTTGTCTTTTACGTTATTAATTTGCGAACCATGGGACCCACTTAGGATTCTTGTCCCCTTCTCTCCTCACCCTATTCGGATTTCCCTTTTCCCTTTTGGGATTTTCTTATCCCTTTTTATTATTTTAAAAGCCTCTCTCTCTCTCTCTCTTTCCATTTCTATCTCACTTTCTCTTTCTCTCTAACTCTCTGCACTCTCCCCGTGCCCTCTCCCTCTACAATTCTCCCTCTCCTCCCTAAAACTCACACATATAACCATCACAAACCACCCCACACTAGACGTTGGACCTCGAAACCATAAGCAAACTTGGTGCTCCATCATGATAGTCATGGTGCACCCCTCTCCGACGAGCTCCGATGGTTTTTGTGAGTTTTCCGACGAAGATAAACTTCTAGAAACTCTTGGGGATGTGTTTTAGGGTTAGATTGAAGCTTTTTTTAAGTTGTACATACGTGTTAATCGTAGAACATAGCTTAAAGTAGCTTTTCCTAGTTTTTCAGCGAGTTAACCATCATAGAAGGTGTCATTCATCTCGTTGAGTACTACAACTTTGGTTTTTGAATCACTTGATTTGGTTGAATATCGAATAAGTTATGAGCATTTGAAGTTGTGCCCAGAAACTGGGGCAACCCGACTTGTTTACCTTGAAACCCAGACCCAAATAACCAACCCTAACCCAATTAAGGCTAGCCTACTAAGGTAAGCCTAAAACCCATTAGACCAAACCCAACTCTGAGACCCAGCCCTCTAAGTCAAGCCCAAAACCCTTCGGCCCAAGCCTAAACCCAAGGAGAACCGGCCCAAAAACCCAGAATTAAATCGGCCCAAAAACCAGAACCGAACCTGCCCAAAACCCAGAACCGGACGTGCGGCAGCGTATGGGGGTACTTGAGGTCCCCCTTATTTTTTCCGATGTCCTGAATTCGTTTATGACGTCATTTTTTCGAAATTTAATCGTTATGGAAAGTTTTATTAATTGGACCCCTTTATGTGCTTAGGTGCGATTATTAGCGGCGTTTCCGTCCCTCATATTTCGCACGGCTCTTCGACGATGGAGTATCTATGAGTGGATCCCTTCTAAATTGCATAGTTTACTATTAGAAATGCGTACACGAAAAGCGTGATTTAATGGTTATGTTTTATGAAACGGTTTATGAGTAAATTAGATTTTACTTATTATAAGATATAATGCTTTACTGAGAATATTTTGGAATACCATGTTTTATCGATTTTCATGTTCTTTGTAGTATATATGATGGATGACTATGTACTATGAAGGTGTTTTGAGATATGATGTTTAATCTATTGAGCTCTGTTGAGATATATGTACTTATGTTTGGAAATATTATGTTCAATGATTTTTGTGCTTATCTAGTGGTCAGTGTTCTGTTTACAGGCGATGATACTTATATTGGCTTCGGTCGGGTGATGTAGTGGCCTACGGGTCAAATGAAGATATTTATATTGGCTTCAATCAGGCGATGTAGTGGCTTTGGTCGATTATGATACCACTATTTAGCACATTATATATGGTGTGTGTGTGTGTGTATGTGTGTGTATATATATATTTTTTATGAAAGGTTTTATGGCATGCTAGGGTTTTTGGAAAGCCTATTACATATTATACTATTGAATAACTATGTTAGTACTACTTATATATCAACTTGGTCCACTCATGTTTGTTTGCGCCCCTTCAGGATATAGGAATGAGGCATACGATCCAAGCTACAAGGCATTTCCCTACCAGTGATATTGTGTCATCCTCTCTACTTTCGACATCACTTATAAGAGCACTTTTTGTCTTACCTTTCGCATGTATTCTGAATTAGATTTATGCTCTGAACATGTCATGCATTATCACTATCATTTTATTGACAATTGAATATTATTATATTATTTTGGTAAGGTTTGTATTTGAATATTACATAATGTAGTTTTCGTGAAAATTAGATGCATGTTTCACATGTTCTTGGCATATGCATTCATTAAATGGCTTGCGTTACCCTCAGATGTCAGGCAGCACGTGACCATCCCACTGTCATCTGGACATCAGGATAGGGGCGTGTCACAAAGCATGTCGTGCAAGACTCTAGCCAACAAAATTCAACATTTCGTCGGCTACGAAGTGGTTATTTCCCAACAAAACATATTTCGTCGGCATTCTTAAACCCTAACAAAAAATTCTATCGGAAAAGGATTTTTAAGCCTACAAAATGCACCGTTTTGCCAATAAGATGACATGCCCCAACCCAGATATCCAAATAACACCTGGGTGGCATGTACGGGCTGACACTCAGGGGTGACGAAAGCCCTAAGTGTATAAACAAACACGAAAAATACAAAACAATAAATGCTAAGTGACAACAGTAATGATATAAAATCCACATGAACGAAATAGAAAGATCAACGATTACAAATCCAAAGTAAAAGATGCAATATGTCCAAAGCATACCAATAAACAGGATGTTAAAGAAAAGTGAGCATAAAATTATAGGAGTCGAGAAGGACCATACGTAAGTAGAAGAAGCAAGATAACTGGTAGGGAAAAGCCTCGAAGCTCAAGATATACTCTTCGTCGCTATGTCTTGAGGAGGCCCAAAACAGAAAATGTGAGTGGACCACTCTTCATCACTAATAGTACGAAAACCCATTTATTTTAGAACATATTAACCCCTGTTTTGAAAACATATATAATACTACATAATATTTTTTTAAAAAATCCTAGCATGCTGTGTAAGACATTCTTAAAACATCTGTAAATTGCAATCGTGATGTACTCAACTAGGGGCATCATAGTTGCCCGAAGGCAGTACCTATCCATCATCCTAAGGTGAAGCTGAATAACCTGTCCGTCACCCGAAGGTGAAGCTGTATAACCTGTGCATCACCTGAAGGTGAAGCTGTATAAAAAAAGCGTACATCCACACCGACACTAGCGGTGGCTAGTGAAGCTGTCCGACATTGCTTTCGGCAGTGAAGCTGGGGGTATAATATATCATATCTCACTCTTCCATCATTTGTGTCCTATGGCCATAGTCTATTCTCGTGGTGTGCGGATGTGCCGTATGATAACCCACTAGGTAAGTACCAAAAACATATCTCAAAATCTCGTATCAAACATTGAAGCTCAAATGCTCAAACCTCGTCTCATAAATCCATAGCAAATCATATTCATAATCCATAATAAACATATACGTGAATCCATAGTATTTCATAAACGAAAATCCCATGATTCATAACCTTTAGTAATATATAAATCAACTAAATCATAATTGTTTCTTTAAAGCAATTTAAATAAATCGTAAGTATGAAAATCCGTAAAACGTAATAAATCATGCTCCATTCATAAAGTATGCAATGCATGCTAAAAATATATAAGTTTAGAAGGGGTCCACTCATAAGTATTCTACTATTGGAGAGCCGCTTGTACTAGGATGGATTGGGTCACCTTTAATCCATGCACCTATACACAAATAGAGAGCATTTTTAATAAAACTCTACCAAAACGTTGGAATTTGGGAAAACGGAGTGCTGATTTAGAATTAGGACGTCGAAATTAGTCTAAGAAGGGTTTCATTCAAAACCCAAAAAGTCAACCCAAAGTCAATGGTCAACGATCAACGCTGACCAGTTAATGGTCAACGGTTACCAGGTCAACGCTAGGTCGGGTTGGGTCAAAGGTAAGTGGGTTGGGTTGGTCTATTTGGATCAAATGGGTCGGCCCAATATTGATTTGGGCTTGGGTTAGGTTTAGGTGAATTGGGCCTAAGCTAATGGGCTGCTAGGCCCAAAAGTTTGGACCTGGGCTAAGGGGTTTGGGCTAGTTAGATTTGGACATGGTCCCGGCTTAGCGGGCCAGTTCTAGGTTTGGACATGGGCTAAAGGAAATGAGCCGGCCTAGGATAAAGGGTTTTGGGTTTCTGGGTTCTAATTTAATGGTTTGGGCTTGTATTTGGGCTGTGGGTCGATTCAACCCAATTGCATTGCGGGCCGCCGGAACCATCGAAGAAGAACACCGGGTGTTGGGGGTTTTCTCTGGCAAAACTTCCTCAGCTCCGATCCGAGGTCAAACCTTAACCAAAATCTACCATTCAAAAGCCAAATTGAAGGTAAGAGAGTAAGGATTCGAGTCGTACCGAGATGGGATGGAGTTGACGTCAGGATTGACCGAAAAATGGCCTGTCAGCCACGATTTTCCATCGGAAAGCTGAGAAATGTGTACCTTCATTTATTTTTGCATTCAAACACTCCAAGGTTCTCAAATTCAACCTAATTTACTCTAAAACACAAACTAAAGGGTTGTAGAAACTCACTTGCACCGAAGATGGCGAAGATTCGCCGGGACAAGTACAAGCACAATGAGTTCTACTGTGTAGTTGAAATAGGAAAGAAATGTGGATCTATGCCTAACATTTAGGTCTAGGTCTTAGAGAGGGTAGTGGTGTTGATTGATCTAAGTGTGTGTGTGTGTGTGTGTTCGGTTTGTCGGAGAGAAGAGCACTAAGAGAGAGATAGGGAAAGTGAGAGAGAGAGAGTTCTAGAGGTCACGGGAAGGGGAAAGAAAAAGGCACCAAACAGTGGGTGCCATCTGTCACCCATGTAGAGGTCCAAAAGTGGAGAAAAATCTCAACTTATGAAATTATCAGAATGCCCTTACGTTCAAAAGTTCGTAAAATCTTCGTTTTAACTCCGAATTAGATTTTGATTGCGCCTACATGTTCGTATTGACGAGTGCTACAAGGATAAAATATGAGAAAAATTCTAACATAGCCACGGACAAAGGTCAACAAAAGTCAACCCTTCCGTAGTTAGGGTTATTTTCGTAATTTTAACCAATTAAAATGAAAATTTTGAAACGGATCGTTACACAAGATGTGTTCGTTGGAAAATATTTTTTGTCGGCATTGCCTTACTCTACCAACAAAATTAGCTTTGTCGGGAGAGAATTTTAATTTATAAAAATAAATAAATGCTTGAAAACACAAAAAAATAATTTCTAATAATGCTGCTTTGATTAGTAATATGTATACGTACATTGGTTATACAAAGTATTATATTATACAATAATTCTATCCTACTCTCATTCCTCAGTATCGGTTTAGCAATAGTATCACAATAATATCCTGCAAATTAATACAAATGGTAATTATTATGTATGACAACATAAGAAAGAGCATCCTTAAAACTGAAACAATCAAATTGTAGCTAGGAATCTTTCTATAAGTAATAACATTATGGAGCTGCAGTGATTCACACTACACCATCAAAAAGATACATTCAATTGACCCATGCAAATCAAAATGAATGAAAGAAGGTACAATAAGTTACGCAATAATAATTAAAAGATATTCAACTCTGGGATTAATTAGCAGCCCTCAAGAATACAAAGAAAATCCTCAAACTTAAAAAAATTTCTCACAACTTGATCAAATTGTATTAATGACGACAGTTGTAACTTATTGGGGAATCAAAATTGCTTACACAATGCTCGTTGCTCATGTCTAGTATAGACATAATCAAACTATTCGTCCATGTACTTAGAATAAACACAAGGCAAAGAAAGTAAAATATACAATATATTCCTAGCACAATCAAACTTACCTGTACAAAGCTTCTTGCTTAGTGTGTTGTGCACAATAGAGGGACAAAATAATCTTGGCATCAGTTGAATGGGAGAATAACACAAGTTAGCAACCCACGAGAAAACATAACAAAGGGATAATTTATACGATATACTTGCAATAAAATTCACCATCACCAGCCTCATAAGCAAGTGCAACTACATTAACTTGAAGCACACGTACCTAGAATAAAAATAACAAGACTAATTTAATAGTATTATTATTATAATTTCGATGAAGACAAGATTAAGTTAATATGGACTTGCACTTGTCAAACCAAGGTATTAGAAATCTTTCGAAAGAACACTGGAATTGCACCTATTTTAGTTTAATGAAACCACATATAAGCCAAACAATGGACTTGATCACCAAAACCCCAAAATAGTACCAGAATTTTGCAATGTGCAGGAAATATATTAAAGAAAACTTAAACCATAGTCAAGCCCTATCTATGTAAAACAAAACAAGAACCCAAACCACAACCAAAATCTCTAAAATCGATACACCCAACCCCAAAATCTAACAATTTCAAATACTATAGCATCAATTGAGAGAGGAATTGAGCGAATACCTAGAGATCTCAGAGAGAGATAAAAGGAAGAGCATTTCCTCTGCGGGGGTTCCCCTGAAAGCATCTATTGACCAGAGCCGCTGCTAGGATGGTCAATCCAAGAAGAGCAACTGTGAAGGGAGATAGCAATGGGATCCAAATCTAGGGTGCGGCAACATTTTTATTTTTCCTTGTTTAGATTATTATTTTTTTCATTAGGGTGTGATAGCTAATAAGCTCTAAAAACCAACAGTTTTATCTTTTTTCGCTTTCTTGGTACTTGAAAAAATTAACTTTTAAGAGAGGGATACATCCTATATTTTTTTAATAAAATGTACCGACGATATTCTCTACTAATAGTTGTTTCGGGTAAACCTACTTTTTATGACAAATATTTGTCGGCTTAAATCTATTAGTTTCTAGTCGATAATTCGAATATTTGTCGGGACAGGACTCTTGTACCGACAAATTTTTGCTTTGTCAGCTTAAAATTTGTCGGCAAAATGATATTTTCTAGTAGTGGAATAAAATTGATGGACTTAAACGAATTGGCGCACACACAAGGGTGTAGAGTCCATAGACTTGAATCATCCTCAGGCAGTTGAGAACACGAGTACTTGGAAGGGTAAAGTAGAAGGGTAAAGTAGTGAAACTCAAGGAAATCAATCCAAAACATATATTATTCAAAGACGTCCATCTTAAGCAATCCGGATATTAAATTCAATCTATTTGTTTATGAACTGTTTGTACACCTAGGATCTGTTCCGTCAAAGCAAACCAAGCATTGTTCGACGTTTGAGGGCCTCCATGATGTTCCACTACATTTGTCACCATATTGTAATATTTAGCCACTTCCAATTCTTGTTTTTCTGGTTCTAGGTCAAATAAATGGTTTACCAACATTTCATCATTATTCTAGTGCCATCGTTTACAAAGGATAATAGTACGTAGCTCCTGCTTCATTTAGTGACAAGAGAGACACGATCCTAGCAAGAAGCACATCTGGCAATTGATTGACTCGGTCAAGAACAGACAAGTCGTTTGCTATACTCTAGTTTGGAAACGACTTCAGAAGTTTTAGTCTGAAGTTGGACGTGCCCTTTTAACCATAATTAACTCTAAAAATGAGTACGTTTCACTCTCGTTTGAAGAACAATCATGTTTAAAGCCTATTCGAACACTGTATTACCAGTCGTGTCTAAAACCTTTTCAAAAACTGTATTACCAGTCGTGTGTAAAGTCTCTTTGAACAGTCTAAAATCCACCATGCAAAATTTCAAAAGTTTACTTATAAAGCTAAAGGGTATGAGTTATATAGGCAGGAAGGCATCAAACCCTAAGGCCCTGCAAACTGGCCGACGGCCAAATTTTACAAGGAAAATGAGACACAAGGCATGGTTGTTGTTGTTAAACTAGTGATAGGAGTATATTTATGCGACTTTGTTAGCCTATTTCCTTGCATTTATTTAGTTAGTTTTTATTTATTAGAGTGTTTTAAGCCATTTTCGTGTGTTTGTAGGTCCAATTTACAAAGTTGGCAAGAAAGTGCATTTTGGTGCATTTTAGAGCAGTTTTGGGCTTGGAATGGATACCACATGCATGTAGTAAGGTGGATGGACGAATTTGAAGATCAAGAGAGGCTAGGAATGCGCTTAATATCTGGAGAAACAAATTTGGAAGCATTGAAGATAAGGAATCAGCTACAAAGAAGGAACATTATCCAAACAACCTTATCTTATCCAAACCTTATCCAATCTTATCTTATCCTATCCTAATCTTTTGCTACCTTAATTCCTGCTGCAAGGGGGACATCCAAATGACATTAGAACACCTAAATATTAGGTTTCTAGAAGCCCTATCCTTCTCCTACATTGGTGCCGCACCTATCCCTTCTAGAAGCTATGTTTCCCCTTGTCCTCCCTGGAATCTGATTGAGAGTGTCCTTGTTCTTTTGGTGATTTGGAGTCCTAATTCTCCTCTTTCTGAGCCTTGACGTGCCTTCCCTTCACCTTATAAATAGAGTGTGCCGCAACCTTTATTCCACACCCCATCTTTAACCATAATTCACAACACACATCCGTCAATCACAAAAATCTCCCATTGTGCCGCAACTTTGCAAGGAGAAAGGAGAGGAGAACCTTGGAGCCGTGCCCTGCCATTCAAGCTTAGATTGCTGGAACGTTTCTAGGTGTATTCTATCTTTTGTTTTCAATGTTTAATTTAATTTATCTTTGTTTAAGTGCAAACATGAGGAGCTAAACTCGTTTTAGCTAGAGGTGGATTCAAAGCCATGAACATATATGTGATATGAAATGATTTCCTCCAGTTATTGTTGCGTAAAACATGAATGTGATTTACTTATCGGTTTGATTGATAACTTATTCTTGTATGTTGATTAAGGATGCATACTTAGTTTGCATGCATGAATTTGATGCTAGAATATAAGGGAATTTCACCTAATTGTTATGAACTTATATTTATAAGTAGTGGAGATTGCTAGTCACAATCGTGTTAATTAAATCCATGGCAGGAGTATCATGTAGTTCATAGTTACGAATGTCATGTCAATGCTTATGATTTTCACAAAGCTTAATGATCTTTGATTGTATCTCTATTATGTTGTTCATGTAGGGAACTATTGAAGTATAATTTGGTTGCCGATGCGTTGTCCATCCAATTCAATGAAATTAGGAAAATCTGAGAGTTAATTTGTGCAGTTCACAGTTAATTTGGGGCATTGTCATTCATGGTTTATAGGAATAATAACTGAAAATCGATTTGTATGCATATGTGTCATGTGTGGAGATTAACCCTCTAGCTAGCCATTCACCTTTAAAATACCCAATTTCGTGTCTAACCTGTTTAGTTTTTGCAATTTGTTTAGTTTAATTAATTTCGTCAAAACCAATCCCCCTTTAATATTTTGCGTTTGAACTTAGTTAAAATATGTTTAAGTCTATTTATGTTAGTGTTTTGAGTCAAGTTAAGTTTAAAATTCGTCCAAATACCTCTTTAGTTCTTATTTGTGTTAGTTTAGTTTCAATTCGTCAGAATCAGTCCCTATTTAGTATTTTGAGTCTTTTTAGTTTAATTTTCGTCTAAATCACTTTCTAGTACCTTTTTTGAGTCAATTTTACTTAGTTTGTGTGTTTTGAGTCTATTTAGCTTGTTTTGAGTTGTTAGAGTCTAGTTTTCTGTTTTTGAGTCTGGTTTAGTGTTTTAGAGTTTAAATTGTGTAGATTAGCATCCCTTGTAATCCCCGGCCTAGAACGATCCCTACTTACACATACTACAATTATAGGGTTTAGTTTGTATGCTATTATATATCACATCACATTTTGGCGCCGTTGTCGGGGACTAGTAAAATTGCTAATCCCTCTGTTTTTTTTTTTTTTTTTTGTTTATTTTACTTTTGATATTTGATTTAGTTTTCTTTCTTTGATTTTAGGTACTAGAGAAGCAAGACATGGCAATTGCTAATCTTCAAGCTCAAATGGCGAATCATACTTCTCAGTCGTCGCAGTATATCGAAGAGACCACAATGCAAAGTGTCCCTACATTTGGTGTGTCCTATAGGCAAGGATATCAAACTCATCAACGTCCTTAATTAACTGAGCATGGAGGTGCCTGGGGTTATCAAGGCCAGAATCAATCAAGGAACAACCTGTTTTCCAACACTTACAATTCAGATTGGAGAGATTATTCAAATTTTATGTGGAGGGAACCTTAACAGTTTGAATAAAACGAATATTGACAGCAATCCGAGGAGTTATATTCAAGACCTATGCAGCCACTACAGCCTCCCCCACAACAATTCCAATCAAATTCAAGTATGTCCATGGATAATGATAAAATTCTTGATGTACTAACTTCTTTGATGCAGGGCTTACAAAATCAAGCAAAGAGATGAGCGAATTGAAAAATCAACTTGGAGAGATCGCATAATTCATAAGGCAAATTCAAGAACAAAGTGAACTCTCCAACTAAACGATTGTAAATTCAACGGGAGATTTTGAAATCGCTGAAGCTATCACCTTGGGAAATAGTATAAAGGTTGGAGCTGACCCGAAAACGTCCAAACATAGCCAAAACGTAGATGAACAGCTGCTGTATGAAGAAGAAGAGGTGGACAAGGCCACGGCAAGGGAAGAACAGCCCTTGCCGCAACACTCCTATGCCATCCAATTCAAGTAAGGTTGTTCCAAATTCAATTCTTTCTAACCCCATTCCAACAAATGTCCCTATTCCTTGCAGGCTCATGATTTCCAATGAAGAAGAAAGTGAAAAAGGCATCTTGGAAGCCCTTCCAAAGGTTAAAAGTAATATCCCGATTCTTGGTACAACAAATCAAGTTCCAGAATATGTTGAACTATTCAAAGAACTTTGTACAACAAGAAGAATGATTCAAGAGAAAGAAGTGGCTAGGGAATATCAAGAATTCATCAAAGAGGATGTACTTGAGACAACCAACCCCAAAGAAGTTGGATTTTATGACATAGGACAAGTCATAACCCTTACACCACATATGGCCGAGTGCAACATTCCTCAAACTTTAGAAGTGTTTATCCTTGGGTTCTTGTCGTAACACATAGGTAAGCCACCTCCTTAAATTTCAATTTCGTTTTCTACTAACATGCTATTGATTTTAATGATTCAGGCACCCAATCAAGAATTTAAACCATTGCCGAATCATTTCAAGTATCAACTTCCATTCAAAGATCAATTCCATGCCGTGGGCACTAATGGAGCTTAAAAGGAGGTATCGTCCGGCTAGAAAATGTTAAAGCAAGCGCTTCTTGGGAGGCAACTCATGCATTCAAATAAAGAAGACCTAGAAATCTCCAACAATCCATAACCAAATTTGCGTTCCTTAACCCTTTCCCTTTATTGGTTTTACCTTGCCATAGTTGTCATGTTTGTTTGATTGTTTGTTTGTGAGTCTATGTTTGGAACATTGAGGACAATGTTTGGTTTAAGTGTTTGGGGGGGGGGGTTAACAAACGATTTTTCATTGATTTTCGTGGGATTTTATCACCTATCACTTCTAAAGTTGTTACTCACTGTTTTTAAGTGTTTTTAGTGTGTTTTAAGGTGTTTTAATGTGTCCTATAACAGAAAATCCAAAAATTTGAAAAAAAAAATATCGAAAAAGAGTGTTTGAAAAACCCAAAAAGAGTTGTTTTTAGAGTCGTTTTTGTTTTTATGTGTTGTGTCTTAGGGTACCTTTCAACACAATGAATGAGGATTGGTTTTTAATTGCATGACTGTTAAAGAAAGTTACAAACATAGATGGAAGTTTGATATGTTCTTTGGTTTATGCTTAGTTGTAGTTGTCATTTACGAATTCACATGTAATCACAAAGGAAAAATCAGTTTTTGTAACATGCTTGAAGGAAAGAACTCAAACTAACGCTATAATCCTGAAAGACTTGAGCCTAAACCTTATGTGGAGGGTTATTAATATGTGATGTTTCTTGTTTTCTAAAGTCGTTACATGATCTCATTATTTCTTTGCTTAGTTGCTACTTAGAATGCATTTCATCACTATAGTTCCAAATACTAAAACTCATGTCCATTTCATTCAAAGCATAAAATTGAGTGCATAACAAATAACAAGATGAAGTTGTTTAGTTAAACCAGAGCCAAAAAGCCTTACCATTTGCATATGTATTGTAGGTTTAACCATTTTGAGCCTTAGTTAGCCTATCTTCTCTGTTAGCCACATTATCCTTACCTAACCTAGAATAGGACTATCCATACCCTTGTTCTTAAAGAATAGTGAAGCATGACTTAGAGGGATTTCCTTTTGATCTACAATTTGCAGAAAAACAAGTGTGGGGGAATGTTTTTTTCGCTATAAATCTATGAAGGAGTACGTTTGGTGTGCCAAAGAAAAAGAATAAGGGCATGAAAAAAAAAAAGAAAGAAAAAAGAAGAAAAAGTGGAGAAAAGAAAAGAAAATGTTGAGAAATAAGTGAGAATGAACTCACAAGTATTGGTTGTTGAAGAAAGTGTCCAAAAGTTTGAATCTGGCCCTAAATGATGTGTGAATTTTCCCTTGGGTGTTTAAAGTTTATTTTTGCATTCAAAAGTGAATTCTAAGTGTTTATTTCATTACTTTGCTTACTATTACTTTAAGAACTTTTGTTTATCCTTGCCTTTCTTTGTTAGCCAATACCTTAGCCCCGTTACAACCTTTAGACTTCTATCTTGATTGTTATGTGTTTCAATATGTGGAGTTCGAAATTGGTATGAGCATATGGTATCCCTGGTTCTCGCGTCTAAGTAGTGGCATTTCATTCATGAGATCATATATATATTAATAATTCCAGAAAGTGCCTTCTTTGATTATACATATGTGAGTGCAAGTTTACATGTTTACATCAATCTTCTCACATATAATTAGTGTAGGGAGTGTAGTCAGAAAATCTATACGAAAATAGAGAGTATATCCAGTGAGGAGTTGAGGGAATTCTCTAAGGCATGTTACTACATTCAAAATGTTGTTTTAATTGATTAAATGCGAGCTAGTGAGTGGTGACTACGGTTAAGTATTTGCTCAAGGGTAGAGACAGTTAAAATCTGTGGGAGTAGTGATTTTTAACATGTCATGTTTCTTTGGAAATCCCTGAGCAAATTGTTGGAAGCTTTAGGTTGTGTTTTGTTTTCTTTGTTTTGCTCGGGGACTACCAAAATCTAAGTGTGGGGGAATTTGATAAGAGCATATTTATGCGACTTTGTTAGCCTATTTCCTTGCATTTATTTAGTTAGTTTCTATTTATTAGAGTGATTTAAGCCATTTTCGTGTGTTTGTAGGTCCAATTGACAAAGTTGGCAAGAAAGTGCATTTTGTGCATTTTAGAGCAGTTTTGGGCTTGGAATGGATAACACATGCATGGAGCAAGGTGGATGGATGAATTTGAAGATCAAGAAAGGCTAGGAATGTGCTTAATATCTGGAGAAACAAATTTGGAAGCATTGAAGATAAGGAATCAGCTACAAAGAAGGAACATTATCCAAACAACCTTATCTTATCCAAACCTTATCCAATCTTATCTTAACCTATCCTAATCTTTTGCTACCTTAATTCCTACTGCAAGGGGGACATCCAAATGACATTAGAACACCTAAATATCAGGTTTCTAGAAGCCTTATCCTTCTCCTACATTGGTGCCGCACCTATCCCTTCTAGAAGCTATGTTTCCTGCCACAAGGACCATTCCTTGTCCTCCATGGAATCTGATTGAGAGTGTCCTTGTTCTATGGTGATTTGGAGTCCTAATTCTCTTCTTTTTTAGTGTTGTCGTGCCTTCCCTTCACCCTATAAATAGAGTGTGTTGTAGCCTTCATTCCACACCCTATCTCTCACCATAATTCACAACACACATCCATCAATCACAAAAATCTCGCATTTTGCCGTAGCTTTGCAAGGAGAAAGGAGAGGAGAACCTTAGAGCCGTGCCCTGCCATTCAAGCTTAGATTGCTGGAACGTTTCTAGGTGTATTCTATCTTTTGTTTTCAATGTTTAATTTAATTTATCTTTGTTTAAGTGCAAACATGAGGAGTTAAACTAGTTTTAGCTAGAGGTGGATTCAAAGCCATGAACATATATGTGATTTGAAATGATTTCCTCCAGTTATTGTTTCGTAAAACATGAATGTGATTTACTTATCGGTTTGATTGATAACTTATTCTTGTATGTTGATTAAGGATGCATACTTAGTTTGCATGTATGAATTTGATGCTAGAATATATGGGAATTTCACCTAATCGTTATGAACTTATATTTATAAGTAGTGGAGGTTGCTAGTCACAATCGTGTTAAGTAAATCCATGGCAGGAGTATCATGCAGTTCATAGTTACGAATGTCATGTCAATGCTTATGATTTTCACAAAGCTTAATGATCTTTGATTGTATCTCTATTATGTTGTTCCTGTAGGGAACTATTGAAGTATAATTTGGTTGCCGATGCGTTGTCCATCCAATTCAATGAAATTAGGAAAATCTGAGAGTTAATTTGTGCAGTTCACAGTTAATTTGGGGGTATTGTCATTCATGGTTTATAGGAATAATAACTGGAAATCAATTTGTATGCATATATGCCTTGTGTGGAGATGAACCCTCTAGCTAGCCATTCACCTTTAAAACACCCAATTTCGTGTCTAAGCTATTTAGTTTATGCAATCTGTTTAGTTTAATTAATTTCGTCAAAACCAATCCCCCTGCAATGTTTTGTATTTGAACTTAGTTAAAATCTGTTTAAGTCTATTTATATTAGTGTTTTGAAGTTAAGTTTAAAATTCGTCCAAATACCTCTTTAGTTCTTATTTGTGTTAGTTTAGTTTCAATTCATCAGAATTTGTCCCTATTTAGTATTTTAAGTCTTTTTAGTTTAATTTTCGTCCAAATCACTTTCTAGTACCTGTTTTGAGTCAATTTAACTTAGTTTGTGTGTTTTGAGTCTATTTAGCTTGTTTTGAGTTGTTAGAGTCTAGTTTTCTGTTTTTGAGTCTAGTTTAGTGTTTTAGAGTTTAAATTGCGTAGATTATATCCCTTCTAATCCCCGGCCTAGAACGATCCCTACTTACACATAATACAATTATAGGGTTTAATTTGTGTGCTATTATATATCACATCAACTAGTATGGAGAAAATTTTCAATGTATCTGAAACACAAACCGATACATCATGTGTCATAAGACTCATAACACGTCAAAGGACACTAAAAAATATATCTTTTTGCCACTTATATTTTGAGGCTTGCGTTTCGGTGACAAAGAAAAATCTCTCCTAGTTATGAGACGGGATGCAAAAAGACGGATGCATCAGTATTTAGAATGCACAAGTGAGACCCACGTCTTATAAGTCTGTATATTGGAGGTTTATGGCTACACAGTGATCTCCTTCACAAGCCTCTGGAACGAGAGCTTGCGAATCAGCAACTCGGTTTTCTTCTGGTACTTCCTGATATTTCTCTGCAGCACCACCATTCTCGGCCTAAATCAGTGGCGCTTCTTCACCTCTGGTAGCCAGAGCTGACTTCCAGGCGGCCTTGGTGGCAACGCTGCATGCTAGGGGCTATGCCTCCGGGTAGACTTTTAGGCAGTCGGCATGGTGCGAAGCATTGAGAAAACATGTTTTGAATAGTTTGGTTCGGCGGCGTTTGACAGCGTACCGGGACCTTGGCAAGGTATTCTTTCTTTGAAGGAGGATGGAAAAAGATTGATGCAAATTTTGGGTTAATTTCACCAACACGAGATTTATCATGCTTATGGAAAGCATACTGATATATACATCTGAGAGAGAGTGGGTTAATTTTTTTATTTAAATGTTTAAGGTTGGTCTCAATCTCTCAGATATGGTGATTAAAGAAAGAAAAAAGGTGTTAAATGAAGGAAGAAACATACAAAAATCCGTGGGGCCCCATGTGAAAAAGATGGATTCTTCTATGCAGATGTTAGATTGCACGTACAATAGAACACTACTAGAATTATGCTCATTGCACATCATTTTTGCACACCCTTTGCAATTGGTGGCCATAGATATAAAGCTGCTACTCTTACTATTTTTTGGTGGCTTTACAGTGGGATGCCACTGATATCAATGGCCTTAAGAAATTAGCCACCAATGATTGGTGTTTGCTAACTAACTTTATTTCTTAAAATTACACCAAAGACTTTTTACATGTTTTTTCAACTTTGGGATCTGCTTTTTTATTTCTTTTTCAGTCTTTTCCTTTTTATCTGTCAAAAATAATTGTTTTTTCATTTAATAATCCTATTCTATAGTAGTTTCACCCCCAAATAAATACAAAGTTAGACAACCCTAATTTTCAACCCAGCCGTTCTCTCTCTCTTCTCCCTGAGCTCAACTCCTCGCCTCCTCGCCTCCTCCCTAACCCTTTCGATGGGATCGACAGCTCGGTGTGGGATTTGGTGAGGGGAAGTGACATGCCCCGATCCCGATATTCCCCAAATACCAGGATAGGCACGTGCTGGCCGACACCTGAGGGTGATGAAAGCCATTTATTGAGTGCAAATGCTGAAAATAAGGGATAGAAAAGACTTACAAATAGAAAATATAATAAATATGCATTTTAGGAACATGTTCAGAGCACACAAGTAACTAGAACACTAAAAGAAATAATATAAAATTGAATGAAACAAAGGATGGATCCTACACCGAGAGGACTTGAAGATGCCAATGAGGAAGTGCCTTGACGCTAGGATTGTATGCCTTGATTCTAAGTCCTGAAGGGGGTGCAAAATAAACATGAGTGGACCAAATTGATATATATATATATATATATATATATATGTACACACACACACACTAAAACAATTATCAACGTACTAACCCCCAGGTTTTATGAAAACACATATATATCATGATAAACATAGGCTTCCGAAACCTAGCATGTCGTGCAATGTCTCAAATTAAAACTTGTATATGTAATAATCACTAGTGAATGTTTGATAACACCCAGGCGCCATGCCAGCTCCCCGTCTCTGAGCAGACAGTCAGAAGGAAATACACTCCAAGCCCCATGCTAGTTCCCCGTCCCTGTGCTAATAGCCAGAGGAAACACACTCCAGGCCCTATGCCAACACCAATCTGTCGCCCGGGATGGACCGTAATATATCCCTACGTCCCGTAGCAGAATAAGGACCACTAGGTAAGTACAAAACCATTGAACATACATATATTTAAAAGCAACTTCATAGTATAGAGTCATCCATCATCTCTACTATAAAGAGGTGTTCTAAACATGTTCTAAATATCTTATCGTCATCCATCAGATATTCTATAAGAACACGGGTTATAGGAAAAATAGTAATAATTCAAACTAGCCTTAGTAAGCATGTTATCTAATAAAACATAGTCATAAAATCATGCTTTTCATGTATGCATTTCAACTATTGAAACATGAATTTTTGAAGGGGTCCACTCACAGTACTTAGCCGTCGAAGAGCCACGCAACTAGCGAAGACAGAGCATCATTATAAATTGCCTCTAAGCACATAAAGGATACATTTAGTCAAATTCTACTCAAACGATTGAATTTTGGAAAATGGACATCGGAAACGGGTTCAGGACGTCGAAATTAGCCTAGGAGGGTCTCGTACGAAAACTCAAAAAGTTAACAGTCAAAGTCAACGCTGACCGTTGATTGGGTCAACGGTCAGATCGGGTTAAAGGCAATGGATCCGGGTTAAGGGTATTGGGTTGGACCGGATTGGGTCAAAAGGTTTGGACTTGGGTTTGGGTTCTGATGGGTTTGGGTTTTAAAAGGGATTGGGCTTGGGTCACAAAGGCCAAGGTTTTGGTTTAAAAGGGACTTGGGTTCTGATGGGTTTGGAACCTGGGTTGGGCCTAAGGCTTGGGTTCGGCCCTAAAGGCTTAGCCCAAGGGCTTAGGTAAAATGGTTGGGTAACCTGGCCCAAAGGCTTGGGTTGATGGTGGTTTTCAAGCCACCCTTTGGTCAGTTTGGTGGTTGATTTTCCAAGGCTCATAACTTAATCATTACTCAACGAAATCGAGTGAAACAAAAATGAAAGTTGTAGTACTTAGCGAGACAAAGAGATTGATACCTTGCACGCAGGCCAACTTACCATGGTTTGGTAAGAAATTGGCTCGAAATGGGTGGTGCTCCCTGTCGAAAAACATGGAGAAACTCCACCGAGGTGTTTTCCCGTCTAACCCTTCACCAAAAACCATTATTTAACAACCATTAAGTCTTCTAAACTACTAGGAAGGAAGATCAATGGGTGGTTTGAGTTACTGTCATTGATGACGACGATAACTCGTCGGTGTTTGCATAGTGACGAGGAGAAGAGGGAGGTCTATTCCCAGGCGGTGGGTGGTTTTCTTGCCTCTCCGATGGAGCTCAGAGGTGAGAATGAGGGTTTGTAGAGAAAAAGTGCGGGAGGTTTGAGAAAGAGAGAGAAGTGAGGAAGAAATAGAGATAGAGAGTATGTTGTGAGAGGGAGAACACGGGGGAGATTAGAGAGGAAAGAGACCGGGAACCAAAAAGAACAAGGGTCCCACCCGGCTCACCATTTAAGAACCAAAAATAATATTTAAAAATGGGGGTGGGGTGTAACAATCTATACCCCCTTTCGTCCTCGAAATTTAAAATCACTTACGAAACTGAAATACTCGAAAATAGGAAGAAGAATATATGTATAAAGAGAAATCAAGTCAGAGTGGGTGCATCAAAGAGAATATGCCATACCGTTGCGAGCTGGTTGCACAATCTTCTATCATGCCTCCAATCTCTTACTTTCTTCCCCATCAGTGTAAAAGTAGAAAATACTTTATAAAGATATAAAGTTGAAAACATATATTGACGTAAGGTAAAAAATATGTACGTAAAATACTATAACACCAAAATAGATAAGTAATAACATATAGGTCGAAAACTCGTGTTGAACTTAAAACTGAAAATGGAAATACTTCTCCCAAAACATTTGTAACGACAAAAACAAATAATTAAAGTAAAAGGAGTTAAAATACTTACACTGAAACTAAAAACAGAAAAATGAGAATGGGTCTCGCCTAAGCATACAAACGTCACGTACTCCGAGAACAGATGTGTCTTTGGGTTGAGCCCCAACCATAACAAATCTGTAACAACTATTAAAGACGGGTCTTCCTGCCCACTTGCTTAACGAACCGAACGAATAAGTTATTGATACCACA
The DNA here is from genome assembly GCF_019419815.1 of Pyrus x bretschneideri. Classification (NCBI taxonomy): domain Eukaryota; kingdom Viridiplantae; phylum Streptophyta; class Magnoliopsida; order Rosales; family Rosaceae; genus Pyrus; species Pyrus x bretschneideri. The sequence goes on along the minus strand of NW_025999612.1, from coordinate 2,266,247 downwards.
GTCTGCGGCCCACAATATCGACAACGCATTGTTGTCTCGATAAATAAGTAGTAATTTCCTGAGGGTGCACAATTTCACACGTTGTAAATTCGATCCTCCGAATACCAGTTCACAATACTCCTCTGTCAACTAGTGTTGCCCGTAGAAAACTCTGGTACCATGTTGCAAAAGTGCCATACTCAAACCGAACAAAATAGAAGCTGTCGTCGTAAAACTCTATCCAGTACCCAGCATACTATCATCCTCAGTTCTTCCAAATATGACCAACTACTCCAGTGTTTTGCCAACAAAGAACCCATTTGAAAATTGTACGTTGGGGTTCAAGAGAAGTGGCTGCCATGTTAATAGTAGACCCAAGAGCTCGAGCCAAGCAAGCAGAAGACGAGAAGTCATCTTTCCCAACAAGTAGTATCTCTTAGGAATTGTTGTAGTGCTTAATCCACATCCTCATTTTTGCTTAGAAGCATATTTCTAGGGAAATAAGGTCAATGTTGGTGGAAAGAAGAAGGACTCGCAAGTAATCAACCTAGAAAGCAAAGAGAGCACACACTTTTCGAGAGAAGTGTAAAGATTATCCAATTCTCGCCTTGACCACACTATGGTGCCATTCCAAAGTGCACCAAATAGATTTGCTAGAAACGTTTCGACATCCACATACTCACAACAATAAGGTTCAGAAGTGAAGTAGTGGAAAGATGTGTTGAGACAACACATAACATTGGAAAAGAACTGATGTGATGCCTATGAATTATAGTAAGATAGTGATACAATCCGTTGAACTTCTATACTAAAACCTTCATCTAACTCTTACTAAAAGACCACTCAAATCTCACGCCTACGTGCTCAGGAATCGAAGGATCCTGGTGCGAGGTAGTGGAAAGCTGCGTTGAGGCGAACACATCACATTATCGAAGAGGTCTACCAGAGTATGATATAATGGTTATGAATTCTAGCAAGATAATGAGTGGTGACCATTCAATTCAGGGTGAAGATAGTCATGCAATCTATTGTTCACCTGTACTACAATATTCACTAGTTTCTTACCAAAATATAGGTTAAACCTCACACCCACGTGAAACCCTTTATGGTAAGTTTGGTAAGCTTGTGAAAAGGTTATGCTCCTAACGTTCCTATCCAAATAGAGAGGAATTGGGCGCACATTTCCTCCGAATCAATCGATCGTGAACTCTTCACTGATTGAGCAAGAAACCATGTCGAGAAGGCTAAAAGAACACTCAAGAATTTGAGGATCAAAATAGTCCATTAAATCTAGAGTACAACATATCTGACATCATGTCGATAACAAACAATTTTTTTTACCCTCAGTAAAATGTTTCGGCATGATCCAGTTCACATTAAGAAACAAACCAGCGAAGGAAGATGAAGATGCAGAAATAGTAGTTATTATTTATGATTATTTGGTCAATCATCATAGTAAGGTTGACTGGTTTCTTAGCCAAAAAGGAAATAGATCTAAGCTCAAGAGTAGTTCAGAATTTCTTAAGATTTGACGAGGCCAAAGACATTTCGAAATTCACAATACTTTGTGAGAGCTAAATCAAAGTTCAAAAATTAAACATAGAACCTCGGAACAAACAGAATGTCGAAAAGAAAAATATGAAGCAGCCTGTGTATGCATGTAGTGACACGATTGGTTACCTTAAAGTGATGCTCTTGGGCAAACCAAAGCTCAATGAGTCTAAAGAAGTTCAAAGTAAAGCTCAATCTTCGTACAATGATGAATACAGTGGAGTCTCAAGCCATTCCACTGAAAATTACAAGGCTGAACAGTTAGTGGACAAGACACTGGTCAATTAGGCTACACACAAGAGGCTAAGTTCACCTCCACTGAAAAGTACGTGGACAAGGTGCTAAGGTTTACCACCAAGTAACAGACCCAAGTGAAGTTCAATAAGTCTATTTATCCCAACAAGATTGGATCTTCATCCAAATCCAACTATGACAACAACAAGAATCGCTTTTGGAAATTGGTGGGAGTAGCGTTTACTATTGAGGAATTTCCCAAGAAAAGTATATAAACTAAACGAAGTCAACACTCGAAGAATTTAGTGTGAAGCTGACGGTCAAAGGTTAAGGAACTTGACTTCATTGTTGAGGTAAGCAAGAGGGTAATCGATAGAACAATCGCCGAGAACTTGTTCTAAAGATCCACACAAATTTCTTCAATGGTAATGAGTCTGAGAACATTGATTTGCTCCCACCAACTACCAGTTAATAAACTTCACAACTAGCGTTTGCCCCTTTCTCTAACATGCACTTTGAATATTTCGAGTAGTTGCCACTACGATATGACTCTGCCCGCCATTCCTAAGGACCGCATGTTGTAGAGTAGCATCGCCATTTTGAATCTACAGCAAGTCTCGACCAAACTTCCTCAAACTGAGATTTCTAAAACATGTTGCTTCTAAGTAACACCGACTCTGCCTGCCATTCCCAGGGAATGCACGTCGCATAGTACACCACCGCTTCAGATCTTCCAAATTCACTCATTTAGGTTTGTTCGTTTCCCAACGCTTTTAAGTAGATCCAATTATGGCCGCAATTCCCAGGGAATGCATGTTGCAGAGTATCAATCCGATATTAAAAGTCATCTAACAATCCACTTCATCACTATTGAGGCACAATCCCGACACGAATTCTTGTATTTCAACTAAAAGGTGACAATTTAAACAGCGAAAGGTTTGCACAACTGCTCCGAATGACACCAAATTTGAAAGTCGTGACATCCAAATGATGTCATGACAGACACACTACTTCAGTAACAGAAGGTCCTAAGTATGCTCTGAACAAACCATACTCTGATACCAATTTGATATGCCTCAATCCCGATATTCCTCGAATACCAGGATAGGCACGTGCTGGCCGACACTTGAGGGTAACAAAAGCCATTTATTGAGTGAAAATGCTGAAAACAAGGGATAGAATAGACTTACAAATAGAAAATATAATAAATATGCATTTTAGGAATATGTTCAGAGCACATAACTAACTAGAACACTAAAAGAAATAATATAAAATTGAATGAAACATAGGATGGATCCTACACCGAGAGGACTCGAAGATGCAATGCGGAAGTGCCTTGATGCCGGGATTGAATGCCTCGATTCTAAGTCCTGAAGGGGGCGCAAAACAAACATGAGTGGACCAAGTTGATATATATATATATATATACACACACACACACACTAAAATAGTTATCAACATACTAACATGCCGTGCAATGTCATGCAATGTCTCAAATTATAACTTGTATATGTAATAATCACTAGTGAATGTCTGATAACCCCCAGGCCCCATGTCGGCTCCCCGTCTCTGAGCAGATAGTCTAAGGAAAATACACTTCAGGCCCCATGCCCGCTCCCTGTCCATGTGTTAATAACCAGAGGAAACACACTCCAGGCCCTATGCCAACACCAAACCATCGTCCGAAATGGACCATAATCTATCCCTACGTCCCGTAACGGAATAAGGACCACTAGGTAAGTACAAAACCATTGAACATACGTATATTGAAAAGCTACTTCTTAGTATAAAGTCATCCATCATCTATACTATAATGAGGTGTTCTAAACATGTTCTAAATATCATATCGTCATCCATCAGATATTCTATAAGAACATGGGTTATGGGAAAAATAGTAATAATTCAAACTAGCCTCAGTAAGCATGTTATCTCATAAAACATAGTTATAAAATCATGTTTTTCATGTATGCAGTTCTACTATCAAAACATGAATTTTTGAAGGGGTCCACTCACAATACTTAACTGTCGAAAAGCCATGCAACTAGCAAAGACAGAACGCCATAATAAATTGCCCTTAAGCACATAAAGGGTACATTTAGTCAAATTCTACTAAAACAATTGAACTTGGGAAAACGAACATCGAAAACGGATTCAGGACATCGAAATTAGCCTAGGAGCCCGCACGAAAACCCAAAAAGTCAACGGTCAAAGTCAACGCTAACCGTTGATGAGGTCAATGGTCAGATCGGGTCAAAGTCAACGGATCTAGGTCAAGGGTATTGGGATGGACCGGGTTGGGTCAAAGGGTTTGGACTTGGGTTTGGGTTTTGATGGGTTTGGGTTTTAAAAGGGATTAGGCTTGGGTCATAAAGGCCCAAGGTTTTGGTTTAAAAGGGACTTGGGTTTTAATGGGTTTGCAAGCCACCCTTTGGCCGATTTGGTGGTTGATTTTCCAAGGCTTATAACTTAATCGTTACTCAACGAAATCGAATGAAACAAAAATGAAAGTTGTAGTACTCAGCAAGACGAAGAGATTGATACCTTGGACGCTGACCAACTCACCATGGTTTGGCAAGAAATTGGCTCGAAAGTGGTGGTGCTCCTTGACGAAAAACATGGAGAAACTTCACCAAGGTGTTTTCACATCGAACCCTTCACCAAAACCCATTATTTAACAGCTATTAAGCCTTCTAAACTACTAGGAAGGAAGATCAATGGGTGGTTTGACTTACTGTCATTGAAGGCAATGATAACTTATCGAGAATGTGTTTGCACAGTGATGAGAAGAAGAGGGAGGTCCATTCCCAGGCGGTAGGTGGTTTTGCTGCCTCTCCGATGGAGCTCAGAGGTGAGATGGAGGGTTTGTAGAGAAAGAGTGTGGGAGGTTTGAGAAAGGGGGAGAAGTGAGGAAGAAAGAGAGATGGAGATAGAGTGTATTGTGAGAAGAAGAACATGGGGGAGATTAGAGAGGAAAAAAATCGGGAACCAAAAAGAAGAAGGGTCTCACCCGGTTCACAATATTTAAAAAAGGGGGTGGGCAGCTTATAGAGAGGATAAGGATGAGAGAGAGAGAAAGAGAGAAGGATTCGATGAAGGGAAGGTATGCCGCTTGCAGAGAGGAGAGAGTGAGGGAGGGAGGAGAAGACGAAAAACAACTGCAGCAAGTTCATGGATAAGGTCGCAGCAATGAAGACCCCTCGACAGCAGATGCAAGTCAATCTCGGTAAACATTGATATATAAAACTTATTTATATGTTTCTAGTATGGTTTCTTTACTTTTGAGATTGGTTGAACAACATCATTTTCTACTTTCTAGAATTCATCCTCTTTATTTTAGCCCAGGCCGACTCACTCCACTTTGTTCGAAGATTTTCAACTTTTTCACACAAATTGCTTAAAAATTCTTGCTCTCAAACATCTTTGATCTCTCACTCAACCTTTTGGCATCAACGCCCCAAAGGTATATTTCTCTCATTGCTTTCAGAATTCAATCTGTATATGTATGTATATGTATATATATGTATATATATGCTGACATGTATATGAAGACATTCACATATGGTAGAACTAAAAGGACGGTAGAATGCTTGAATAATGGAATCAAGTTGAAATTATGGTGAGAAAGGACAGTAAATAGCTATCACTATGTGAATGTCTTATTTTCTTTCACTATGTAATAGTTATCACTAACTTTTGTTTTTACTATCTTATTGTATTTCCCATGTTGAGAGATAGAACTAAATGGACAGTAAAATGCTTGAATAATGGAACAGAGTCGAGATTATGCCCAAGGTATCTGGTAATCTTTCTACTTTACCAAAGCCAAATTGCAGTTTGTTTTGGAACAAAGAAAGATGCTCTGTTAATCTAGGGATATGGTACCCCTTTGGTTTTTGGATAGGATTTGGTGCATTATCGAATAAGAGCTTTTTTTCTTTAGAATTATCGAATCAGTACTTATGTATGCTGTCTGCAGATGTTACAGTAACAATTGCAAATACAAGTTGAGAGAAAGATCATACAGTTGGAGTTTATTATCATATGCAATGCTTTTAGTTGTATGGCCATATGAAGCTGCAGATGCAAATATTTCTTAAGCTAGTCTTCTTCACTATGAATAGATTCATACACGCCTACTTATTCACGCTTGCATACAGACTTTGGGGTTGCTAAGATTTTCCTTTGGGTATCATAGGTACATGATGATCCTTCTAACGCTCCAGTTTGATGGTCCAACTCAATGGGTGAGTAATGCCGTTTATTTTCATGCGCATGTTTTCTGGAAGTTTATTCCTGTTTTGAGATGTTTAAATATACAGGCATTGTTTAAATTACAATAGTTTATTAAGTTAAACTGTTTAAATTACTTCTTATTTATAATTTTAGCCCTTGCGCCACTTGGAGGGACTGCTGGTAGAGCTCATAGCAATTGATGTAAGTTCCTTACTTCCGTAATACAATGCTTGGAGTGACTGCTAGTAGAGCTCATAGCAATTGCTGTAAGTCCCTTACTTCCGTAATACGGATACTTACATTTATGATCATTTTTGTATTAAGACGATACAATTATAACTTATAACCGTCTTACATAGATCAACGCATATGAATATCGAATTTACCTGCATTACTCGAACAATTTGCTAGTCGATTCCAGAAGGGAATTAATAAAAACCCAATATCTGTGTAGAATTTTAGTTTCCAACTTTCTAGCAGTGAAAATGTTGCCCATTCTGCAGACTACACCCTTTCACACACTCACTTTGATATGGTTAAACATATTTATTCAAGATTTTGATCTCTGTATGATTTGGCGATACTTTTCACCTAATATTCCTCTCTTTCTCTCATGAAGGCATTCATTGCATTAAAAAAAGGTTCCCAGTTAATCAAGTATAGCTGAAAAGGGAAGCCAAAACTTCGTCCATTCAGAATTTCTATTGTGAGTAATTTCCTTAAGAGAAGAACAAGTTTGAATCACTTTTTTTTGGAATTGTGTTTATTATAGTTCTTTGAATGAAAATCCTAATATGTACAAATTGCAAGGTATGTTGCCACTCTCCTTAGTCTACATATATGCAGTGTGCAAAATTACATCTGTTCTAAAAAATGAACCTGTTTTGTTCCATCCTTCTGTTATACTCCTATATAAACAAATTAACATAATTCATCCTAGAACTCACTTTTTTGTTTTCTGTTTTGTAGCTGCCTTGATCATTAATTGGTGATCTCTTGTATTGAAATTTCCTGGTTTTTTGAGTTTCTGAAAAAAGAGAAAATGTTAATGCATTTATATGTGTGAGTATGTGCACGCTCTTCACTGATATTCCATTCTCATTTATGTTCTCCCTCATTCATATGTAAATGCTTTGTTGTATCTTGTCTTCTACCCATTGGTCATAAATATAGTATCTATGTTTTTTTTTTTATCTTATTCTTGAATACCCACGCTGATTGGGAGATCATTTGTTGTTTCAAGGTTGAAGGTGGTCTGCATATTCATGAACTTGTCAATTTAATATATTCTCAGTTGAAGTTGCAGAAGGGTTGCAGTGAATTTGTGGAGATTTTTGTATGGTAAATTATGATTGCAAACCCCTTGAAAATCTACTTTTCCCTGGTATTTATATGATCGTATCTCAGTGTTGTCCTCAACTCTAATCACTTTCAGTTGGACTTGAGTTAACGTTATTCTTACGAAATTTGTGGGTTTGATTTTGGGTGCAGGCTGCAACTAATGATCAGATTCAAGTTATTGAGATGATTAAGCTTTTGGAAACAAAGGGTTCGAAGACTTTTTAAAGTTTGGTTCCAACATTTGTACAAAATTCTATTAAATATCAGTTATGCAATTTTATAGTTGTATTCTTATATTTTAATGATATAACAATTTGTTTTCTTACCAAAAATAGAAAAAGAAATATGATACTCCAATTTGAGTGCCCACACAGGGCATCCTTTTTTTAAATATTATTTTGCAACTTTGCCACCGATGTAAATTAGGGTGGCACTGCAAGAAAGGCACCAATGCAATATTGGTAGCTATTGTTACAATAGAGTTCTCTACATAGGCCACACTCTCTAGTTTAGTGGGTGCTTGGTGGCCATAGAGGTTTGCCACCAATGTGAGTGGCAACACTTGACAATAGCCACCAATGAAAAGGGTGGCTTATAGCCAATTTCTAGTAGTGGAAGTTGCTTGAAAGGAAGCGTGAGTTTACTTTGCCGTTACAAAGCAAACGAGTTTTCTATAAGAACCTGTCTCATCACAAAGTTTTAAGAGCGACACAAACAGCATCAAGAGACGAGGTAAGCTCTGAACTTGAATTAATTTGTGAAATTTCATCTTGGGGTTGTTGGAAAACATAGAAGAAAAATGATGTGGTTGGAGTAATTTTTTTTCTTGAAATATTTGAAGTCTTGTAGGTGGTCTTCGTTTCTTTTAACTTTGAAATTGAAGCTGAAAAGAGATGTGAAATTTGATGCAGATACATTTCAGTTGATCAACCTTTGGATTTACAAGTTATTGTTGAGGTGAGTAAAGCAGCATCTGTTCTCTCTCTCTCTCTCTCTCTCTCTCTCTCTCTCTCTGTGTTTATTTTTGCTTGTCAAATACATTTGGGGTTCATTTTATGAAATGCAGTAGATTTGATCAAAAGTTAAAAAGTTCTTGTATTTTGTAATTCCTTCAATAACCAAATCTGCGTGTTAGATTTTTAATTATCTTCTTTGGTAAAGCACAATCTACATGCAATCAGAGTTTGAAGAGGGAAATTTTGGGCAGGGAAAAACATACTTAGATTTATGAGGTTGCATACATTGCAGGGTTATCTTTCCAGCTTAAATGGCAGATGCCCTTTGTTATTCCTTATCAAAAATTAACATCACAATTGTCCCGATCCAAAACCTTAAGTTTTATCTGACTTAGAAGTAGGAAAAGTCCAGTTTCAGCTTGTTCGAAATTCTTATACAAGTATCACATAAGTTGGATAGAAATACTTTCTTAATTAGCTTATTTTATCTAAAGTAGCTATATGTATGAACATAAGGTGGATGATCCAGAGGTTGATTTCTTTCAACGGATTCTTGATTCGAATATACTGTTTGAGTGCCGTCAATTTAGTTGTTGAATGGCCAGAGGTGGATGATCCAGAGGTTGATAGGTTTAGGAAAGAATCAAACTTTCAATTTAGTTGTTGAATGGCCACAAAGATGCAGATATTTTCCAACAGAGAGTTTCGGACATTAATACGGCATCTTATATGTTGATGTTGTTACCAAATTCCAACTCTATCTTGATTTGTTTAGAATGTTCTCGAAGGTTTGTTGACAATGATAGTATCGTTGGCAACTTATATGTTACAATTTTTTACGAATAGCTACATACATGGCGTCACAGTGTGAAATCTGTGGTTTGGTTCTATTTATTGTAACAACCTGTCCCGGGATTTACGTAAGAAAATAGGTATTTTTGTATTTTCACTAAGTTTGGGGGGTACCTTCCTTTTTAAAATTGTTTTTGAACCTTATTTGGTGAGCCCAAGGGGCCCACCCCCTGTCTTGTGTCCCAGTTCCCTTTCCCTTTCTTTTGTTTTTTTTTTTCTAAAAAGTCTCTCTTCTCTCTTCTCTCTTTCTTCCTCTGATTTCTCCATCCCTCCCCTCTCGGTGCTCCTTCCTCCGACAAGAACACACACACACACACACACATACACACCCATGCCCACACCTATAGCTCTTTTCTAACCCCGTGGTTGTGTTTGGGACGTCAAACCATGAAGAAACCACCTCGGAGACTTTTCCCAGTTTTTCGGCGAGCACCGCCCCTTTCGAGGCGATTTCCGGCCAAACCACGGCGAGTTGGCCAGCGTGCAAGGTATCAATCTTTTTGTCTCGCTGAGTACTACAACTTTCCTTTTTGTTTCACCCAATTTCATTGAGTATTGAAGAAGTTATACTCATTTGAATCTTACCCAGTTCCGGCGGACACCCGTGGCTTCCAGGCTGTTTTCCGGCCAACTCCGACCACGATGACGGGAACCAAGGGTATATTTCGATTCCTTACCTTCGGGGCTTCAATTTGGTATATTGAATGACATGTTTTGGTTGAGTTTTGAGCTCCAAAGGAGCTTGGGAATTTTCCGGCCGAGCTCCGGTGTTCTTCTCCGGGCACCCAGGCCTTCGGGCCGTTCTCCACACACACACACGGGCCTTAGGCCCGTTTGGTCTCTGGCCCAATACCCTCACCCTTTCCTTTTTTATTTTTAGTTATTTCATTTTAAAAACCCAAAAGGCCTTAGGGCCTTGGTTGCAGCCCAAACCCATTTCCCCTTTTAAATTAGGCCTTGGGCCATGAGGTTTCAAACCCAAACCCACTTTCCTTCTAACCCAAACCCAACCCACCTAAAACCTAACCCAATTACCCTAACCCCAAAACCCTAAAGCCCAAACCCGTGACCCGTTGACTGGGTCAACGGTCAGCGTTGACCTTTGACTTTGACCTTGACCGGTCAACGGTCAACGTTGACTTTGATCGTTGACTTTTTGAGTTTTCGTGCGAGACCCCTCCTAGGCTAATTTCGACGTTCTGAACCCGTTTCCGATGTCCGTTTTCCCAAATTCATTCGTTTGAGTAGAGTTTGACTAAACGTACCATTTATGTGTTTAGGGGCGTTTAATTGTGGCGGTTCCGTCTTCGCTAGTTGCGTGGCTCTTCGGCGGCGAAGTACTGTGAGTGGACCCCTTCTAAAAATGCATGTTTTAATGGTAGAATTGCATACATAGAAAAGCATGACTTTACGATTATGTTTATGAAACGTTTGAGATAACATGCTTACTGAGGCTAGTTTGAATTATTACTATTTTTCCTATAACCCATGTTCTTATAGCATATCTGATGGATGACGATATGATATTTAGAACATGTTTAGAACACCTCTTTATAGTATAGATGATGGATGACTTTATACTATGAAGTTGATTTTCAATATATGTATGTTCACTGGTTTTGTACTTACCTAGTGGTCCTTTCCGCTACGGGACGTAGGGATAGATCCGGTCCGTCCCGGGCGACGGTTTGGTGTTGGCATAGGGCCTGGGGTGTGTTTTCCTCTGACTGTGTGCTCAGAGACGGGGAGCCGGCAAGGGGCCTGAAGTGCATTTTCCTCTGACTGTGTGCTCAGAGACGGGGAGCCGGCATGGGGCCTGAAGTGTTATATCGGACATTCACTAGTGATTATTATTTTATGCGAATGATGATTTGAGACATTGCACGACATGCTAGGTTTCGGAAAACCTATGTTTATCATTATATATGTGTTTTCATAAAACCTGGGGGTTAGTACTTTGATAACTGTTTTATTATATATATATCAACTTGGTCCACTCATGTTTGTTTTGCGCCCCCTTCAGGACTTAGAATCGAGGCATACAATCCCGACGTCCAGGCACTTCTGCATCGGCATCTTCGAGTCCTTTCGGTGTAGGACCCACTCCTTTGTTTTATTCAATTTTATATTATTTTCTTTTAGTGTTCTAGATTAGAGGTGTGCTCTGAACATGGTCCTTATTTGCATATTCATTATTCTTTTATATTTATAAGCCTTATTTATCACTTGTTTTCAGCATTTGCACTCAATAAATGGCTTTCGTCACCTTCGGGTGTCGGCCAGCACGTGCCTATCCTGGTATTTGGGGAATATCGGGGTCGGGGCGTGTCATTTATAATCTTATTTTTGTTCTTCAAAGAAAAGAGAAAGTGATCAGAAAACTCTCCTGAATCATGTGTATGCTTACTGCACTTTCTTGTACTTGGATTAATGGTTGACCTTATGATAGTTGGCATTTTAGAGACGTCATTTGTAATAATACTGAATGAAATAGTCCACAAACTCGTGTTTGACAGTTTCCCTAACTGTTCCGAAAGATACTATGTGCTTTTTAAAGTCAATTGTAAGAATACTGAATGTCGTTATGTGTAACGTATAACATAAACTACTAGGGCTTTGAGTGAAACTTGTTTGCTTTAAATGGTTAGCGAACTTTATTTGCTTTTTAAAGTCATCAATATCGGTCTGAGCATTCATCTGCATTTCAAGTACAATCCCTTAAAGCATGTTTTGTCTGTTTAGCTTAGTGAACCTTTAAGTTAAGAGTTATTTCTTCTCCAAACCTCTGCTTCGACTACAACTTCTAGATTTTTCCTTTTCTGTTCACTTCTCTCTCTCAAATCTCTGCTTCCGTTGCACTCGAACTCCTTCTGTCGCTCTCAAACGCCGGCTAAGGTATCGACCACCCCTTCTCTATCTTCTTCTTTCGCTTCTCCTGTGCAAATCTCAGCATAAAATTAGTTTTCATGTGTCCTTAAACGCTTATCTTTCTCCTCTCTCTAAAATCCATCTGATAAAATGTTTAGTTGGTATTGTTTCTCTCTGCAGGTTACTCGGAGAAGTCTGTGTAGGGGCAATAGAACAAGGTGGATTGCATTTCAAAGTGCAAAAAATGCAGGGCATGCCTCTCTATGCGTTTCCAATCTTCCAAAAATCGTGTTCGTGGAGGCGATGTGAGATGTATTTGAAGCTCGGCCACAGATATTATTCAAAATTTCAAATTGGTGGATTTGGGTAAGAAACTAAGAAACCCTAATATTTTATTTTGGTTTTAAGAGAACCATCATAAAATCCCTCCGAAGTGTTTGTGATTCCAAATCTAATCAACTTTTCTTAAACTCATCCCTTCCCCATGTAGCAAATGACAACTCTAAAATATTCCAATTAATTAATTAATTAATTATCATAAGCTTTTTTTAAGAGTACTACTTCCATATATCTTTTGTTGCAATGGATTTGAATTTTCCTGGGCTTGGATTCTTGAAGTATTCCTTATTGTTCGCTGCTAAACAACTGCCTTTCGTTTGCTATCTCGCATGGTGTTTACAACTTACTGCAAAACTGAGTTCTCTTGATATTTGTTGTTGTTTTAAAAGGCATAATTTACTGCAACTAAATTGTTTGGTGGGAGCTTTAAATGACTTATTTCGATCACTACACTCTTTTGGATTGATCATGGGAGATAAGGGTTTATAATAGCAAATGTGAAGTGTTGTTTGTAATAGCAGTGTATCTCATTTCATGTTGCATGTGACATGTTAAAATACAGTAATTTTATTCTTAGTCTTACTGTTAAAAGTTGTTTCATTGGTGTATTTACACCTTTTTTAGTTGTGGATCAGCAGCTCCAACTCAAGATATAGATAAAAGAATACAAGCTCTTGAAAAAAGGTATAATTTATTAACCCTTTTGGCAGGTTAGGAATATGTACCCCTTTCCTTGCTTCAGTATGACTAGAGAAATTGTTTGGCAAGTTAGGAATATGTACCCTTTTCCTTGGGGTTTTCAGTGGTGTTTTTAATAGAATTACATATTTGAGTGATGAGTTTTTTCAATGGTGTTAATTTTTTAACAATTTATGATGCTATTTGTAAAATTTAGTCAGAATTTTTATTAACAACTATTATATCGTTTTTTATTCCAATTCGTAATTACTTCTTTTGTTAAATTTAAGCTTGATTATTTTAGTAAAATTTTATAACCTATGTCCAAATACATATACAACACTGTATATGTATAGTTTTCATAATGTTGTTGAGCATTTTGAGTATGCATTTTTTGTGTAAAGAGTGAAGAATATATTGTTCACAATGGCAAAACAGGGAACAACTACTACTTCATATGGGAAGAAGAGGTTAGTTTAATTGTAATTTTTATTTTATTTGGTTAACTTGGAAGTTGGTTGGCTTGCATCTAATTCGATCATTTGATGGCACTGGTTGAAGTCATTGGTTTTATTAATGCTGGTGACTGAAATCAATCCAAGTTAATGTTAAAACGATATCATTATTTTTGTTATGGTGAGGACTGAGAACTTATAACCTTTTCTTTGTATCTCTCATTTTTAAAATTACGAAATTTACTTTTTTATACCTGTTTTGTGATCATTTACTGAGAATTTGTTAATTGTTTTAATATGTATGTGTTAGGATTTCTACGTTCATTTCTCATCTTTAGAGATTGTTGGATTTCTACATTCATTTCTCATCTTTAGAGATAGCCAGATTTCATATTGTCGAATAGTTTATGTATTTTTCATATTAAGTGCGTCAATAGGTTGTTGCAGTAATTCAATTAGATATGATATAAGTTGATGTGTTTATACCTTTAAACATAATTTTTCACACAATTTGTAATCTCGCAACAACTCGCGGGCATAACATTCTAGTTATATATACTAAAGTGCAATGGAAAAAACACTGTTCCTAAGCACAATATAAAGGTGTAAATGCCCCTCTTTTTGCAGCTCTTACAGTCCACTTTATTTGACAGCACAGTAAAATTCCGTTAATACCCCTGTCTCTTCATCCACACATTGGGGAGCTTTTCCTTTGATCCACAGGCTTTACTGTTCCCAAGTCTGGATGCTTCCACATGCACCTCTTCTTTTCTCGCTGTTTCGTTTGCCCTCCACCACTTAGTTCTTGCTTTAGTCCGAAACAGACACGTCCATACATTTTCCTTCTTGCTGTAGTTAAGCTTTCCTCCTCCACCGCTTAGTTCTTGCTTCAGTCCGAATCAATTTTTTACCACACAACCGCTACCAGTTTCTTCGACAGTAATAGTATTTTCATAGTTATCCTATCTTGAAATTTTATGATCTAATTCGACATTTTAGGTATGAAATTGAGAAGATTTGAAAAACGTTTGTGTTTGAGAAAAGAAATCGACTAACGGAAAGGGAAAAAAGGTATGAAATTGAGAAGATTTGAAAAACGTTTATGTTTGAGAAAGAGGCTGCAAAGAAATCGACTAACGGAAAGGGAAAAAAAAAAAAAAAAGCATTGATCATAAAAAGTGATAACAATATGTCGCGTAGCACTAGTAAAAAAACATTTTGCGCGACGTAGGTTCTTCGTCGCGCAAAGTCAAAAAACGTCGCGCAAAACTTAGCTCAACGCACCTTCGTCATGCACTAACCGTCGCGACAAGGCAGTGACAGAAGGGGTTTGCGCGACGAAGATTCTACCTACGTTGCGCAAAGTGGCTTCGTGTGACGTAGGGGGATGCGTCGCGCAAAATGGCTTTGCGCGACGTAGTGATGCGTCGCGCAAAGCCACTTTGCACGACGCAGGGGCATGCGTCGCGTAAAGATATTTGCGCAACGAAGATTCTACCTACGTCGCGCTAACCTTTGCGCGACGAAGATTCTACCTATGTCGCGCTAACCTCTTTGCGCGACGCATGTGCCTACGTCGCGCAAAGTGGATTTGCGCGACATAGAGGCATGCATCGCACAAAGCCACTTTGCGTGACATAGGGTCGTGCGTCGCGCGACGTAGATTCTACCTACGTCGCGCAAAGGGCTTTGCGCGATGTATCCCCCTACGTCGTGCAAACCTCTTTTTTTTTGTTTTGGTCAAAAAAATTATTTTTTTAATTTTTAATAAATATCTTGATTAAACTCTAAACAATAATTAATTAACCAAGGAAAAGTATTTAGTTATAAATATATGAAAATATACATACAAAATGTCCAAACTACTAGGTATCAAGCTACTAGGAAAATATACAAACAAAAAAATGAAAAAACTACAAGTAGTCTTTTAGGTTTGATACATCAAGCTACTAGGTATTGGTAGGGCAAAGTGGCTCAGAGGTCGAAGGTGTAGGAAGATCAGGTACTGGTAGCGAGATTTGGAGGTCGGACATCTGTATGGCTCGTACAAGGTCTCTCATGTGTCCGACATAGGCCTTCACCTGCTCGCCCTGGGCCCTCATCTGCTCGTCCCGAGCCCTCATCTGCTCGCTCTGGACCGCAAGCTGACCCTTTAGGGTTGTCACTTCCTCCTTCAATGCACTGACCTCTCCTGTGTTCGATCTGGAAGAAGAGGCACCCATCTCACGAACTCACGCTTTCCCCATACATCGAGCAACTTTGCCAGGACGACGACCGAAGTTTTGATCCATGACATTAGTCAGGATCTGAAAACCTGCATCCTCGGGTATCGTGACGTCCTCGATCGAGGTCTCCGGGGGAAGTTGTGATGTTGTGCGCTGTTCCACCATAGCATCCTGTAATAATAAAGGAAAAAACATATAATGTTTAATAACATAATATAAATAATATTTGAACGATTCATACATATAAGAATAATAACAATTACATATACTTACATAAAGCTGTTTAGCTATCTCATCACCAGGTCGAACGTAAACGTCCTCGAACATGTTGATCTCTGGGAACTTAGAACCCTCCTGAAGAAACAAACATTAAGAAAATTTTATTACTCAACAATAATAAATAAATTGTATAAAATTTCAAAATTAATATACTTTTACCTGACGTCATGTCTCAAGCCTATACGAAAAGGCTTCGAACTAGAATGATGGAGAAGTGTCATTGAGTCCCGAGCTATCTTGCCAGCAATAGATTTCTTCTGTTAAACACACAATATACAAGTTAGTGTGATTATTTAAAATAAATTAATAAAGGAAGCTTAAAAAAAATAACTAAAACAATAATAAATTATTATTAAAATATTATGTACATACCACAAATTTTGGGTCCGTAAAATGTTTGCAGAGCCACTCCCAATCCTCTGGCCGGTCCTGCAACTCGGTTGGGCAAACATGTAGGCGAGCAAACTCCGGATCATCCCATAGCTTAAAATGCGTGTGAAGATAGTTCTTCCAATGTTTGTACCGACTTGCTAAGGTCTCCTCTAAGTAGGCCATGACCTCAGGGGATATGTTGTCAAGATCAAAATTGACCTACGAATATGAAAAATAATAAAATAATAGTAAGAAATTTAATAATATTAAGATAATATATTTTTGGTTTTTAATATTTGTAAAAAAAAAATTGAAAAAATGATAAAGGCTAAAAATTAATATACTAACCAACAAGTTTTCTCGCACTAGTTTCTTTGTCCCCTCAGGAATTTTTGCCCAAGACTCCCACTGCATAAGACAATTTTGTTTAATAACAACACCACAACTACTAGCGACGCTGTTATGCTGCTGTGAGGTAGCCGCTCCACGATGTCGTGGGTCATACTCAATCTTGATCCTGGAGCCGGTTAGACGTACACTCTGTGCCTCCTTCAACATTCGACTAGGCCCCTTGGTGTTTTTTTTAGCTGGCCAAAAATAATTGAATGGTGAAATCCCTAAGCTTAAATTTGTACAGAAAATTTGACATAACCTCCCCTAATAGTATAGCATTTCCCAAAACCTTAAAACAGTAATTCACAACCCCCATCACATTTTCACATTCCAGCAAATTTTCACCATCATAAAAATAATAATTTTAAAATGATAAAAGAAAAATACAACGTAGTGATCGAGAATTAGAAAAAACTACCTGGTTGGGAGGCCTCACCCTCGACTCTGGATGCCGAAGAAGTGTGATCAGAAGGCTCTGGCTCGCAGCGGCGTCGGTGAGGTCGTCGTGCACTAAGCGGCTGAACCGACACTGATGATGTCGATGAGACGGGCACCTGGGACGCCATAGGAGTAGCCTCAGTAAGGGGTGTAGGCTCCCCAATCAATGGAGCACTCACACTTGGAGCAATAGATGTTGATAATGTAGGAGGCTCATTGGTCACACTCCGACGACGAGTGATCAACCACGACATCTATACACTTTTTGAACCATAAAATTATAACATTAGAAACTAATCCTTTCTTGCATTTGAAACTAATCAATTAGTAGCCAAAGTAGTAAGTAAGTAGGTTACCAACATTCTTAATTTCAAAACATGAGGAAACTACCTATCCATTTTCATAGCCAACAAAAAAAAAAGGGTAATCTGACACTAGGATTACCAAACATTGTAATCAATCAAAGGTATCAAAACTTCATTAGACTAATTGATATGATCAAAGTACCGTACAAAAAGAATTTACTTCATACAAGCCATTCAACCAGATACATGCCACAACAAATGAATTAAAATGCAGGTGTACCCACGTCGTGCAAAGTGCTTTTTTTTTTTCTTTTTTTTTTTTTTCCTTTTGCTTTTCTTTTGTCCTTTTGTTTATGAGTACAAGATAAATAAATTAAAATCTACTTTCTAAATATATATATACCATTGAACTTGATGGGAAACGCATTCTATGAAACTAGTTTCAACGATCAAACCGTCAAACTTGTTTGTATATACTTTGAGATCACATACGCCAAAAATCGAAATAACAAACATTCAGATATCAAGTAATGGGACAAACGTTTTCAACGGCTATAAACAAAAAATTACGATTTAACGGTTATTTTAAGTGTTTTTGTAAGTATTTTATGTTCGATAAATCGTATGAATTTTAGTCTTAATTTGTTGAACTTTAGATTAATACATTTGTTTTCAATTGTGCAAATTTTGCATCTTGTGTAGGTACAACGAGATGTTGAAGAGCTACTTTCTGAAGCTTATCGCGCATTAAGTGATTCATTAAATGTGAGTGATGAGCATCCATCATTCATTGACAACCTGAGTGAGAATTCAGTAAGCTTTACACCTATGTTTGGTTATGTTTGGTATGTGGGAAAGAGAACCTGAGAATGAGAAAGTGTTGCCTTTCACATGTTTGGTAAGTCCCAATTTAGGGAAATTGTTTCCTAACCCGTGAAAAACTTACCTATGTGTTTTGACCTAAATTTGTCATCCTCGTTCGAGTCAAGTGAACGTGCGTTCGAGTTTGAGTGAGTGTCGCGTTCATTTCGAATGAGAGCGCAACAAGTTTAAGCTGAGTGACAACACATCGCGTTCGAGTCAGATAGGATAAGTTCATTTTTTTACCGTTTGTGGTCCAAAGGAGATTTACAAAGTTAGCAAAATTAGTAGTTGTGATGAAGCACGAATAAAGATTTCATTAAAATCCTCAGCGTGAAATTTGGAGATCGTATCGAAGTCAAACCTGTATTAATTTAAAAGCACATCAAGGCTAATGGAAACAGCCAAGGTTGAGCAGAATCGTAACGTACAATTAGAAAAAGCTTAAACTATTATTAATACGACCCCTCTAGCTCTTAGTGTCCCCAACCAAAATAACAACTCATCTTTTATTTTCTCCGCACCCTGCATGCTTTTATGTTTATTTTATCGTCCTCAATGTAGCCTTGCACTTTCATTTCCTTGTTTAATTTGTTCCTTCCAATAATAACATGTTTCCAGATTAATTTTTTAGTTTCTTGCTTCTCACACTTAACATATTTATTTCCTCGCACTTAAACTAATTATTTTCACAAAATTTATTTTTTACTATATAATTTTTCACATTTTATTTTCTTGCAGTAGAAGTACTGTAATTTAATTACATATTAATTCGATCCATTCGACGGTTCGTTTGGGTTGGTACGATTCATCTTCCCATAAATCTCATCTTACCACTTTGACAACCACATCAAACACTATTTTCTTGCAGCCAAGGCACGGAGAACCTACAAATGAGATGCGAATCACATTTTACTCACTCGGTCCATGGTCACAATCATTTTTAAAAAAGTCAGACAAGGTGCAAATGAATCTCTTCCCTTGATCTTGCCCTAGTCAACAAAGATGTCCAAAGAGTCCAACAGCTAGTTTCAGTTTGAAAGCTAAATATAATCAGGTGATGAGTTTGTCTTATAGCCACATATATGGCTTAAATTAGGGTGTGTTGTAGGTCTTGAATTGAAACCAACAGCTGGTATTGATTAGGCAGCTTAGAGATTAATTAGCTTATACTAGACAAATGGTGGAATCCAATGTGAGAAATCAATGAAATCATAACTGCAGTAGCAGCAACGTTTTGCATTGCACATTCTCTGCAACATTCTTTGTGTTTTTGTCAATCTTTCCTTACCAAAATCAACAATTTCTTGATTGATTTCAACATTGCCTCAGAGCTTGGTTTGATTTGAACAATTGGGCGTGTTTATAAAGCTACGAGAAATGGAGAAAGGGAAACCCAACGAAGGAGAAAACTCTAACTTCTTCTCAGATTTGAGTCTCATATGGCTGGGTCGAGTGGTGACAAGCTCTGTGCTACAATATCGAATGCAGAAAACTACGATTTCTGGTGCATTCAAATGAAAACCATTTCAAATCTCACTCAAGTTCTTCATTCCAACATAATAGAGCTTGGAGTTGAATTTTGAGATATTGCATATTGTGAGTCCTCACTTTGAAATTGAGGTGTAAACTGTTGAGGTGATTGTCACAATTGAGGTTGATGAGATTGATTTGATGTAGGAGTATCATTCTGAGCTTGCACTTCTTTATCTGTCTCACAACCAATTCTGCCTACGGGTTTCTTGCAAATTGTGCCTCAAATGTGTTGGTATGAATGCATAGCATATTGAACCAAACACCCTGAAATGCTTCACTCCTGGCTTCCTCCTACTAAAGGCTTCAAATGAAGTTTTCTTGTTTAAGGATTTTGTTGGATGCGTGTAACGACCCCTCCCCGATTTTACGGATCGTCAAGGGCAATTTTGTAATTCCACTTTGGTATGAAGATATTTTAAATGGTTGCTTTTGGATCTTGTTTGGTGTGCCATGTGGGGCCCACATTTCTTTTTGGTTCCCTAACCCACTCTCTCGTTTCCTCTCCCCCGTCCCATGACTTTCTCACAGTTCTCTCACTCCATCACTCTGCACCCTCTCTCCCTTTATCTCCGAGAAGGAACCACCATTATTCCTATTGATTCTGACCAAGCTAGTCCCATAAAACCTTATTTCGAACCTTGGGGACATATGGAACATGACTACATCCTTGCTTACATCGTTAGAGCACCATCTAAGTGATCCACCATTGAAGCCAAAAGCTTCAACCTTTCATTTCTCTAACCCAAGTGAGGTTATTGCCCTACTCCGTTCGTTCGAGTTATTCTTCGGATGTTGTTATGCTTTTGAGTTGAAAATTGAAGGCATCTAACTCGTCCGCGTGTGTTCTTCTTCTCTCCAGTTTTCCGATGAAAACCCGGCGACTTCTGAGTTGTATTCCAGCCAAGCCCGACCATCTCACGGCCTTCAATAGGTATATTTCTAATCCTTGTCTCTTTAGCTTCATTTTGGGTATTCGTAAATTGAAAATGGTGGAGAATTGGGGTTGACCGGAGCTTGGGAAGCTTCGGCCTTCTTCTTCCTCGAAACCGATTTGAAAATAGGGTTAAAATGACCCAAACCCGAAAACTAAGACCCACTAGCCCAAACCTTTGGGCCAGGCTACTAAGCCCAAGACCATTTCTGAACCCATTAAACCTGAGACCAAAACCAGGCCTTTGGGCTGTGGAACCTTTGGCCCAGGCCCTATTGCCCAGGCGCGACCATACAGCTCAGATCCTTTGAACCCATGCCTGTGAGCCGTGCAACTTGGGGCTTCGGCCCAATGAGCCCTAGGCCCAAACCTTAGGAAGCTCAAGCCGAAGACCTGACAAAGACCCAATCGAAGCCCAGAACCCAAGCCACGCGCGAGTGGTACGTGGGCCTACACGTGAAGGGCCGCCTATGCTGGCGTGTAGAGCATACGCACCTCCGCCGTCCACTACGATGCTAGCCAACTTTTCGGCGACTCAAAATGGCGCGTGGCGGGGCGTGAAGGCACGTGAGGGTAGCCGAGGTCCCCCCTTATGTTTTTTTGACATCCTTAATCCGTTTATGATGTCTGTTTCCCGAAATTCAATCGTTATGAAAGAGTTTTATTAATTAGTACCTTTATGTGCTTAGGTGCAATTGTTTATGGCATTTCCGTCCTTTCTTGTTTGCACGGCTCTTCGCCAACGGTGTATGGTGAATGGACCCCTTCTAAAATGCATATTTTATTGTTAGAAATGCATACATGAAAAGCATGATTTAATGGTTACGTTTTATGAAATGTTTATGAGTAATTTAGATTTACACAATGAGATATCATGCTTTACTGAGAATATTTTGGAATACCATACTTTATTGATTTTCACGTTCTTCGTAGTATATATGATTGATGACTATATACTCCAAATAGGTTTTGCGATATGACGTTTTAGCTACTGAACTCCAATTAAGATAGAGATGCACTTATGTACTTACTTAATGGTTATTCGAACGGTCCTGCCTACGGGCTATGTTCTGCGTACGGGCAATTGATATTTATATTGGCTTCGGGCGGAAGTAGGCTGGTGGCTTCGGCCATGAGATATATGATATGGCTTTTGCTGGGCGTTTGGTTGGTGGCTTCAGCCGGAAGATACTTATATATTGGCTTTAACCGGGAGATGATACCGCCTTCAGGCGAATGAAGTTATTTATATATATGCCTGATATATATATATATATATATATATATATATATATATATATATATACCAAATGGGGCGGAACTAACAACAGGCGGCAAAGCCGGCCATAGAATATAGAGTGCGGAAGTAAAACATAAAATAGCAGCAGGCGGCATAGCCGTCCATAGAATTTAAAGTGCGGAAATAAAACATATTAAAACAGAGTAGCATATAAAAATAATGAATCAAACGTAATGATGCAAATATATTTGGAAAATAAGTTTTATTGAAAACTTACTACAATGCAGATAACAAACAGGTATTGCCTAATGGCAGATGAAACAAGTAAACAAAGAGATGGAGCTCGCAGGCATCCTGAATAATATATATGTATTACAAGTGTTTGGAAAATAATCTCAGAGATATGTTGTTGAACTGAGTTGTTCTTGAAGTTAAAAACTTATGTTTCTTCTGAAGATGAATCCTCGTTATATAGAGCGAGGAGGTTGAATGATACTTGGCCAAATGATCCGGGAATCCCGCTGTCTGCTAAAGCCGGGTGAAAGAATAGTGAAGATGCTTTGATTCTTTTACAAAAGTTAAATGAATAGTGACCTTTTTGTTTTTCACTATTGTGAATAGTGACCTTTTTGTTTTTCACTATTGAAGAATAATGCTTTGTCTTTTGCGGAAGAGATGAAAACAGCTACTGCTGATGATGTTGCTGGGCTGACACAATCACATGGGCAAATATTGCTTCTCAAATATCAAATGGGTCCTGGGCATCTTGAAAATCTGCTTGATCAGCCCATTTGGCGGGAAGCTGAGACGAGGCATCAGAATTATCTGAATCTGAGTTTGAACCTTTTTTCTTTTGCAGCAATGCTGCTTCCGCCATTAGCAGATGAGCCATATCCAGCAGTTGGGTAGTTTTTTCTTTCTTTGAACTGGAGGACTTGGCTGACTTGGAAATTCCTTTGAGAGAGGAAGATGGACTAATGTCTGATAAGGACTGAACTGGTTCCTGAGCTTTTGGTAATTCAAGAAATTGCTGATGAACTGGCAAAGCTTGTGAGGACGAAGATGAAACTTTGATTGGTAGTGCCTGAAAAGATGCCTGGGGAAATTCCACTTTTACAAGATCAATAATTTTTTGGTGGTTGAATTTATCCCACCATTTTACCCATCTGGTTCTGTAAATACCACCGGTGTCCATTTCAAAGTTCCATTTGAGAATCCATGGGATCTTGTACTTGGCCATGAGCAGTGAAAAAATAGTAACTCTGTTGTCGAAACGACTTCTGTCAAAACTGGGCTGGAAGTTGTTTGTGAGAACATGACGAAGGTCATCTGGAATGATGGAAGAGCTTGGGCCATGGGAAGCCCACCAATCTGGAAACCATGCAGGAAACCGCAATCTGAAATTCTTATCAAAAGTTATGAACCATGAATGACTAAAGTCTTCTGTCTGGTGGAGAAAAATGTTGGTCCATGCTTGGATATAATCATAGTAATTGTAATGATTGTTTGGGATGAGAACATGCTGAGTATGAAGGGGTTTTGTGTGAAAAAGGGGAATTCCCCATTCGAGTTCGGTAAGGAATTTTCCAATATGGAGTGAATGATACAATATTTTGTTTTGGTGAGTGGTACTGTAAATTGGCTTAATAGCAATGCTTTTTGTTTCTGAAAGGATAGCCTGGTAATATTTTAGGCTTTTATAGGATTCAGTTGGTAAGAAATGAAAATTTGGTGGAAGGAGTAATTTGGCAATGCGCTCTGGGGGTTGGTTTTTGTCAATATGAAGAGGAATGCTAAAAAGCTTTTCAGAATGAGGGTTCTGGACATATGGTGATGTTTTAGCATAGCTAGGTGTTTTTGGTTGTGAGGGAGCTGGAGAACGAACTGATGAGTAAGGATCATAAGGGGTGGCTAAGGCCGTTTGGTAATTTGGTCGGATATTTCCTACTGTTGATCCTAAGGGAGTAAATCTGTTTGTAATGGCGAGGGCCGATGAAGAGTCGGGAATAGACTCTTGTTTTACTGGTGCTGGGGTTTGGGTAAGGGTGGCCGGGAGCCTTCGTTGCTGAGTAGGATTAGTACCCATTCTTCCCCTGCAAAAATTCTCTGGTTAGAAAATCTGGGATGCAATTCTGGCTGCCTTTAATGTATTCAATATCAAAATAAAAAATACTTAATATGGCTTGCCAGCGTGCAAAAATCTGTTTTGATGCAATATTTTGAACATCTTTTTGTAAAACATGTTTTGCAGATTTGCAATCAACACGAACTAAAAATTTTTGATTTAATAAATCATCTTGGAATTTGCTAATACATAATACAATAGATAAAATCTCTTTTTTTAATAGTACTATAATTAGTTTGAGCAGAATTCCAAACTCCTGAATGGAAACGAACAATTTGTTCAGGAGCTTCGGAAGAAATTTTTTGTTTAAGGATACCTCCATAACCGATTTCAGATGCGTCGGTTTCGACTATTTTGAGAGAGCCGGGAGTTGGAATGCCAAGGCAAGGCAAAGTCTTGACATGATTTTTGATCTGTTTGACAATGGAAGTATGATTTTGTGACCATGATGGAGGATTTTCCTTGAGACGATCAAACAAGGGCTTACATTGTTGACGCAAATGAGGATAAAATTCTGAAACATAATTGAGAGATCCAAGGAATCTTTGAAGCTGGGTTTTATCAATAATTTGATCTGGAAATTTATCAGCAAACTGGATGACTCGATCTATTGGTTGAATGGTAGACCTGTAAATATGGTAACCTAAAAATCTAACTTTGGTTTGAAATAACTTAATCTTAGATGCCGAAACAACTAACCCATTGGACCTAATGATCCTAACAAATGCATGCAAATGCTTCCAATGCTCTTCTATTGATTTTGAGAAAATTAATACATCATCAATATAAACAATCGAAAAATGGCTGTATTGATTAAAAATTTCATTCATGATATTTTGAAATTCACTTGGTGCATTTTTCAAGCCAAAAGGCATTACATTCCACTCGTAATGTCCGAAAGGAGTTACAAAAGAAGTTTTGTATTTATCAGATTCATGAATTTGAATTTGCCAAAAACCTGATTTCATATCAAATTTAGAAAAAACAGTGGCCTGAGAAAGTCTTTTTATCAAATCTCTTTTGTTAGGAATTGGATATCGGATCCATTCTAAAACATCATTCAAGGGTTTGTAGTTAATAACTAATCGTGGAACGCCGCGTTCTAATTCTGCATTTTTCTGGACATAAAAAGCAGGGCAAGACCATGGAGACTTGCTTTTACGGATAATTCCTTTTTCCAAAAGTTGATTAATTTCGGTTTTACAAAACTCTAAAACTTCTTGGTTCATTTGAATTGGTCGTGCTTTTGTGGGGATTTTTGATTCAACAAAATCTTTAATATAAGGGAGTTTAACAATATGTTGTTTTCTGTGCCAAAAAGCATTTGGAAGATCGGAACAAATTTCTTTAGTAAGCTTATCGGAAAACTGGCGAATAGAATCTAATAAAGATTTGTTTGTTAATTGTTCTTCAATTCTTTTGTGAAGAATTTCTTCCTGTAAAAAAGCAATTTGTTGGGATTTTGCAGTAATCTGGTTGAGAGTTTTCGAAACATTATCTTTTTGAAGTTGTTTTAACTTTTTAAGATCTGTTTCCATGCAAAATTCAAAAGTAATGTTTTGGCCAAAAACCTTGGTAGAAATACAGTTATGATGAACTTTGAAAGGATAAATTAATGCAATGAAAGGGAGTCCCAAAATAACTGGATCAGAAATATTTTTGATTAAAACAAATGGAGTTTTAAAACAAATATTTTGTTGACAAACATGGGCTTTGGGAATTTCATATTTTAATTTCATCGGGGATTGATTTGCAGCGCTAAGTGTTTCCGTAGACTTGTGAAAATATTTAGTAGGTATTAATCCTTCTTGAATGCAATTTAAATCTGCACCTGAATCAATTAAAGCGATGGTTTCTAAATGAAAATCTTCGATTACTATCGTAACTTTAGAATACCATTTTCGAATTCTTATTTTGTCTAAAAGACTTAAAACAAGTTCTTTTGAAGAAGAAGACTTGGTTGAGTGAGCGTCGGAATCGGAATTTGAGGAAGAACCATTTTGTTCTTGGACGAGCTCTTGCGTACGTACTCTACTGAGTTGTGAACGAATTTCGGTATTTTCGGATTTTAAAAACTTAATTTCCGATTTGATTTGATTAACTTCTTTTTGCAAATCTTTGAGGGTGATCTCCTTTTTGGATTTATTAAAATGTTCCAAAGTGGTACTGAGAGAAATCTTTTGAGAAGAAGTTTGACTAGTGCCAGGTTCATGAGAAGAAATCAAATTTTTGAGTTTTTTCAAATAAAAAGATTTTAGATCAGGGTCATCGACTTTACTAATTAATTCCATTAAAAACTCTTCTTGTTCTTCTTGCTTATTAAGCACTGAAATTTTGTTACAACAAGTGTCCGTGCACCCAAACTTAATGTTTGGCGAGGAGACGTCGCTAGAACTGCTAGAGTCGGTGACGGAAAAATCGGGATTTTTATCAGATTGACTAGAGTCGGTATTTCTAATTTCTAAAGCCTGAATAAGTTGAACTTTATCTTCTTCAGAGATTTTTAGTTGGTTAATAACCTTTTTAACCTTGCAATCATTTGCATAATGACCAAATTTACCACATTTGTAACACTTTCCCTTTTTATTTTGAAAATCCTTTTTAAACTTTCGAAAAGGTTTTTTGTTCGAAGATGGTTTTTCATAAAATTTATTTGTCTGAAAAGGTTTGTTGGAAGATCTTTTGTTTTTATAAAATCTGGATTGATGTTTAGAAAACTTGCTGGTTTGTTGGGCTTTTTTCTTTTTACTCGAAGGAGCAATCGGAGGTAAACCATATTGTTCACAAAATGTTCCAAGTTCGTATTTAGCAATAGATTTATCTTTATGAACTTGTTTTGAAATCTTCATGTCGATGCACATTTTCAATCCTTCCTTTTGAATAACATTAACTATGTTACCATAAGTAAGGGTATGATAAGGTATGACACCTTCTTCATTTACTAAAACATTTCGAATTTTGTGAGCAAAAAGATTTGGTAAACCATTGATAAATTTTTCTTTCCAAAAAGGTTGATTACTATCTTCCCGAAGCATAACTCTGGATATGAAAACATCTTTATACCATCTGAAATCACTTAAGGTTGGACACCTTAAATTACTCAGTTGGTCGTGAATACGAGTAGTAACGTTGCTGGGTGTTCCTATAAAGTGTTCTATAATCGTATAAAGTAAAGTATTTACTCCGTCGGGTATTCCCTGTCCTATCGTTTCGTCAAAAATGGGAAATCCTTCCTCATCTTTTTTGACCGCAAAGCGTATTTCATCTTTGGACTGAGAAGTTAAGTGCTTCTCCCACCAAGAATGAAGCATTCCAGTGAAACCAGTGACGAGAAGATCAACGATTTGTGTTTGTGTAAAATTGTGATTTGAAATGTAGCTATTAGCAACCATGGACATGTGTTGAAGTTTGTTCAAAAGTTCTTGTTCGGATAAGCCATCTATGTTCCACTCATAAAGTTTGTCGGCTGAAACTGAAAATTGATTTTGAATATTTCGTTCTTCAAATTGAAGGTCAGGAGGAGTTGGCCTGGGATACCAGTTTTTTGTGAGAGAAGTAGGGTTGACCGGATGAGTACGAATACGTTTTAAATCAAAAGTTGGTTGAAGATCAATGTTTTGAAAAATATTTTCAATATTTTGGATAGCAGAACTAGTTTCCGTGTCCTGAGAAGAATCAAAAGTATTTTCTTCTTCGACAGAAACATCATTGTTTTGCAAAACATTAACAACTTTCTCTTTTTTGAGCTCAGTGAGCATATGATCAATTTTTTGTAAAGTAGTCATGGATTTTAAAGCAGTGGAACTTGAAGCAGTATCAGTAAAATTTACTAAAGGTTTTTCTTTTGGAGAAGAAGTTGGTTGAGACAATTTGTCGATTTTGGTTTCAATTTTGTCTAACTGTTTTCCAATAGTATGAAGACTTTGGTTTGTAAAATTATTCTGTTCAATGACAGGTTTAAAACCAGAATCTTCTTTTGGAATTTTAAAAGGGGTTGCGGGAATGTTGGTATTACCAGTGGAAATTAAAATAGTTTCTTTGGGAGGATGACTAGAGGAAACCAAAGTTTTGTCTTCCTTAACCCAATTTTCTTTGGTAACAACCGTAACTTTGTTTTTTGTTTCATAATGTTTTTCGATAAAATCAAAGAAAGATATTTCAAATTGGTATTGTTCTACAAAAGCTTTCCATTCGGCATATATGGCTAGCTTTTCTTCATCACAATACTTTTTTCTAAAAAGATTTCTTCTGGGGATGTTTTCCTCAGAAGCGATGTCAGCTTTAAGCTTCCTCCATCGGATTTTATGTGGTTTATTTAAAACAAGTAATTGGTGATTCACCGATGTTGTTTCAAAATCAGAAGGAGTTGTAGAAGTGGGTTCTTCTTGGTTTGGAGGATGATAAACAGGATGTGCAACTTGTGAAGAGGTGTCGACAGACTTTAATTTGAGTAAATCATTGACTAGATCTTGTTGTGCAGCTTCCTGCTCTTTTAACTTTTTGTTTACTAAAGATTTGATCAAATCTTGATCTCGACCCAGTCTATCGGTTGACGTGGATCCAGAAAAAGACTGTCTGCTAGGAGTAAAAGATTTGTGTGACAAAACTGATTCACAAGATTTTCTTGCTGGACGATCAAAATTGATTTTAACTGTGCCATCAAAATATTGTTCAATGTTGTCGAGATTAACGAGGCTGTTTTGGACGGAAACCGGCTTACTTTCATTAATTAAACACCAATCTGAGGGGAGACTGATGTCTGACCACCTAATGGTTCTTGGTACTCTTATGTTTGCGCTTTCTTGGGTTGCTTGGATTAAAAGAGTGTGGTCGCGAGGACTTTTGTTCAAAGCTTGAAAATTCATGTTTGTGCCAGTGACTTTGTAATAAATTCTAAAAATAAGTGCCAAAGGTTGTGTTCCTTCCAGGACTTGGTACCCAGAGGTTTTGATATTGAGAGTAAGAGCTTTTAAAACATGTGGGTCTGAAAGACTTATTGTGAGATCTGGAAAACAATCAAAATGGATAGGTCCGTTATAAAGACTTGATTCAATCATTCCAAGAATACTATCGTTAAAATCAGTAAATCGGGCGTCACGAAGACATAAAAGAATAGATGTATTAAGACCTTTTCGCGTTAAAGGTTTAACAGCGATTTGAACTAAACCAATGTGAAGATAGTTATGACCGTTTTTGCGATGCGCTTTGATTTGTTCTGGAGAAAATAATTGACAATTCTCATGTTCTTTGCTAAGAGCATAAGCCTTCTCAACTGTTTTGACGTGATGTTCGGATTTAAAAGAGGTCAAAGACCATTTTTTCTTGTAAATATTTTGGGTTGAAACTTTTGGAATGTTCCAGTCGGAAAAATCAATACTTTCGTCTGTTTGAAAATCCAGTTTTTGTTCTTCATTGACAATGTCAGGTATAGTTCCTAAGGTGGATCTAGAGCTAGTGCTGGCCATTGAACTAGATCTAAATAATCTACTCATGAAATGCACAAAACAAGTATACTATATGCAAGACTTAAAAGATTCACCTTCCTCGTATGTCTAGACTCTTCCCCCGCTCATGCGCTCCGCTCATGCCTCTCCTGGGACTTATTGTTTGGACCACGTCTTACTGTTTGGCTGGAAGAAAGAAGAACTGAGGACCGACGATTAAGAAATGCAGATAAGATACAAGTATGTGAATGTCAATGAACAGATTAGATAGATGCTAATGCAATTACCAACCACTTGGCTCTGATACCAAATGGGGCGGAACTAACAACAGGCGGCAAAGCCGGCCATAGAATATAGAGTCCGGAAGTAAAACATAAAATAGCAGCAGGCGGCATAGCCATCCATAGAATTTAAAGTGCGGAAATAAAACATATTAAAACAGAGTAGCATATAAAAATAATGAATCAAACGTAATGATGCAAATATATTTGGAAAATAAGTTTTATTGAAAACTTACTGCAATGCAGATAACAAACAGGTATTGCCTAATGGCAGATGAAACAAGTAAACAAAGAGATGGAGCTCGCAGGCATCCTGAATAATATATATGTATTACAAGTGTTTGGAAAATAATCTCAGAGAGATGTTGTTGAACTGAGTTATTCTTGAAGTTAAAAACTTATGTTTCTTCTGAAGATGAATCCTCGTTATATAGAGCGAGGAGGTTGAATGATACTTGGCCAAATGATCCGGGAATCCCGCTGTCTGCTAAAGCCGGGTGAAAGAATAGTGAAGATGCTTTGATTCTTTTACAAAAGTTAAATGAATAGTGACCTTTTTGTTTTTCACTATTGTGAATAGTGACCTTTTTGTTTTTCACTATTGAAGAATAATGCTTTATCTTTTGCGGAAGAGATGAAAACAGCTACTGCTGATGATGTTGCTGGGCTAACACAATCACATGGGCAAATAATGCTTCTCAGATATCACATGGGCAAATATTGCTTCTCAGATATCAAATGGGTCCTGGGCATCTTGAAAATCTGCTTGATCAGCCCATTTGGCGGGAAGCTGAGACGAGGCATCAGAATTATCTGAATCTGAGTCTGAACCTTTTTTCTTTATATATATATATATATATATATATATATATATATATATCACCATTATTTAGCACACTACGTACGATATATGTTTTATAAAGGTTTTATGGCATCCTAGGGTTTTCGGAAAAACCTATTATGTATTATGCTATACGAATTTTCTAAACCTGAGGGTTGGTACGCTAAAGATTAACTGTTTTATTACTACTTATATATCAACTTGGTCCACTCATGTTTTGTTTTGCGCCCCCTTAGGACTTAGAACTGAGGCGTACAATCTCAGCATTAAGGCACTCCCGCATCGGCATCTTTGAGTCCTCTCAGTGTATGTTCATTCAATTTATATTATTCTTGTTTTAGTGTCTCAGATTAGTTGTATGCTCTGAACACATTCCTTAATTGTATATTCATTGTATTTAAATTTATGAGTATTGTTTATATTTATCATTTCTTATGCATCTTAATATGGCTTCATCACCTTCGAGTGTCGGCCAACACGTGTTTACCCTGGTGTTTGGTGAATATCAGGGTCAGGCGTGTTAATTTGGTATTAGAGTGTACTTTGTTCAGAGCATACTTAGGATCTTCTGTTACTGTAGTGGTGTGTCAATCATGACATCATTTGGATGTCACGACTTCCGGTTTTGTTGTCATTCGACACGGTGGTGCAACCCTCATTCTGAGTGAATAGTCACATCCTATTGAAGAATAAGAAATTTTGTGTCAGGATTGTGCCTCATTGGTGACGAAATGGATTGTCGAACGACTTTCAACATCGGACCGATACTCTGCAACATGTGTTCCCTAGGAATTGTGGGCAGAGTCGATTTTACATTGAAGTGACATTAATTAGAAATCTCAATAAGAGGAAGTCTGGTTAAGATCAGCTGCAGATTCGAAGTGGTGATGTCACTTTGCGACATGTTTTCCCTCAAAATGGCGGCCGAGTCATATCTTTATGGAAACGATTCGAAACGTTCGAAGTTCGTGTGGGAGAAAGCGAGTAAACGCTAGTTGTTACGAAGTTTAGTAAGTGGCAATTTGGTGGGATTAGATCCATGCTCTCGGTGATTGTTCTATCGATAACCTTTTTTCTTACTCCAACCACGAAGTCAGGTTTGCTAAATATCAATTGTCAGTCGTACGTCAAATTCTTCGAACATTATTTTTTTCTAGAGTAAATACTTTTCTTAGGAGTTTCTTTGGTAGCAGAAGTTATTCTTACCAAAACCAAGATTGTAACAGTTGGAAATTGAGAATTTTCTTGAGTGTCATGAATTACGAAATATCATTAGTCTTGTCTATTTCTATTGACAGTTGCCAATGATTCTTCGACCATAACCTAAACCTTCATCTTTGGCTAGGAATAAATCAGTTTTGTTTAAGATGTGTCTCACCCTAACATTGCTCATATACTCCTCGATGACACCAATAAATTTTGAATCCGTAGGTGAATGTTTTACTAAAGGTGTCGTTGTACACTGAGGCAATATATTGGGTGGCACTGTTACTTTTCGATGGTTGGGACCACCTAATGCAAACCATCATATTTCTGACCTAGGGTCTACAATTATTGGCCTGACTTGAAAATCTAAGGACACCCTCACCTGGTGAAACGCGTAAGATCTTTATCAACCTCGAAAAACTTTGTAGTTAGAATCTCAGTCGAAATGAGCTAAGTCTCTGGCGATGGTGATTGATAGAGTACATAAATATCTATGACTTGACCATCGTGTACCACCCCAATTGTGCAAGAGTAGTTGCTGAACACCTCAGTAGAAAGACACATCGATACCCAAATATTCTCCAATCAGTTATATTTCCCCCTTGTATGGAACTCTTGGATATTTTGCAACATGATTATGGATCATCAGGAAACAGAGTTAGCCAATTTTCAGGTTCGACCATTTTAAGTTGTTACTACCCAATGAAGCTAGGTACTTGTATGAACTCAAGCATCAAAGTTGTATATTCAAATCCAGATATCTTGTACTCTAGATTTAATGGACTTGTTTTGACCCTCAAATCCTAGAGTGTTTTTTTAGCCTTCTCAACGTGGTTTCATCACAAATCACTATCTTCACACAGGATTGAATAGCCACCTCATATTATCTTGCTACAATTCATAGGCATCATATCGTACTCTAGTAGTTCTTTCCTAACAATATATATATATATAAGTTCATTTCCCAAATATTTTAAGGGTATCTTCCACCCAACCCTAACACACCTTTTATATACATCTACTGAGATTAAATTCCATCTTGGGTTTCGAGTCTGGTAACTGTGAGCCAGTTTTTGTGAATGGTTTGGAGCGGTTGTCGTTATTCGAAGGAAGTAGTCCGAGTGATTGTTCTTCTAATATAGGTTTCGAACCTTGTACTGCTCGGCTAGGATAGCGATGACTGTGGTTAGTCACTAAAGACATGTTTATGATATATGTTTGCCTCTACACATCTTTTGACTACTTCACTGCAAGACCTTGTTGTTCGTGATGTGCATTTCACTTCTATGTTTGTGAAGTTTCGTGAAAGCTTTGAGTACTAAGTTATTTATCCTGTATTGCATTTGTATTTATAGGCTGTTGGATAGTCTTGAACGAACTACATAGATCTAGAATGATATGTTGCGTTCTTTTAATTCGTGGTTTTTGAATGATTAAATTTTGCACCAATCTATTTTGGAGCAGTTACGATGATAGTTTTTATTTTCAGTTTGTGTATAACACTATTTGAGACTTGGTTTGATTGATTTTATTGACATCATTGGTTGGATAGTGGAATTCTACGAATTAGTTTTCGTATGTTTGATTTTATGATTTGAGAAATTGTGTGCTTGTGTGTGTTGATGACTTGGGTTTGGATAAATTGGTATGTTTGCACCCTTAGGAAATTACTACTTGCTTATTGAAATGACAATGTGTTGTCAATATCGTGGGTGGGCGACTGTAATATAGATGGCATATTCGTTGGATTCATTGGGTTTGTTAAGCAAGTGGACAGGTAGACCAATCTACGATAGTTGTTACTGTTTAGTTATGTTGGGGCTCAACCCAAAGGCACATCTGTCCTCGGAGTACGTGATGTTTCGAATGCTTGGGCAAGACCCACTTTCATTTTCGATTTTGATTTTTAGTACAAGTATCTTAAGTTACCTTATTATAGTTTTATATTTGTATTTTTGACATTACAAAAGGCGGGTTAAGTTTTTCTACATTTGGGACATAAGGAACACGACTACATCCTCGCTTGCATCGTCAGAGCACTATCTGACTGATCCACGATTGAAGCCGAGAGCTTCAAGCTTTCATTTCTCCAACTAGGTGAGGTTATTGCCCTACTCTATTTGTTTGATTTATTCCTGGGTTGTTGTTGTGTTTTTGAGTTGAAAACCGAAGGCATCTAACTCGTCCGCGTATGTTCTTCCCCTCTCCAGTTTTCCGATGAAAACCCAGCAACTTCCAAGCTGTATTTTGGTCAAGCCCAGCTATTCCACGGCCTCCAATAGGTATATTTCAAATCCTCGTCTCTCTAGCTTCATTTTGGGTATTCGTAAGTTGAAAATGGTGGAGAATTGGGGTTGATCGGAGCTTGGAAAGCTCCGGCCTTCTTCTTCCTCAAAACTGGTCTGAAAATCAGGTCAAAATGACCCAAACCCGGAAACCAAGACCCACCACCCCAAACTTTTGGGTAGGGCTACCAAGCCCAAGACCTTTTCTGAACCCATTAAACCTGAAACTCAAACCAGGCATTTGGGCCATGAAACCTTTAGCCCAAACTCTCGGCCCAGGCCCACTTGCCCAAGTCCGACCTTACAGCCTAGATATTTTGAACCCAGTCGTGTGGGCCGTGCAACTCGGTCCTTCGTCCCAAAGAACCTAAGGCCCAAACCTCAGAGAGCCCAAGCCCAGAACCCGGCCTAGACCTAATCGAACCCTAGAACCTAGGCCGCGCATGAGTGGCGCATGGGCGTGCGTGAAAGGCTGTATGTGTCAGCACTTGGAGCACACACACTTGCGGTAGAGGCACTGTGCTTCTTCGCAGTCCACGGCAGCGCCGACGACTTTTCCGGCCAACTTTCTGGCGACTTAAAATGGCGCGTGGCCACCAGGGCCACCACCCCGTGGTCGTGCGTGGGGGTACTCGAAGTCCCCCCTCATATTTTTTCAACATCCTCAATCTGTTTATGATGTCCGTTTCCCGAAATTCAATCGTTATGATAAAGTTTTATTAATTGGTACCTTTATGTGTTTAGATGCAATTGTTTATGGCATTTCCGTCATCTCTTGTTTGCACGGCTCTTCGCCAACAGTGTATGGTGAGTGGACCCCTTCTAAAATGCATATTTTACTATTAGAAATGCATACATGAAAAACATGATTTAATGGTTACGTTTTATGAAACGTTTATGAGTAAATTAGATTTACACTTTATGAGATATCATGCTTTACTGAGAATATTTTGGAATACCATACTTTATCAATTTTCATGTTCTTCATAATATATATGATTGATGACTATATACTACAAATAGGTTTTACGATATGACGTTTTAGCTACCGAACTCCGATTAAGATACATATATACTTATGTACTTAATGGTTATTCAAACGGTCCTGCCTATGAGCGTATGTTTTGCCTTCGGGCATATGTTCTGCCTACGGGCGATTAATACTTATATGCCTTCAAGTGGGTATTGTAGGAGCCTACGGGCAATTGATATTTATATTAGCTTTGGTTGGGCGTAGGTTGATGCCTTCTGCTAGGAAATATATGATATGGCTTCGATCGGGTGTAGGTTGGTGGCTTCCGCTGGGAGATATATGATATGGCTTCGGCCGAGCGTTTGGTTGGTGACTTCAGCCGGAAGATACTTATATATTGGCTTTGGCTGGGAGATGATACTGCCTTCGTGCGAATGAAGTTATTTGTATGTATGCCTTATATATATATCACCACTATTTAGCACCCTATATACGATATATGTTTTATAAAGGTTTTATGGCATCCGAGGGTTTTCGGAAAAACCTGTTATGTATTATGTTATACTAGTTTTCTAAACTTGCGGGTCAGTACGTTAAAGATTAATTGTTTTATTACTACTTATATATCAACTTGGTCCACTCATGTTTTGTTTTGCACCCCCTCAGGACTTAGAATCGAGGCGTACAATCCCGGCATCAAGGCACTCCCGCATCGGCATCTTTGAGTCCTCTCGATGTAGGGCCCATCCCTTTGTTCATTCAATTTTATATTATTCCTGTTTTAGTGTCTCAGATTAGTTGTATGCTTCGAACACGTTCCTCAATGTATATTCATTGTATTTAAATTTATGAGTATTGTTTATATTTATCATTTCTTATGCATCCTGATATGGCTTCGTCACCTTTGGATGTTGGCCAGCATGTGCCTACCCTGGTGTTCGGTGAATATCAGTGTCCGGTGTGTTAATGCATATTCACTAGGCAGATTGTTGTGTTCACAGCTTCCCTTCAAAATAGGTAAGGAATGTTTTTTCCATGAAGCATGGTATTTGCCAGATCCACTATGGTTCTGTTCTAAACTCCATTTTGTTGAGGGGTGTATTCTCCGATCAATTGCCTTTCCAAGGCCACGTCCTCACAGAAGGAATTGAACTCAATTGAGGTATATACTCACCTCCCCTCTCACTCTTTTTCTTCTTGAGCTTGTGCCCATATTGTAGTTCAATCATTGTTGTAAACTTCTTGAATATGTTGAACACCTCAGGCTTGTAGCTCATGAAATATACGCAACACATTATATTATGATCATCTACAAAGGTTAGGAAATATTTGCTGCCACTTACTGTTGCAGTTTGAAAATTTAGGTGACCATTTCTCCTATGCCATAGCCAAGTAGTCTATGTAACACTTGCTCTTAGTGAGAGAGATTCATGGTAATTTAGTAACCATGGGAAACTTTTGTTTTCAGTCATTTCAACTTTGGTAACCAAATTCTCCAAGCTTCTATCATCAAAGACCAGCACCATTAAGTCAGCAAGGAGTAAAAAATAGCCACGTAGTATCATTTGGCCTACACTCAATAAGTTCTCATCAAGTCCAAGCACCAACATGACTTCTTGGATGTATCTTTTACCTTTTGTTTGTTTTAATCACAAAGGTTCCTTTACGAGTGGCTCTCACAAGTTACCCATTTAACTCTACTAGTGAATTTTCTATCAATGTTGATTAGTAGAGACTTATGTGCATTCATGTGATTGCTGCACCCACTATAATTGTACCAGACATCCTTGTTTTTCTCAATTATAATGATATTGCAAGCATAACACATTGATCTCCTCCTTAGCTTTGTGTGCATAGTTCACTAGTTGATTTCCCTTAGAACCTCAAGTACCCCCACGCACGAGTACCCCCACGTGTGCATAGTTCACTAGTTGATTTCCCTTAGAACCTCAAGTACCCCCACGCACAAGTACCCCCACGCATGACCACGAGTACCCCCAAATAATGATATTGCAATCTATAGGCAAATGACCAAATTTGTTACGCTTGTGATACTTTTGCCTTCTCTTAAACCAACAAACACCAAGGTGAGCTTTATGACAAATTTGCATAGAGGCTTTGTACCTTATGCATCATTGTTTCCAGCACCACTATTTATTGTAGGCAAGCTTGGTCTTCCTTCTCACATTTTACCTTTTCCCTTCCGAGTCCTCTTCTATTGCTTGAAATTATTAAACTTACCATTCTGCCCTTTCTTGAATTGACACTAAGAGACTGAAAAGCCTTTTTTATGGTGCATCATCATGCCTTTCTAGCCTTTGCTCAAAAGATTTCAAAGAAGCCATCACTTCTTGTGCATCAAGCGTGTTTGTGTCCTTGGTTTCTTCTATGACATTAACTATCAAACCATAGGGTCT
The DNA here is from genome assembly GCF_019419815.1 of Pyrus x bretschneideri. Classification (NCBI taxonomy): domain Eukaryota; kingdom Viridiplantae; phylum Streptophyta; class Magnoliopsida; order Rosales; family Rosaceae; genus Pyrus; species Pyrus x bretschneideri. The sequence goes on along the minus strand of NW_025999612.1, from coordinate 2,228,609 downwards.
GGTCAAACTAATTAAAGTTTCTGGACTAGCCTCTCCCTAAACAATTCTTCCCCAAGAGTTTTCATTTGATTCACTACATCAAATAGTCTAGTAAAATAATTCTTGAGAGGTTCATCGTCCCTCATGTGTGTATATTCAAAATCACGTCTAAAAGATAGAATTGTTTTACTTCGTTTACCTTCTTGTCATCTCTATACTCTCTTTGCAGGACTTCCCAAGCAATTTTGGCCATCTCTTCATTTAATATTTGGGGAAAGATGGCATCTGAAACTGCCCCTTATATTATTCCAGAGCTTTGACATCCCTCATCACATTACCTCTTACTGTAATTTCCTAAGCTACTGAGAGTTCTTCTTCATCCTAGATCTTATCATCTAACTCTAGCTCTTCATGTGTGTTGTTCGTTGTTTCCTACTATTGTAAACTGAAATAGAAAGGAACGAAGTTACCCGAAAAATGTAGAAGCCTTGAGTGGTGAATGATTCTTGGGATGAGTCGTGGACTAAGTTGCTCTCTTTAAGATGTTTTGCGGCTCTGCCCAAAGTGTGCAAGCAGTTCACAAACACCACGTCGTCCCCAAGATAAAACAGCCCAGAACCTTCTTCTTCTGATAAGGTTCTTCCTTGCACAACGGAAGAACCTTCAAACTTACACCCTTTCGATATGTTGCTATTAAATCAATATGTAAAACTATTTTTTCTTTCTCTCTTAGCATCTTTGCATCTGCATGACGTGTATCTTTCTATCTTTTATATATGTTGGTGTGTGTGTATATATAAATATATATTATAATAAAAAAATACGTTGAGATTGCAATCTATAATGAATCAAAGCAATTGAAATCAAAACCGCAAGGAATAATGGCAATTGAAATCAAAACGGATAAAAACCACAACGGGACAAAACAAAAATCAATTCAAACTGAAAATTAAAACTAAAACGGTTCAATTGCATGTTTCATATTTAGGGGAGATAACTCCTTAAGCCAAAATTAATTGACTTTTAATATTGGTAATAAAACAAAACATAAATATATTTAAATATTTAAATAAAAACATAACTGCTCTAACACCTACTCTTCCTTATTTAGTTCTTGATCATTTTGATGTGTGTATTGTTCTCTCTTTCACTTCTATATGTTTATCATCTCCAGCTCTCCTGCTAATATCCGCATACTACTCGGCATCTGCTATGTTTTTCACAAGATTTTCTAAATTAAGGAGAATTAACCACCCATCACAGTGATTAATCTGATTTACATATTTCTATGAGGGCAATCTGCGATCATATATTATGTATACTTGCAACGTTTATTATGCGTTCCACTAATATGAAGTAGTATTAAATTGAACCTTCAAGCCATCGATCACTCAATTTGCTACTATTAATTTGTTCATTAAACCTTGAATTTAGTGAGTTATTTGTTCCAATACTAGAAGGGGAAGAATCACTTTTTCTTAATAGAAAGCAGATATTTATGGTGATTTATCCACTAAGAATCATATAAACAAGATTAAAAAACCCAGTTTAAAACACTGGAAAAGGGTTTATCCACTTGTTGCTGCTTGAACTAGGTAGAATATTGTCAATTGATCTGTTGTTGAAGGCAATTTCCTTTAAGTACTTCAATACTCTTTGGCCAGCATATTGTACCAGTCTTCTATAGGACGCATGACACATTTTTCTAGTGCAACAACATTCTCTATCATGTACTAGTTTAGAATCATCTGGGCCGCTGTAGTACCCATATACCTCCACTTCCCTGAGGTTATGATGGAATTCGCAGCTTGTTTGGGTTTTATTTCTCTCTTCTTGAGTAAACACGATGAAAACTGTATTAAGGAAACTAGCTACGTACTTTCAGTGAATATTATATACCTTTAACGATATAGTAGTAATATCGGTTGTAATCTACAACATAGTAATATAACCTTCGGCACAAGTTCTTGCAAGTGAGGACATGACTGAATGAAAAAAGTTTATTGAAGAAGAGAGCAATTGTAATCCTTTTCAGGGTTTAATTCCTAATGCTTGAGATTTACGAACATAGATATGATTCGCGTCGTAGATCTGAAAACCAAATAAGGGGTAAGTCACTCACGTAATTAATCCAACACGACAAAGTGAAAACAAAGAAGTTCACCTCAAGCAATCCGAACATTAAATTTGAATCCATTTCTTTATGGACAGCTGGTACACCTAGGATCTGTTCCATCAAAGCAAACCAAGCATTGTTTGAGGGCCTCTATGATGTTCCGCTACATTAGTCACCATATTGCAATATTTAGCCACTTCCAATTCTTGCTTTCTTGTTTTAGGTCAAATAAATGGTTTACCAAAATTTCATCGTCACATTAGAGATTCATAATTGACGCCCATATATATCACCGTCGTTTACAACGGATAATAGTAGCTCCTGCTTCATTTAGTGACAAGAGAGACACGATCCTAGCAAGAAGCGCATCAGGCAATTGGCTTACTCGGTCAACAACAGACAGGTCGTTTGCTATACTCTAGTTGGACGTGCCCTTTTAACCATAATTAACTCTATAAATGAATATGTTTTCCCTCTCTTTTGAAGAACAATCATGTTTAAAGCCTATTCGAACACTGTATTACCAGTCGTGTCTAAAACCTTTTCAAACATTGTATTACAAGTCGTGTCTAAAGCCTCTTTGAACACAGTCTAAAATCCACCATGCAAAATTTCAATAGTTTACCTATAAAGCTGAAGGGTGTGAGTTATATAGGCAGGCAGGCATCAAACCCTAAGGCCCTGCATACCCAAAGGCCAAATTTTACTAGGAAAAGGAGACACAAGGTCTGGTTGTTGTTAAACTAGCTATGGAGAAAATCCTCAGTGCATCTAAAACACAGACCGGTACATTATGTGTCATAAGACTCATAACACTTGGAAAGACACTGAAAAATATATCTTTTTGCCACTTATATTATGAGGCCTGTGTTTTGATGACAGAGAAAAATCTCTCCTAGTTATCAGACGGGATGAAAAAAGACGGATGAATCAGTTTTTATATTGCACAAGTGATACCCACCTCTTATAAGTCTGTATATTGGAGGTTATGGCTACACAGCAATCTCCTTGACAAGCCTCTGGAAAGAGAGCTTGCGGATCAGCAGCTCGGTGCTCTTCTGGTACTGCCTGATCTTTCTCTGCAGCGCCACCATTCCCAGCCTAAATCGGTGGGGCTTCTTCACTCCTCTGGTAGCCAGAGCCGACTTTCAGGGGGCCTTGGTGCCATCGCTGCATGCAAGGGGCTGTGCCTCCGAGTAGATTTTTAGGCAGTCGGCATGGTGCGAAGCATTGAGAAAACATGTTTTGAATGGTTTGGTTCGGCGGTGTTTGACTACTTACCGGGAACTTGACAAGGTATTCGTGATTTCTTTTGGTTCCACTTGCTTTGAAGGAGGATCTAAATTTTGGGTTAATTTCACCAACACGAGATTTATCAGGCTTATGGAAATACTGATATATATAACCGAGAGAGAGAGAGAGAGAGAGAGAGAGAGAGAGAGAGAGAGAGAGAGAATGGGTTAATTTTTTGTTTAAATGTTTAAGGTAGGCCTCAATCTCTCAGATATAGTGATCAAAGAAAGAAAAGTAATAAATGTAGGAAGAAACTAACAAAAATCCGTGGGGCCCCATGTGAAAAAGATGGATTCTAATATACAGATGTTAGACTGCATGTACAACAGAAGTTACTTGAAGGGAAGCGTGAGTTTACATTGCCGTTACAAAGTCTATAAGAGCCTGTCTCATCACAAAGTTTTAAGAGCAACACAAACAGAACCCAGGGACGAGGTAAGCTCTGAACTTGAATTAATTTGTGAAGTTTCCTCTTGGTGTTGTTGGAAAAAATAGAAGAAATATGTGGTTCGAGTAATTTTTTTTCTTGAAAATTGAAGTCTTGTAGGTGTGGTCTTTCTTTCTTGTAACTTTGAAATTTAAGCTGAAAAGAGATGTGAAATTTGATGCAGATACATTTCTGTTGATCAACCTCTGGATTTACAAGCTATCGTTGAGGTAAGTCAAGCAGCATCTGCTCTCTCTCTCTCTCTCTCTCTCTCTCTCTCTCTCTCTCTCTCTCTCTCCTCTCTCTCTCTCTGTTTATTTTTGCTTAAATACGTTTGGGGTTGATTTTATGATATGCGGTGGAGATTTGATCAAAAGTTAAAAAGTTCTTGTATTTTGTAATTCCTTCACTAACGAAATCTGCATGTTAGATTTTTAATTATCCTCTCTGGTAAAGCACAATCTAAAAGCAGATCAGAGTTTGAAGAGGGAAATTTTCGGCAGGGAAAAACAAACTTAGATTTAGAGGTTGCAAACATTGCAGGGTTATCTTTTCAGTTTAAATGGCTGATGCCCTTTGTTTTTCCTTATCAAAAATTATGATCACAATTGTCCCAATCCAAAACCTTAAGTTTTATCTGACTTAGAAGTAGGAAAAGTCCAGTTTCAGCTTGTTCGAATTTCTTATACAAATATCACATAAGTTGGATAATAAATACTTTCTTAATTAGCTTATTTTCTGTTAAGTACTCATATGTATGAACATAAGGTGGTTAATGCAGAGGTTGATTTGTTTTAACGGATTCTTGATTCGTATATACTGTTTGAATGACGTCAATGTGAATATTCGAATTTCTAATTGGGGTAGTCGCATTTGAAATTTGAATGGAGTTCATTGATGGTGTCTAATGAAGTTTCTTTGTAGGTTTAGGAAAGATCAAAGTTTCAATTTAGTCATTGAATGTTTACAAAGATGCAGATATTTTCTAACAGAATGTTTCGGACATTAATGCAGCATCTTATAAGATGACGTTGTTTGCAAATTCCAAATCTATCTCTTGATTTGTTTACAATGTTCTTGAAGGTTTGTTGACAATGATAGTATCGTTGACAACTTATATGTTACAATGTTTGACGAATAGATACATACATGGCGTCACAGTGTGAAATCTGTGGCCTGATTCTATTTATATTCTTATGTTTGTTCTTCAAAGAAAAGAGAAAGTGATCAGAAAACTGTCTCCTGAATCATGTGTATGCTTACTGCATTTCCTGATTTTCTTGTACTCAGATTAATGGTTGACCTCATAATAGTTGGCATTTTAGCGGATGTCATTTGTAAGAATACTGAATGAAACAGTCCACGTACTCGTGTTTGACTGTTGCCCTAACTGTTCCGAAAGATACTATGTGCTTTTTAAAGTCATTGTAAGAATATTGAATGTCGTTATGTGTAACGTATAACATAAACTACTAGGGCTTTGAGTGAAACTTGTTTGCTTTAAATGGTTAGCGAACTTGATGTGCATTTCAAAGTCATCAATATCGGTTTGAGCATTCATCTGCATTTCAAGTACAATCCATTAGGTTAAGAGTTATTAGGGAGGGCGTCATTTTTTTGACATCCTTACTTATAACTTTTGCAATTTCAAACTCTAGTTTTCTCAGAAAGCTCATTTTGGTGTCTGGAATCAGGTAAATGGAAGCAATGCATTTCTCTACTCAACCCCACTTTGCATTTAAAGTTTTTTTTTTCTTTTTGTCCCAGAAGTAAAAACACTGAAAACATAGGTGCGATCGTTAACTCAAACTAGTTAAGAACATTCCCTGTTCCAGAGTGATTGTCTATGAGGATCTTTGTTATCATGCTGCACACAGAAATTTCATCTCTAAATTCTAAATTACTAAATGGTTCTGATCCATTTTTTTCTGTATCTGATATTTCTTATAAAAATTTCATGTCTAAATGCCATACACATAAACAACGTTTCAACTTCCTAAGTTTCCCAACATTTAATTATCTGTAAAATCAGCAAGACATTGGCATTGGTATAGGAAGGTCACATTCCAAAAATGTAATGGTGTTAAAACTTGTTTCCTAAGCTAGAGCATTCCATAGTTTGTTCAAGTTCTATTTTGAACACGAGTTAAATTCCTTTCCATTAATGCACAGTCCCTGGTTTTGATCTTTGATGGTTGTAGGTACAATCTCTTTTACAATGGCAGGGAACAATGAATGCAAAGTTAGAAACTGGGCGGATATGGACTACAATATCCTTGTGAGGATATTTATGGCCTTGAATTTTCTGGATGTGATATTTGTTTCTTTCGTTTGTAAATCCTGGAATGCAGCTTGCTGCAATCCAATCCTTTGGGAAAAGCTTGATCTGACTCTGCTCAAGTTTAACACTTGTAATACTCCTCGAAGATTGACTACTTGGTCTGATAATAAATCAAGCGAAAGACTACTGAAAGTATTGAAGAGTGCTTTGCGTCTCAGTTGTGGAAATTTATCTTCCTTGGTTTTCCATTTCTCTTTATTCATAAACGATGACCACTTGATATGTGCAGCCGAAAGGTATTGGTTTCCATTTCCATTTCTCTTTATTCATAATAACAAACGTTTTGTTTTGAAACATAAAGTTTCTGATAACGTTGAATCCAGGACTAATGGTGATATCCGCTTCCTTGCAGAACCCCAAGGCTCAAACAACTGGTTCTACCAACCTGGAACCTGATTACATTGACTGGATTCGAAACAGCTGTCAGGAATTGGGTAGGACTTGAATCCTTTGTTGTTGCATATATTGATTTTCCTTTTCAAATCATGAAGCTAGTTGGAAGTTACTGCAACATCTCTCAGCTTAAAGTTATGTGCCCTTCTAAGTTTGACGTAGTATGTGCAAGGGCCATTGTTGCCTACACTCCCAAGCTCAAGATCTTAAGTCTGCAGTGCACAACGGTGCACAAGACAGCTTTGGTTTTTATAATGAATGAAATGAAGGATTTGGAAATTCTGAATGTGTCGCACTGCACATTTATAGACGATTCTGAGCGTCCCCGATACTCTTATGGATTCGAACAGCTTGGTGAGTCTATCGTTGCACAAGTCTCCAGGCTAAAGGAGTTTCTTGTGTGTCCGAGACAACATTGTGATATGTGTGCATGTGGAGTAGTTGATGGTGAAGAGGCGTCCATATGGCATAGATTTGAAAAGGAAATCTGGCGGAAGGATAAGGTGAGTTCACTTTCATATTGATAGAGAATATGAGAGGCAAACAATGATTGCATCTGAGGAATATACTGTAAATGAAGTTGCTGTAAAGGGTGATGCATCGTGTATATATTGGAAGAAGTTCTAGTCGGCAAGCATGGGTGTATGTACCTGCCATCATTACAACTATAGTCATCATTGCCATAAAGGAAAGACAGCAAGGGTGTGCACTCTGGAAAGGAATGTTGCATGTGATTGCTGACTCCTGGACAGCAGGGAGGTCATTTATCTTTATATATTGCTGCTTGTGAAACTGCAAACGGTATGTGTGTGCTGTTGCCGATAAACATCTTTATATATTGCTGCATGTGAAACTGCAAACGGCATGTGTGCTGTTGCCGATAAACACCTTTATATCTTGCTGCATGTGTGCTGTTGCATCTGATTACAAGGGTGTAAAGCTTTCTTTGTATTGTGTATAACTATGCCTTCCCATAAGGCTTTCCTATATATGAAATGTATTACAATTCAAATCAGAAAAACCAATAGTATAAGTTCTTATCCTACAAAGAGTAGTGTTCACTATGAGGGATTTTTCCATCTGTTGTTATCATCACAAAACATAAAAACTTTTGTATCAGAATGTCTAACAAATGTTTTGTTACCTAGCAAATTGTTAATAATAACTGAATCTGTTGGTATAAAGAAATATTCGAATTTGGACATAGAGAAAGAGCATATTGTTTGAATGAACTCATCCAAGCTCAGTTTTGCTCGTGTTTTATGTTTGCTTCTAGGTTCTCACAAAATTTCTCAACTGGTGCGGTTAAAGTGTTTCGATCCATGGATGGATTTTCTCTTCTTTTTTCTATACAACGATATACTAGTGATGATGAATACCACCAGACCATAGTACAATAGTACTAATTGGGATAGAAATCTGTTTGATTCAAACAAGCTAATACATACTTACTCACATTCACTCCTCCAATTACTCAAACGAGAGTCAAACATCGGCATGCATATTGTACGGCCAGGCCAGCCCCAAATCCGACGTCTTGGAGGCATAACTTGGAATGGCACACGATGGTTTTCATGATATTCTTCTCCAATTAAAATTTTGAATAAGATGTTTATCTATTTTACCAGGTTTCTTCCAAGTCTTTGGTTTCATAATGCAGTGGAGTTATACAAGGAATTTGGCATGTGTTTTAAATTTGTTCCAAGACTTGTCTGAGTTGAATTCATACAGATGCAACTTTATTAGGTTTTATAAGTATTTTATGTTCGATAGGTCTACGAATTTTAGCCTTAGAAAGATTGTGATATCATACGTGAAACTTTATATAGCTACCGTCTTAATTTGTTGAACTTTAGATTAATGCATTTGTTATTCGTTAAATGTGAGTGATGAGTATCCATTACTCGTTGACAACTTGAGCGAGAATTAAATAAGCTTTACACCTATGTTTGGTATGTGGGAAAGAGAACTTGAGAATGAGAAAGTGTTGCCTTTTACATGTTTGGTAAGTCCAGATTTAGGGAAATTGTTTCCTAACCCATGAAAAAAATTACCTACATGTGTTTGGACCTAAATTTGTCATCCCCATTTGAGTCAAGTGAACGTGCGTTCAAGTTCGAGTGGGCGTCTTGTTCAAGTTGAATGAGAGCGCGTTACATTTGAGTTGAGTGACAAGTTTTCACCCATTAAGTGATTCGTTAGATGTGAATCCTCATTTTGAGATTCAGGTGCAGATTGTTGAGGTGATTGTAACAATTGAAGTTGAGGAGATTGATTTGATGTAGGAGTATCATTCTGAGATTGCACTTCTCCATCTGTCTCATTACCAATTCTGCCAATCCTAATAGGTACTACAGCCTCAGTGTCCATTTCATCTTCCCAATTCCACCTTGCATTTTCATTGAAAATCACATCTTGTGAGATGTTCATCTTTGATGTCTTTAGACTGCACAATATGTATCCCTTTTCACAGTTACGATAACCCATAAATATAGACTTGCCTGTTTGTTTTCTGCATTTTTTGTGCTTCAATTGTGTTAGTATGAGTGCATAACATATTGAACCAAACACCCTAAGATGCTTCACACCTGGTTTCTCCCACTAAAGGCTTCAAATGGAGTCTCTTGTTTAAGGATTTTGTTGGACACCTATTCAGTAGGTAAATTGCTGTGTTCATAGCTTAACCCCAAAAATGGTAAAGAATGCCTTTTTTCTTGAAGCATGGGATTTGCCATCTCCACTATGGTTCTATTCTAAACCCATTTTGTTGAGGGGTGTATGCTGTCACATCCCGGCCCGAGGCGGATCACTTCCCGGGCCCGACTCCACCACCATAGCACGATATTGTCCGCTTTGGGCTTACCATTCCCTCACGGTTTTGTTTTTCGGAACTCACGAGCAACTTCCCAGTGGGTCACCCATCATGGGATTGCTCTAGCCCTCTTCTCGCTTAACTTCGGAGTTCCTACGGAACCCGAAGCCAGTGAGCTCCCAAAAGGCCTAGAGGGATGGGAATATACATATAAGGATCACTCCCCTGGGCGATGTGGGATGTTACAATCCACCCCCTCTTAGGGGCCCGACGTCCTCGTCGGCACACCACGACCAGGGTTAGGCTCTGATACCAAATTTTCACATCCCGGCTCGGGGCGGATCACTTCCCGAGCCCGACTCCACCACCGTCGCACGATATTGTCCGCTTTGAGCTTACCATTCCCTCACGATTTTGTTTTTGGGAACTCACGAGCAACTTCCCAGTGGGTCACCCATCATGGGATTGCTCTAGCCCTCTTCTCGCTTAACTTCGGAGTTCCTACGGAACCCGAAGCCAGTGAGCTCCCAAAAGGCCTCATGCTAGGTAGGGATGGGAATATACATATAAGGATCACTCCCCTGGGCAATGTGGGATGTTACATATGCTCCTGTCAATTGCCTTTCCAAGGCCATGTCCTCGTAGAAGGAATTGAACCCACTGAATGTAATAACCCGTCCATGAATTTATAGGACAAAAAAGGGTATTTTAATAATTTCACGTTGGGATGTAAAATATATTTTGAAAGGGTTACTATTTGGGCCTTAAATGGTGTGCCATGTGGGGCCCCCTCTGGTTTGTTTATCTCCTGGCCCACTTGCTTCTTCTTTCCCTCTTCTTTCTCGTGCACTATATCTCCCTCCCTCTCTAAACTCTTTGACCTCTATCTCTCGCCTCTACTCTCTTATCCTCTCTTCGACGAACTCACACACACACACATTCTTACATACATAGAGACAAGCACCACCCCTGGATCCTTACTTCTCTCCCTCACCTCTCCGACCTCACTCTCTCTCCTCTCGGCACTATGCACTGTCACTATGTACATGGTTTTACTACGAGGCAAGTCGAACTCACCCCTAAATATTCCTAGATAAGGTTTAGTAAGGTGATTAGGTAATGTTTGAGGCTTTTTCATAGTGTTTTAACACAGGAACAAATCAGAACCATTTTCTCCATATTATCCGGTGAGACCCGATGGTTTTCGAGCCATTTTCTGACCACGTCGGGCCACGACCTAGGAAACCAAAGGTACATCTCAATTCCTTGTCACCTGGGCTTCATTTTGATGTATAATGTTGCAATGTTTGGTTGAGAATCGAGTTGATCGAAGCTGGGAATGCTTCGGCTTTCTTCTCTCCGAAACCCAGCCAACCCAGCATGGAAACGGGTCAGACCCGACCCAAACCCGCAAGCCCATTTCAGTTAATTGGCCCTAACCCTTGGGCCAGGTAACCAACCCAAGCCCGAGTCCACTCCTTTAGCCCTAGACCAGAAACCCTTTAAACCTAAACCCAAGCTTTAGGCCCAACTAAAAGAAGCCAAGCCCAGATACCAACCTAGCCCAGAACCTGCCATGGAATATTTTGTGGAATATTTCATTAATATTCTCTGGAATATTCTTGCGTTGACTTTTGTTGACTTTTACGAAGTTTTCCCGGGACCCCTCTGACGGTAATTCAATGTCCTGAATCTATTTCCAACGTTCATTTTCTCAAATTCAATCATTTTGATAGAGTTTTATTAATTGGTACCTTTATATGCTTAGCTGCAATTGTGTATGGTATTTCCGTCCTCTCTTGTTTGCACGGTTCTTCGCCAACGGTGTAAGGTGAGTGGACCCTTTCGAAAATGCATAATTTTACAATTAGAAATGCATACATGAAAAGAATGATTTAATGGTTACATTTTATGAAACGTTTATGAGTAAATTAGATTTACGCTTTATGATATTCATGCTTTATCGATTTTGACGTTCTTCGTAGTATATATGATTGATGACTTTATACTACGAACAGGTTTTACGATATGACGCTGTAGCTACCGACCTCCGGTTAGGATATATATATATATTAAAAATCGTATGTTCTGCCTACAGGCATATGTTCTGCCTACGGGCAATTGATATCTATATTGGCTTTGGTTAGTGATGTAGGGGCCTACGGGTCAAATGATATCTATATTGGCTTCGGTCGGGTGATGTAAGGGCCTACAGGTCGAATGATACTTATATTGGCTTTAGCTGAGAGATGTAGTGCCTACGGGTGGAAGATACTTATATTGGGTTTGGCTGGGAGATGTAGTGCCTACTGGCGAATGATACCGCCTACAGGCCAACGAACGCGTGATGTTAAACCTTCGGATGAATGAAGAAGTGTTCTATATGCCTTCGGGCGAATGAAATATTATATATATGTATATGCCTTATATATATACTCACACCACTACTAAGCATACTATATATGACATATGTTTTATGAATTGTTTTATGGCATGCTAGGGTTTTCGGAAAAACCTATTACCTATTATGTTGGACGAGTTTTATAAACCTAGGGGTTAGTACATTAAAGTTTAACTGTTTTATTACTACTTACATATCAACTTGGTCCACTCATGTTTTGTTTTGCGCCCCCTTAGAACTTATAATCGAGGCATACAATCCTAGCGTCAAGTACTCCCGCATCGGCATCTTCGAATCCTCTTAGGGTAGGACCTTTGTTCATTCAATTTTATATTATTCCTTTTTAGTGTCTAGGATCAGTTGTATGTTCTAAACATGTTCCATAATTGCATAATTATTGTATTTAAATTTATGAGTATTGTTCATATTTATTATTTCTCATGCATCCTAATATGGCTTCGTCACCTTCGAGTGTCGGCTAGCACGTGCCTACCCTGGTGTTTGGATAATATCAAGGTTGGGCATGTCAATTTGGTATCAAAGCCTCGTTTGTTCACAGTATACTTAGGATCATATCGTACTCTAGTAGTGTGTCGGTCATGACATCATATGGATGTCACGACTTCTGGATTTGTTGTCTTTCGGCACGATTGTGCAACCCTTATTCAGTGTGAATAGTCACATCCTATTGAAGAATAAGAAATTTGTGTCGAGATTGTGCCTCATTGGTGACGAAATGTATTGTTCAACGACTTTCAATATCAGACCGATACTCTGCAACATGTGTTCCTTAGGAATTGCGAGCAGAGTCGAATCTACATAAGAGTGTAAGGAAACAGAAAAATCAATGTGGTATGAGTTGGTTAAGACCAATTGGAGACCCGAAATGATGATGCTACTTTGCAATATACGTTCCTTAGGAATTACAGGCAGAATCGTATCTACACAGGAATGTGGTGAAAAGGAAAGAAATCTAAGTGGTTCGAATTTGGAAGATCTGAATCAGTGATGTCACTCTGCGACATGTGTTCCCTAGGAATGGTGGGCAGAGTCATATCTTTTGGAAATTATTCGAAACATTGGAAGTTCGGGTTAAAGAAAGTGAGTAAACGCTGGTTGTTAAGAAGTTTAGTAAGTGGTAGCTTGGTGGGATCAAATCAATGCTCTCGGACTCATTCCTGCTGAGAAAATTCATGTGGATCCTTAGAACAATTCTCGGCAATTGTTTTATTGAAAACCTTCTTACTTACTCCAACCACGAAGTCAAGTTCACTAAACATCGACAGTCAGTTGTACATCAATTCTTTGAGCATTATTTTTATTTTAGAGTAGATACTTTTCTTAGGAGTTTCTTAAGTAGTAGACGTTATTCTCATCAATTTCCAAAAGGGGTTACAACCGTTGGAAATTGAAAATCCTCACAAGATGTTGTAAAATACGATATGTCTTTGGTCTTGTCAAATCCTATCAGCAGTTATTAACTATTCCTTAAGCTTAGACCTATTTCCTTTTTGGCTAAGAAACCAGTCAACTTGAGTGTGATGCTGATGGTGAATGAAGTTTCTGACAACAGGGTATTGTCTCATCTAATCGTAGCCTTTACACTTTTCAAATTTCTACGGTGGTGTATTATTAAATGTTTGGTTACACGCTAATGCAACAGAATCGAGTCACGCATGTGGTTCTTAACGATTGGAACTACACAATATGAACCATCCTATCCTTGACCTAGAGTTGATAATGACCTTTCTTATGGTAAAATCTGGTGACGTTTTCTCTACATTGAGAAATGTTACATCCTTTTTTACCAAAGAAGTTGTGGTGTTTTCACACATAAATAATTGAGTTGGAGTCAAATGAGGTGGATGGAACTCATGGGTGAGTTAATTGCACCTTTGAGCATCATCATGGTTATGCAACTGTCATAACTGATACTCTTAGTCAGAAATTCCAATGATTGTCCTTCTTAGGTTGTCGGGGACCCATTGAGGATACGAATGGAAATGGGTGATTGTCACCATAGATTTCCTATACAAACCACCTTGTACTCATGGAACCTATGATGACGTTTTGATACTCGTTGGTTAACTCACTCGTCGTATTATCTATCAGTCCGAGAGGACTATACTTCGACCGTTTGACAAAATTCTTCATTCTAGATTTCTTTAGACTGATGTCTCAATTTACATCGATTGCAATCATAATCCTAGATTCATCTCCTGGTCTTAGAAAACGTTATAGTCAACTTTGGGTTCAAACTGACCCTATGACACTTCAGATCATTTCCTTCGCATTATTTCTAAAGTAGACAGACGGTCCAGGAGAGCCACTCAGACCCAAAAGTTTAAGCTAGAACCATCAGTCATTCAATCACCCAATAACCTCCTATTGAGCAAATCTTTACCATAGAATTAAGTTACTTACACGTATTCTTGCATCAAAGTTACGATTTCCACCCAATTATTTTGTACCCTTGATTGATGGACTTGATTTGACCCTTAAATTCGTGTGTGTCCACTTAGCCTTCTCGGCATAATTGTTCGCTAAATTCGAGAGAAATTTTCAATGAATCAGCTTACTTAGGCATTGTGAATTACATTGTTCCAATTCTCGATATACCGTCACTCTTATCCCTCATCGTGATGCGCGTTTCACTTCTAGGTTTTGTGAAGTTTTCATGAAGGTCTCGAGCACTAAATTGTTTGTCCTGTATCACATTTTTATTTGCAGGTTGTTGGACAATCTTGAATAAACTATATAGATCTTGAAAGCCGTGTTGCGTTATTTTGATTTGTGGTTTCTGAATGATTAGATTTTGCACCGATCTCGTTTGGAGTAGTTACGACGATAGTTTTATTTTCAGTTTGTGTATGGCACTATTTGGTACTTGGTATGGTATATTCTATTAGCAGCACTAGTTGGACAATGGAGCTCTACGAATTGGTTTTTGAATGTTTGATTTTATGATTTGAGAAACTGTGTGCTTGTGTTGTTGTTGACTTGGGATTGGACATCGGTATGTTTTCACCCTTAGGAAATTACTACTTGCTTATCGAGACAACAATGTGTTGTCGATATCACGGGCGGCCGACTATAATATCGATGGCATATTCGTTGGGTTCGTTGAGCAAATGGACAGGTAGACCCTTCTACGATAGTTGGTACTGTTTAATTATTGTTAGGACTTGGCCCTAAAACACATCTTTTCTCAGAGTACATGACGTTACGAATGCTTGGGCGAGACCCACTCCCATTTTCAATTTTGATTTTCAGTACAAGTATTTTGTTCTACCTTATATTAGTTTTGTAATTGTATTTTTGACGGTATAAATGTTCGGTTAAGTCTCTCCCACTTTCAGTTTTAAGTTCTATTTTGACGTTATTATATCTTTATAAAGTATGCTCCTACATTCACACTAATGGGGGAAGAAGGTAAGAGCTTGGAGGCATGAAAGAGGTTTTGGCAACCCACTCGCGATGGTTTGGCATATTCTCTTTGATGCAACCACTCTGACTTGATTTTTTCCTTATACATATATTCTTCTTCCTATCTTCGAGTATTTTTGTACATTACATCATTTCAAATTTCGGGACAAAATTTTCTTAATGGGGTGGATTGTAACAACCTGTCTCGGAATTTACGGGATGGAAAGGGTATTTTCGTAATTTCACGTTGGGTTGTAAGATATATTTTGAAAGGATTACTATTTGGGCCTTAAATGGTGTACATGTGGGGCCCCC
This sequence comes from Pyrus x bretschneideri, assembly GCF_019419815.1. Lineage (NCBI taxonomy): Eukaryota > Viridiplantae > Streptophyta > Magnoliopsida > Rosales > Rosaceae > Pyrus > Pyrus x bretschneideri. The sequence goes on along the minus strand of NW_025999612.1, from coordinate 2,213,106 downwards.
TCTAGTTTGTTTGCCCCCAGCCTACTTGCTTCTTCTTTCCCTCTTCTTTCCCATGCACTGTATCTCTCTCCCTCTCTAAACTCTCAGACCTCTCTCTTTCACCTCTACTCTCTTCTCCTCTCTTTGACAAACTCTCACACACACATACCCATACTTACATACACATAGACAACCACCACCCCTGCATCCTCACTTCTCTCCCTCACTTCTCCGACCTCACTTTATCTCTTTTTCGGCACTATGCACCGTCACTGTGCATGTGGTTTTACGACGACATAAGTCGAACTTAATCCTAAATAGTCCTAGATCAAGTTTAGTAGGGTGATTAGGTAATGTTTGACGCATTTTGGTAGTGTTTTAACACAGGAACACCTCGGAACCATTTTCTCCATATTATCCAGCGAGACCTGATGACTTTCGAGCCATTTTCTGGCCACCTCAGGCCACGATCGAGGAAACCAAAGGTACATCTCGATTCCTTGTCTCTCGGGCTTCTTTTTTATGTATAGTGTTGTAACGTTTGGTTGAGAATCGAGTTTATCAGAGCTAGGAATGCTCCGGCTTTCTTCTATTTGAAACCCAACCAACCCGGCTTGGAAAAAGGTCGGACCTTACCTAAACCCTCAAGCCCAATTTAGTTAATTGGACCAAACCCTTAGGCCAGGTAACCAGCCCAAGCCCGAGCCCACTCGTTTAGCCTCAGCCTAGAAACCTTTTAAACTTAAACCCAAGCTTTAGGCCCAACTCAAAGAACCCAGGCCTACATACCAACCCAGCCCAGAACCAGCCATGTAATATTCTATGGAATATTCTCGTGTTGACTTTTACGAAATTTGCCCGGGACCTTTCTCAGGGTAATTCGACATCCTAAATCCGTTTTCCCAAAGTCAATCGTTTTGATAAGGTGAGTGGACCCCTTCCAAAACGCATAATTTACTATTAGAAATGCATACATGAAAAGCATGATTTAATGGTTACATTTTATGAAACGTTTATGAGTAAATTAGATTTACGCTTTATGATATTCATGCTTTATCGATTTTGACATTCTTCGTAGTGTATATGATTGATGACTATATACTACGAATAGGTTTTACAATATGACGTTGTAGCTACCGAACTCCGATTAGGATAGATATATATATGTATATTATAGAAATTGTACTTTCTCCCTACGGGCGATTGATATCTATATTAGCTTCGGTTGGGTGATGTAGGGGCCTATGGGTCGAATGATATATATATTGGCTTCGGTCGAGTGATGTAGAGGCCTACAGGTTGAATGATATCTATTTATTGGCTTCGATCGGGTGATGTAGGGGCCTACGGGTTGAATGATACTTATATTGGCTTCGGTCGGGTGATGTAGAGGCCTACGGGTTGAATGATACTTATATTGGCTTCGGCCAGGAGATGTAGTGCCTACGGGGGGAAGATACTTGTATTGGCTTCTGCCAGGAGATGTAATGCCTACGAGTGAATGATATACCTATGGGCGAATGAAATATTATATATATGTATATGCCTTATATATATTTAGACACACACACACACACCATTACTAAGCATACTATATATGATATATGTTTTATGAAAGGTTTTATGGCATGCTAGGGTTTTTGGAAAAACCTATTACCTATTATGCTACACGAGTTTTCTAAACCTGGGGGTTAGTATGTTAAAGTTTAACTGTTTTATTACTACTTATATATCAACTGGTCCACTTATGTTTTGTTTTATGCCCCCTCAAGACTTAGAATCGAGGCGTACAATCCCACAGTCAAGGCACTCCCACAATGGCATCTTCGAGTCCTCTTAGTGTAGGACCCATCTCTTTGTTCATTCAATTTGATATTTCTTTTTAGTGTTTATGATTAGTTGTATGCTCTGAACACTTTCCATAATTGCATAATCATTGTATTTAAATTTATAAGTATTGTTCATATTTATCATCTCTCGTGCATCATAATATGGCTTCATCACCTTCGGTTGTCAACTAGCAAGTGCCTACCCTGGTGTGGAGAATATCAAGGTCGGGCGTGTCACTGAAGTATACACTCACCTCCCTTATCATTTCTTATCTTCTTGAGCTTGTGCCCAGATTGTAGTTCAACCACTGTTTTGAACTTCTTGGATATGTTGAACAACTCAGACTTATGCCTCATGAAATATACCTAACACATTTGAGTATGATCATCTATGAAGGTTAGGAAATATATGATGCCACTTGCTGTATGCCATAGCCAAGTAGTCTATGTGACACTTGCTCTTAGTGAGTTGGTTCATGGTAATTTAGTAACTGTGAGAAACTTCTATTTGCAATCATTTCAACTCTGGTAACCAAATTCTCCAAGTTTCTGTCATCAAAGACCTCTACCATTAAGTCACCAAAGAGTAGAAAATAGCCATGTAGTATCATTTAGCCTACACTTCACAAGTTCATATCAAGTCTAGGCACCAACATGACTTCTTTGATCTATCTTCTGGCTTTGTTTGTTTCAATCACAAATATGCCTTTACCAGTGGCTCTCACAAGTTGTCCATTACCCATTTTAACTCTACTAGTGAATTCTCTATCAATGTGGATGAGTAGAGGCTCATGTGCAGTTATGTGATTGCTGGACCCACTATAATTGTACCAGACATCCTTATTTTTCCCAATTATAGTGATATTGCAAGCATAGAGATAGAACACATTTATCTCCTCCTCAGCTTTGTGTGCATAGTTCACCAATTGATTTCCCTTAGAACCACTGTCTTTAGGCAAATGACCAAATCTCTTACATCTGTGATACTTGTGTTTTCTCTTAAGCCAACAAACACCAAGGTGAGCTTTATAACAGATTTTGCAGAAAGACTTTGTACCTTATGCACCATTGTTTCCAGCACCACTATTTCTTGTAGGCAAGCTTGGTTTTCTTTCTCCCTTTTTACCTTTTCCAAGTCTTCTTCTGTTGCTTGAAATTAATAATTGATCATCTGAGCTGCCTTTTCTAGGACTGGCACTAAGAGACCGAAAAGCTTTTTCTGTGGTGCATCAACATGCCTCTCTAGCCTTTGCTCAAAAGATTTCAAAGAAGCCATCACTTCTTGTGCATCAAGTGTGTATGTGTCCTTGGTTTCTTCTATAACATTCACTATCAAATCATAGGGTCTTGTCAAACTGATTATAAATTTCCGGACTAGTCTCTCCCTAGACAATTCTTCCACAGAGTTTTCATTTGATTCACAATATCAAACAGTCTAGTAAAATAGTCCTTGAGAGGTTCATCGTCCCTCATGCGTGTATATTCAAAATCACATCTACGAGATAGAAGTTTTACTTCGGTTACTTTCTTGTCATCTCTGTACCCTTTTTGCACCGAGCAATTTTGGTCGTCTCTTCATTTGATATTCGAGGAAAGACGGTATCTGAAAGTGCCCCTTATATTATTCTCAAAGCTTTGACATCCCTTATCACATTATCTCTCAATGTAATTTTTTTAGCTATTGAGAGTTCTTCATCCTGGGTCTCGTCATCTGACTCTGGTTCTTCATGTGTGTCACTCGTTTCCTACTCTTCCCTATTCAGTTCTTGATCATTTTTATGCTGTGTATTGTTCTCACTTTCACTTTTATATGTTTATCATCTCCAGCTCTCCTTCTAATATCTGCATACTATTTGGCATCTGCTATGTGCTTGACATGATTTTCTAGATTACAGATAATTAACAACCTATCACAGTAATTTATCTGATTTACATATTTCTTTGAGGGCGATTTGCGGTCATATAGACCTGACCATTTGATATGCATTCCACTAATATAAAGTAGTATCATTAAATTGAACATTCAAGCCATCGATCACTCAATTTGTTACTATTAATTTGTTCGTTAAACCTTAAATTTAGTGAGTTATTTGTTCCAATACTCAATAGCAAAAGAGGAGGCCAGGAAACTAGACTGGCATTCTAGCAAAACAAGGGGAAGAATCACTTTTCTCAATAGAAAGCATATATTTCTGGTCATTTATCCACCAAGAATCATATAAGCACAGTTAAAAAAACCCAGTTTAAAACACTTGAAAAGCGTATATCCACTTGTTAGCTGCTTGAACTAGCTAGAACATTATCAATTCTATTGTTGAATACAATTTCCCTTTAAGAAACTGCTTAGCATGGTTTCATGACTCTACTCTCCTTTCCAGTACTTCAATACTCTTTGGCCGCATATTGCACCAGTCTTCTATAGGACACATGCACATGTTTCCAGTGCAACAGCATTCTCTATCATGTACTAGTTCAGAATCATCTGGGCTGCCATAGTACCCATATACCTCCCCTTCCCTAAGGTTATGATGGAATTCTTATACGAGTATCTCATAAGTTGGATATAAATACTTTATCAATTAGCTTATTTTATCTAAAGTAGCCATATGTATCAACATAAGGTGGATGATACAGAGGTAATTGTTTTAATGGATTCTTGATTCGAATTTCTAATTGGGGTAGTCTCAAACTTTCAATTTAGTCATTGAATGGCCACAAAGATGCAGATATTTTATAACAGAAAGTTTCGGACATTAATATGGCATCTTATAAGATGATGTTGTTACCAAATTCCAACTTTATCTTGATTTGTTTAAAATGTTCTCGAAGGTTTGTTGACAATGATAGTGTTGTTGGCAACTTATATGTTACAATGTTTGACGAATAGCTACATACATGGTGTCACGATGTTAAATCCATGGTTTGGTTCTATTTATATTCTTAGTTTTGTTCTTCAAAGAAAAGAGAAAGTGATCAGAAAACTGTTGGGGTTTAAAAATGCTTCACTACTTGGAGAGGTTTATCTCACAAAGAAAAATGTAACGCAGCGGAATTGATAGGCAAGAGAAAGAAAGAATTCTCAAAGTATTACACAAGGTTTTTATTCACTCACAAACTTAGTACAAAAGGAAACACTCAAACACTCTTAGAAGCTTTGTTGCTTCTTCTTACTTCTTACTTGACACTCTCACTTCTTACTACTTGCTCTCTTGGTTGTTTCAAATGGTGTGGATGCCTTCTCCTTTTATAGGCATGGATGGAACCTTGGAGAAGTATGAAAACATCATGCTAGAGATATCTAGATAATTCCACTACCTTCCTAAGCTAGAATTATCTACACTAATCTTGTATGTTGGTGGAATCCTCACCATTCTTCTAGACTCTTCCACCAACTTGAACTTTGCTAGAATTCTCTAGCATGTGCATGGATCTTTCTTTGTGTATGGGCCGGATCAATTATCTTTGGGCCAAGACAAGATTACAATTCAACATCCCCCCTTAATCTTGTCTTGTGACGCCAATTGAGTTTCTTAGTCTGACAAAGTCTTCTTGTTTGAGTGGCTTGGTGAATATGTCGGCAACTTGGTCTTGAGACTTCACGTATTCCACTTGCACATCCTTTCTTGCAATGCACTCTCTTAAGAAATGATAACGGGTATCTATGTGTTTGCTCCTGTCATGGAATACTGGATTCTTTGCTAGAGCTATTGCAGACTTGTTGTCGACGTAGATCTTTGTTGGCTCTTCTTGTCGCATTCTCAATTCTTTCAGCAAGTTTCTCAACCAGATTGCATGGCAGACACATGAAGTAGCAGCTACATATTCAGCTTCGCAGGTAGAGAGAGTGACAATTGGTTGCTTCTTCGACATCCATGTGAATGCAGTGTCTCCCATGAAGAACACAAATCCAGTAGTGCTTTTTCTATCGTCGGAATCTCCTGCCCAATCACTGTCGCTATATCCAACAAGTTTGTAGTTATCAGAACTTGAATAAAACAAGCCAAAGTTAACAGTACCTTTGAGGTATCGAAGAATTCTTTTGGCCGTTTTCAAATGTGTTATTGTGGGATTCTCCATGTGGCGACTGATTAATCCGACAGCATAGAGAATATCTGGTCTTGTGCAAGTCAAGTAGCGCAAGCTTCCAACTAGACTCTTGAAAAATGTTGGATCTACGCTTTCTCCTTTGTCATACTTGGTTAGTTTGACTCCGCACTCCATTGGCGTGCTCACGGGCTTGCAGTCGTCCATTTTGAACTTTTTCAGTATCTCCTTTGTGTAGCTTTCTTGGGAGATGAAAATTCCTTCTTCGTTCTGCTTGACTTCAATGCCTAGGTAATATGCCATCAACCCGATGTCGGTCATCTCAAATTCTTTGGTCATCACTCTCTTGAACTCTTCAAACATGCTTGGATTACTCCCGGTGAAGATTAGATCATCTACATATAAGCACACAATCAAAATATCTCCATCTTTGACTTTGACGTAGAGAGCATGTTCATGAGGGCACTTGATGAAGTTGTTTTCCTGAAAGTACTTGTCGATGCGACTATTCCATGCTCGTGGCGCTTGTTTTAACCCATAGAGGGCTTTCTTCAGCTTCAGAACTTTGTCTTCATGCCCTTTGATCTCATAGCCTGACGGTTGCTGAATGTAGACTTCTTCTTCAAGAACTCCATTTAGGAAGGCGGACTTCACATCCATTTGTTGAATCTTCCAACTGTTTTGGGCTGCCAAAGAAATTAGTAATCGTATAGTTTCCAACCGAGCAACGGGTGCGAATACCTCATCATAGTCGATTCCAGCTCTTTGACTATAGCCTTTCGCCACTAGTCTTGCCTTGTATCTTTCGACCTCTCCATTGGCATTTTTCTTTGTCTTGTACACCCACTTGACTCCGATGGCTTTGTGTCCTTTCGGAAGAATAGCGAGTTCCCATGTATCATTCTTCTGAATTGCTTCAATTTCTTCATCCATTGCTTTCCTCCACTTAGTATCTTGCACTGCTTCTTGGAAGTCGACTGGTTCACAATCAGCAAAGAGACAGAAAAGTGTAGGATTATCAAGTCTTTCAGCTACCTCATAAAGATCTCGTATACTTCTTGTGCGTGGTACTTCTCTTTCATTTAGACTCCCACTTGACAATGCTGATGCTGATGAATTACCATGATTGGTTGATGTTGGTGAAGCAGGTGGAGTAGTGGATTCTTGTTGAACCTCTCTTGCTTGCTCCATCATTCCTTGTTCATTTTCTTCTTCAAATTGAGGAAAGAAGTGAAGATCACCTGCATGTGGGCCAAAATCCCATTCTCCTTCTTCATCGAACATCACGTCTCGACTGATCACCGTCTTCCCATTGTTTGGATTATACAGCTTATAGCCTTTTGAATTGGTGTCATAGCCGATGAAGATGAACTTCTCACTTTTGTCGTCGAGTTTGGTTCTCCTCTCGTCTGGTACGTGTACATGGGCTATGCTTCCAAAAACTCTTAGATGAGAAATACCTGGTTTTCTTCCACTCCATGCTTCTTGCGGAGTTTTTCCCCACACACTCCTTGTTGGAGACCGATTGGATAGGTAGACAGCACATGCTACAGCTTCTGCCCACAATTCCTTAGGCAATTTCTTGCTTTTGAGCATGCTTCGAGCCATGTTGAGGATGGTTCGATTTTTTCTTTCCGCCACTCCATTTTGTTGAGGGGATCTTGGAACTGTCAAAGGTCGACGGATTCCATTTGCTTCACAAAACTCTTGAAATTCCTTCGAAGTGAATTCTCCTCCTTGATCAGATCTCATGGCTTTGATCTTGCAACCACTCTCCTTTTCTACAGCGACTTTGAACTTCTTGAATGCTCCAAAGACTTCTGATTTCTGCTTCAAGAAATACACCCAGGTTTTTCTTGAAAAATCATCAATGAAGAGAAGGAAATAATTATTTTTACCCAAAGAGCTTGGTTTTATTGGACCGCACACATCGGTGTGAATGAGCTCGAGTGGCTTCTGGGCTCTTGTGGTCGACTCCTTTGGAAAGCTTTTCCTGAACTGTTTCCCAAGTAAACATCCTTCGCAAACTTGATCAGGGTGGCTGATACACGGTAAGCCTCTCACCATCTCCTTCTTAGATAATAACTCCAATCCCCCAAAGTTAAGATGCCCAAAACGAAGATGCCAAAGCCAAGATATGTCTTTGTAACATATCTTGAGACACTTTGCAACATCGTTTTGAATGTTCATGGGAAACATCCTATTCTTTGACATTTTCGCCTTGGCAATTAATCTTCCTTTGTCATCTCTAAGAAAAAGGATATAATTTTTCGTATGAAAATCATAACCTTTTTCTAAGAGTTGACCCAAACTCAAAATGTTGCTTTTCATATTGGGCACGTAGTAGACATTCGAAATTAATTGGTGACCCCCATTTTCCAGGGGAATAAGGATGTTACCTTTTCCTTTTACGGGTATTTTGGATTCATCTCCAAAAGAAACGTTGCCACTCACTGATTCATTGAGCTCTACGAAGATGCTTCTTCTTCCGCACATGTGGTTGCTGGCGCCGGTGTCAAGGTACCATGTATAGTCTTGGTCTCCATCATTGTTCTTGCATGCTAGTAGCACAACACCATTCTCTTCTTTCTCTTCTTTCACATAATTGACCTTCTCATCAAGTCTGTTGTTTGGAGCTTTACATTCCCAAGCATAATGCCCAAACTTTTGACAATTATAGCATTGAACTTGAGATTTTTCATACCTTGAGTTTGAGCGTCCTCTTCCGCGACCTTTTGTTGAGCTTTCTCCTCTTTCGTAGTTGCTATGGTTGTTTAAGTTCCAACCACATCCACGCCCATGTCCACGTCCGCGACCTCGACCACGACTTCTTCCGTATCGGCTTCTCTCGTTGTTGAAGCTTTCTTCTTTCTTCTTTGGTTGAACATGCGTCTTAAGGAGCTGCTCATCATTCCCTTGCCTCTTCTTATGTTTCTCTTCATATGCTTGTAGTGAACCCATTAATTGCTCTATACTAATTTCTTCCAAGTTTTTAGTTTCTTCAATTGTCACGACAATGTGCTCGAACTTGGGGTCCAACGAGCGTAGTATCTTCTCCATAATTCTAACATCTTCTAACTTTTCTCCGTTTCTTTTTAATTGATTGGAAACGGCTAAGACTCTTGAGAAATAATCAGAGATTGATTCAGACCCTTTCATTTGTAAAGATTCGAACTCACCTCTTGATACTTGAAGACGAACCTTTTTCACTTGTTCGGCTCCTTTGTAAGAGGTTTGAAGCTTCTCCCATGCTTGCTTGGCAGAGGTTGCACTCGAGACCTTCTCAAAGCCATTGTCATCTAATGCTTGGTAGATGAGGTAGAGAGCCTTCTTGTCTCTCTTTCTTGAATCTTTCAAACTCTCCTTCTGGGATTGAGACAGAGTAGCTTCATCTTCTGGCTCAGTGTAGCCTTTCTCCACGACTTCCCAGACATCATGTGCACCCAAAAGGGCCTTCATTTTGATACTCCAATTATCGAAGTTGTTGCTGTCGAGCACTGGAACTTGGAAGGCTGCCATAGCATTGCTAGCCATAGCTCTGGTACCACTTTGTTGGGGTTTAAAAATGCTTCACTACTTGGAGAGGTTTATCTCACAAAGAAAAATGTAACGCAGCGGAATTGATAGGCAAGAGAAAGAAAGAATTCTCAAAGTATTACACAAGGTTTTTATTCACTCACAAACTTAGTACAAAAGGAAACACTCAAACACTCTTAGAAGCTTTGTTGCTTCTTCTTACTTCTTACTTGACACTCTCACTTCTTACTACTTGCTCTCTTGGTTGTTTCAAATGGTGTGGATGCCTTCTCCTTTTATAGGCATGGATGGAACCTTGGAGAAGTATGAAAACATCATGCTAGAGATATCTAGATAATTCCACTACCTTCCTAAGCTAGAATTATCTACACTAATCTTGTATGTTGGTGGAATCCTCACCATTCTTCTAGACTCTTCCACCAACTTGAACTTTGCTAGAATTCTCTAGCATGTGCATGGATCTTTCTTTGTGTATGGGCCGGATCAATTATCTTTGGGCCAAGACAAGATTACAATTCAACAAAAACTGTCTCCTGAATCATGTGTATGCTTACTGCTTTTCCTGGTTTTCTTGTACTCGGATTAATGGTTGACCTTATGATAGTTGGCATTTTAGCGACATCATTTGTAAGAATACTGAATGAAATAGTCCACATCATGTTTGACAGTTTCCATAACTGTTCCGAAAGATACTATCTGCATTTTAAAGTCAATTGTAAGAATACTGAATATCGTTATGTGTAATGTATAACATAAACTACTAGGGCTTTCAGTGAAACTTGTTTGCTTTAAATGGTTAGTGGACTTTATGTGCTTTTTAAAGTAATCAATATCGGTCTGTGCATTCATCTGCATTTCAAGTACAATCCTTTAAGCATGTTTTGTCTGTTTAGCTTAGTGAACCTTTACGTTAAGAGTTATTAGCGAGGGCATCATTTTTGTGACATCCTTATTTATAACTTTAGCAATTTCAAACTCTAGTTTTCTCAGAAAGCACATTTTGGAGTGCCCGTGGTCAGCATGCAACAATTCTTCTTAAGTTAGAAAAGTTTCCTAGTCTGGAATCAGGTAAATGGAAACAATGCATTTTTCTACTCAACCCTACTTTGTATGTAAAAAAAAAAAAAAAAAAATTGTCCCAGAAGTAAAAACACTGAACACATAGGTATCGTCGTTAACTCAAACTAGCTAAGAACGTTCCCTGTTCCAGAGTGATTGTCTATGAGGATCTTTATTATCATGCTGCACATAGAAAATCGTCCATGTACCTCTTAATTCTAAATTACTAAATGGTTCTAAATGGTTCTGATCCATTTTTTTCTATATTCCTTATAAAAATTTCATCTCTAAATGCCGTACACATAAACAACGTTTTGACTTCCTAAGTTTCCTAGCATTTAATTATCAGTAAGACATTGACATTGGTATAGGAAGGTCACATTCCGAAAATTGTAATGGTGTTAAAACTTGTTTCCTAAGCTAGAGCATTCCATAGTTTGTTCAAGTTCTATTTTGAACACGAGTTCAATGCCTTTCCATTAATGCACAGTACCTGGTTTTGACCTTTGATGGTTGAAGTTACAATCTCTTCTACAATGGCAGGGAACAACGAATCCAAAGTTAGAAATTGGTCGGATATGGACTACAATATCCTTGTGAGGATATTTATGACCTTGAATTTTCTGGATGTGATATTTGTTTCTTTCGTTTGTAAATCCTGGAATGCAGCTTGCTGCAATCCAATCCTTTGGGAAACGCTTGACCTGACTCTGCTCAAGTTTAACATCTGTAATACTCCTCGAAGATTGACCACTTGGTCTGATAATAAATCAAGCGAAAGACTACTGAAAGTATTGAAGAGTGCTTTATGTCTCAATTGTGGAAATTTATCTTCCTTGGTTTTCCATTTCTCTTTATTCATAAACGATGACCACTTGATATGTACAGCCAAAAGGTATTGGTTTCCATTTCCCTGCATTCATAATAACAAACGTTTTGTTTTGAAACATAAAGTTTCTGATAATGTTGAAGCCGGACTAATACTGATTTCTGCTTCCTTGCAGAACCCCAGGCCTCAAACAACTGGTTCTACCAAGTGGGAACCTGATGACATAGAATTGATTTGAAACAGCTGTCAGGAATTGGGTAGGACTTGAATCATTGGTTGTTGCATATATTGATTTTCCTTTTCAAATCATGAAGCTAGTTGGAAGCTACTGCAACATCTCTCAGCTTAAAGTTTTGTGCCCTTCTAAGTTTGACGTAGTATGCGCAAGGGCCATTGTTGCCTACTTCCAAGCTCAAGACCTTAAGTCTGCAGTGCACAACGGTGCACAAGAAAGCTTTGGTTTTTATGAGGATCGAAATGGAGGATTTGGAAGTGCTGAATGTGTCTCACTGCACATTTATAGATGATTCTGAGCATCCTGGATACTCTTATAGATTCGAACAACTTGGTGAGTCTATCGTTGCACAAGCCTCGTGGCTCAAGGAGTTTCTTGTATGTCCGAGACAACTGTGTGATATGCGTGCAGGTGTAGATGAAGATGAAGAGATGTCCATATGGCATAGATTTGAAAAAGAAATTTGGAGTAAGGATAAGGTAAGTTCGCTTTCATTTTGATAGACTATATGAGAGGCACACGGTGATTGCATCTGAGGAACATACTGTAAATGAAGTTGTTGTAAAGGGTGATGCATCGTGTATAAGAGCTTATCCTACAAAGATTAGTGTTCACTATGAGGGATTTTTCCAACCGTTGTTATCATCGCAAAACATAAGAACTTATGTATTAGAATGTCTAATAAATGTTTTGTTACCTAGCAAATTGTTACTAATAACGGAAGCCTTTAAGGGGAGGGATCCCCATTTTTCAAAAAAAATAGGGACACCCTCTTGACTGTTAGATTTGGCTTTAATGAAATTCTATGGTTGAAATTATGTGGTCTGTGATTTAATCTCAACCACAAAATTTCATTAAAGCCAAATATAATGGTTAAGAAGTTGTCCCCATTTTTTTTTAAAGTGGAAATCCCTTCCCTTAAACGCCCTGTACTAATAACTGAATCTGTTGATATAAAGAAATATTCGATTTTGGACATAAAGAAAAAGAATGTCATTTGAATGAACTCGGCTAAGCTCAGGTTTGCTCATGTTTTGTGCTTGCTTCTAGGTTCTCACAAAATTTCTCAGCTAGTGCAATTAGAATGTTTCAATCCATGGATGGATTTTCTTTTATTTTTATTTTTATTTTTTATACAACGATATACTAGTGATGATGAATTCCATCAGATCATAGTAACTGTAGTACTAGTGGGGATGTTGAAGAGCGATCTTCAGCTTTTCGCCCATTAAGTGATTCGTTAAATGCGAGTGATGAGTATCCATCATTCGTTGACCATTTGAGTGAGATTTAAGTAGGCCTTACACCTATGTTTGGTATGTTGGAAACAGAACTTGAGAATGAGAAAGTGTTGCATTTCACATGTTTCGTACGTCCAGACTCAGGGAAGTTGTCTCCTAACCCTCGAAAAAATTGCCTACATGATTTTGGACCTAAATTTGCCATCCCTGTTCAAGTCCAGTGAAAGTGCGTTCGAGTTTGAGTGAGCATCAAGTTCAAGTCGAATGAGAGCGCAGCACGTTTGAGTCGAGTGACGGCACATCGCGTTCGAGTCAGATAGGACCAATTCACTATTATACCATTTTGGTCCAAAGGAGATTTACAAGATTAGCCAAATTAGTAATTGTGATGGAGGAGGAATAAAGTTTTCAAATTCAAATCCTCGGCATGAAATTTGGAGATCGTCAAAGTCAGACTTGTATTAATTTAAAGACAAATCTGATGGAAACAATCAAGGTTGAGTAGAATTGTAACACGTAATTAAAAAAAGTTTAAACTACTATAAATAAGACCCGTCTAGCTCATTGTTAGTGGTCCCCTACCAAAATAACATCTCATATTTTAGTTTCTCTACACCCTATATGCTTTTATGTTTATTTTCTCCTCCTAGATGTATACTTGCACTTTCAATTCCTAGTGTAAATTTTTCTTTCCAATTGTAAAATGATTCAGATTTTTTTTTTCTTGCTTCTCGCACTTAACGTGTTTATTTTAATTTATTTTCTCATAATTTATTTCATTACAATATAATTTTTCACATTTTATTTTTTTGCAGTAGGAGTATTGTAATTCAATTGCGTATCAATTCGGTCCATTCGACCAGTTCGTTTCGGTTGTTCAATTCATCTTCTCATACAACTCATCTTACCACTTTCACAACCACATCAACCACTATTTTCTTGCACCCAAGGCACATAGAACCTACAACTGAGACGTGTTTCTTCCTCGGTCACAATCGTTTTGAAAAAAGTCAAACAAAGTGCAAATAACATTTTACTCACTCGGCCCCTAGGTTGTGAGTTGGTGCGCCCGGGAACTAAATGAATCTCTGCCATTGAGCTTGTCTTAGTCAGTCAAGAAGATGAATTGCAACCACATAAACCACTATTCAGTTTGAATGCCAAATAGAATTAGGTAATGAGTTTGTCTTATAACCATATGTAAGACTTCATTAGAGTGTGTTGTAGGGCTTGGATTGAACTCAACAGATGATACTGATTAGGCAGCTTAAAGATAAGCTTATACTAGATCAATGGTGGAATCCAATGTGAGAAATCAATGAAATCATCACTGTAGTAGCGGCAACGTTTTGCATTGCACACTCTCTGCAACATTCTTTGTGTTTTTATCAATCTTTCCTTTAAAATCAACAATTTCTTCATTGATTTTAGCATGGCCTTAGAGATCTGTTTGATTCGAAGAATTGGGTGTGTCTTTAAAGCTATGAGAGAGGGAAAAAGGGAGACCCAACGAAGGAGAAAATTCAACTCTTCTCATATTCGAGTCTCATATGGTTGGGTCGAGTGGCGACGAGCTCTGTGCTCCAGTATACAATGCGGAACTACGATCGGGTGCATTCAATTGAAAACCATTTCAAATCTTACGACGTGTGGGACTATGTCGAATCTGGGTTTGAAATACCAGAACAGGAAGAGATGGTGCACACACTGTTGGACAACATATTATTCTGAAAGAAAACCAAATGACGGACACAAAAGCTCTTGGAATAGTACAAGGAGTCATTTGTGTTGGTTTTGAAAAGTTTACTAACTCAATACCAAAATATGTGGGTGATAAGTTTACAAACTCTGTCACACCTCTCACTTTCACTCTCAATAAAATTGGACAAAAATTGAGAAATGAGGGAAGCTACAAGCTTTGGCAAACAAGGCACTTTGATATTAAAAAACAGATTGCAAATACACTTCTAGAATTGAATGACAAATCAGATGGGATTTTTTTAAAGCCTTACGAGAGGCTTCCTTAAATACAACACAACCTACACCTTTACACCATCAATTGACAGCACACAGACAGCAGCATATCTGCTGTCTTTAACACATGGGAACGTGAAAAATGAAAAGACCAAATGTATTCCAGGTTGTCTACATTCGGCTAGCACATGGCAGCACACTGCTGTCTTCCTGCTAGCACATCACATGGCAGCACACTTGTTGTCTTTCATCACCATTTGGCTGAATAATGAAGGAGCAATGATGATTATATTTTGCTGGAAACAATCTGTAAAGAAAGGTTAGCATCACATGGACAGATCACATGACTTTTAATTTGAATTTCCAACAATTTGAAACACCAGTTTTGGCGAATTTCAACTGTCGAGACAACCAATTAATGCAACTTCAGACATCCTGCAACAAGAATTTTGTGGTCATAAAAAGGCTAGAACTGCTAGACTTCAAGGTTTAAGAAGAGATTTTGAGCATACTAGGATGAGAAATGATGAATCCTTGTCCAACTATCTAGCTAGAATGTTTGAAATTATCAACCAAATGAAAACATGTGGTGAATACTTGTCTAATCAGAGGATTTTTCAAAATATTCTCGTTAGTTTGCCAAGGATTTGCAAACTATTGAAGCTCACGAGGTTATCAGTACTCTAAAAGGCTATGATCAATGCCTTGATATGCATGATAGGAACACAAAAGATGTGATAGAAAGGACTTTTGCTGGTTTGAGCATTAGTGCTAAAGAAGGGCAAACATGCAGTCAGAGCTAAATAAAAGAAATCCTGGAAAGAAAAGGATAAAAAGTGGGATAACAAATCCACCCAACGAGTGAAGCAAAACAAATGGCAGTGAAACCGCTAAGAACAAGAGAAAAATCTGTCAAAAATTGCACAATGGTATGTTGGCTTAAGGGAAAACTCAAGTGTACCAACTCTAATGATTTGGACATTTGGCCTTGCAATACAACGAGGAATCAGTTGGCTAACTATGCACATAGAGTTGAAGAGGAAACAAACGTGTTTTATGTCTGCAACGTTACTTCAGTTAAGAAAAAGAAAGATATTTGGTATATAGATAGTGGTTGCATTAGTCACATGATAGCAATTACCAAAAAATGGGAAATGGGCAACATTGATGGAAGGTTTAGTGGCAAGGTGAAGATAGTGGTTGCTTACCTACATTGATGGAAGGTTCAGTGGCAATGTGAAAATGGGCAGTTAGTAGAAGCAATTGGCAAGGGGACACTTGTTGTTGAGACTAGAAGAGGCAAGAGGTTTAACAAGGAAGTGATGTTAGTGCCTGGCCTTGATGAAAATTTGTTAAATGTCTGTCAAATAATCATCCATGGTTATTTCTTGTTATTTGGTGATAACATGGTTCAAATATTTGGTGATAGAAGCCTTTAAAACTCGGTTCCAAGGGTTAAGATGACTAAAAATAGTTTTATTGCCTTGAAAGCTGAGATCACAGATTGCACTAAACTTTGGCATCAGAGATATGGACATTCGAACTACCAAAGTTTGAATGATCTATGAGTACGGTTAGTGGATTGCCAGAATTGAAGAATACAGAGGAGGTACATGAAGGATGCACATTTGGCAAGCATCATAGAGAAGGATTTGAAAGTGGAAAGTCTTCGAGATCACCATAACCTCTACAACTCATACACACTAATGTGTGTGGCTCAATGCAGACAACAACCATGAGTGGAAACATATTTTCTTATGTTTGTTGATGATTGCACAAGTATGTGATGGGTTTACTTTATGAGGAATAAATCTGAGATGTTTGGTATCTTCAATCAGTTCAAGTCCATAGTGGAGTTGCAGAGTGGTTTCAAGATCAAGAAACTAAGTGATAGGGGATGTGAATATACCTTTACTAGAATTCAAGGATTTCTGTGAGAGTGTTGGTCTAGAAAGACAACTCACAGTAGCCTACATGGTTACATTCCACAAAAAAATGGAGTGGCTGATAAGGAAAACACGAGAAGAAGTTCCATATGTGTATGGGGTGAAACAGTTAATACTGCAGTCTACTTGGATAAAAGGAGTCATACAAAGGCTATAAACAAGAAAACACCATTTGAAGCTTTTAGTAGTAGAAAACCAGGAGTAAGGCAAATGAGAGTTTTTGGTTCAATCTGTTATGCATAGATCCCCTTACAATTGAGACATAAGTATGATGAAAACAACAACAAAGGCATTTTTATGGGATGTGAAAATTATGAGAAAAGGTACATAGTTTTGAACTTGAACATTTAGAAGATAAAATCTTAAGAGATGTTATTTTCAATTAAGAAGTCACATAGAATTGGGAAACAAATTTTGAAGTGAGAATCACAACATCACTCCACATTGAGGAGATTGACATTGCACCTATAATTGAAGCTGAAACACCAATTCAAAATACTCCTCCACAGTCACTTCAAACATCTCAAAGTTCAACCCCTCATTTAACACCACAGAGTACAAAATCATATGACTCATAATTCAACACCACAGAGGATGAGAAATCTCAGTGATATAAGTGCTACCTGCAATTTCTGAACAGAGACATTTGAAAAGGCTGTGAAGGATACTGCATGGAAGAAAGAATGAAACTTGAGATTTGGTGAATAGACCAAGTGACAAGCAGATAGTTGGAGTGAAATAGGTCTATAAGACCAAACTCAATCTGGATGGAATTGTGCAAAAATATAATGCAATGCTAGTTGCCAAAGGTTACTCACATCAACTAGGAGTAGATTTAAACATTTGCACCTTTGGCTAGGCTTAACACAATAAGAACTCTAATTGCACTTGCAGCACATAAAAGATGGAAGCTTTATCAATTGGATATAAAATCTGCTTTCCTAAATGGAACACTAGAAGAAGAAATGTATGTTGATCAGCCACCCAGGTTTGTAGTTCCAAATGAAGTGGAGAAAATCTTTAAGTTGAAGAAAGCTTTATGTGGACTAAAGAAAGTCCCAAGAGCTTGTTACAGTGAGATTGATTCATATTTCAATCAATGTGGGTTCAAGAAGAGTCCAAGTGAAGCTACATTTCACTCAAAATTTGGAACTGCCCAGGTATATGATGTCTCTATATGTGGATGATGTTGTGTTCACATGAAGCAATGATGAAATGATTACTAAGTTCAAAGAAGATATGATGAGAAAATATGAAATAACAGATTCAGGACTTTTTGCGTCATTTCCTTATAAATGAAGTGATTCAAAGTTCAAGTGGAATATTTATCCACCTGCAGAAGTATATAGAACTTTGTTTGACAAGTTTGAACTACAAGGATATAAATATGTTGCTACTCCACTGATCGCAAATGAAAAGTTGAGTAAAGATGACAGTTCAGGCCTTGCAAATGAGACTCTTTACATCATAATAGTAGGCAGTTTAAACTGAAAGGATATAAATATGTTTCTACTCCACTAATCGCAAACGAAAAGTTGTGTAAATGTGACGGTTCTGGCCTTGCAAATGAGACTCTTTACAACAAAATATTTGGCAGTTTACTCTACTTGACAGCAAGTAGGTCATACATCATGTTTGTTGCTAGTTTGCTATCAAGGTTCATGTGTAATTCAACCAAATTGTATATGGGAACAACCAAGAAGGTCCTAAGGTATTGTTGACCCTAAAAACTACCAAGCCTACGTGGCACACAAGCCGAGTAATCAATGAGCTAACTACGTCATGCGGTTGTGTGCGGGGCGTGCCAACTCGTTGGCCGAGCTCGGCTGGGGAGTAAATTGTGTTCATGTCGCGTTGGGCGCGCTGCTGACTTCTTGATCTTGTGGCTGTAACCGAGGAATAGAGCCTGAAGACAAGTCTGCTAGTTCTACAAATTTCAATATCAAATTCAGCTCTCAATGTGCCGAATGTAGTAACCTATAACACCTCACTTCGCCGAGAAGGCTAATGAGATGACCTCTGCCAATAAGGATTCGAAAATTCTTCTCGACCGAGACTTGGATAGATAACCAGCCGGCCTCGACGCAGATCTGTTTATCCAAACTGAAGGTACTTCGCGATCAGCTGATTTTACGGCAACAATGTTGTTTATCCAAACTAAAGATGTGTTGGCGGAAAAAGAAAATAAAAATCTCAAGGTGTTTGAGAGGTTTCGCGTAGAGTGAAGGTTTGCGCAAGACAGTTTGTGTGTTGAATTGGAGGGCTATCAATGTTGCACAGCGTTATGTATTTATAGTACTATTTGCTTGCTAGCCATGCTGAAGATTATCTGCCGCGGCATCAAAGCAATCAAAATAATATTCCTCAGAACATTATCTTTAATAACCTCACGAATTGCCATCCTCTCGAATTTGTTTGCGAGATCGAGACCACATGCATGCTTGAATGATAAGTGGCGATTAATCTGTGCTATTGGAGACCATGTGAGGACTCTGCATACTAATCCCAGAAGCCTTGCCTTATCCAATCCAAAGCCGTCACTCAAAGTCAAAGACTCCCAATGCAACTACAAACTTTCTTCTTCCACCATGTATGTCCATATGCATGCAAGGTATATTGCAATTTAATTGCAATATCACTGGAGATATCATCATTTAATTATTCTCAATTCTTATCTTTTGCATGCCCCAAAAGAGACCATGTCCATTTCGAACTATACTTCCCTTCAGACGGCACCATGATTATCACTTTTCAATGATAATCATCACCAACTCTTTGCTTGGTCAAGTTCCAACTTCCTCCATTCTCATCCATGCAGAACATGCTAATCCCTTTTAAGTGTCTTTGTGCTGATCACTCCACACATGCACGAATTGTATGGAAAGTCTCTCACCCACACGCATATGCATCACGCATGGCCAAACAGGTATGTATATGGGACTATTGATTTTGGAATTGGCTATGAAAAGAGAGAAACTATTATACTTGTAGGATTATGTGATAATGACTAGGGAGACAGTGAGGATAATATGAGAATCCAGTCTTTTATCAAAAGACTAAACACATCAAGAGGAAATTTCATTTTATCAGAGAAGACTTGCAAGAGAACTTCATTTAGAGGGGAGTGTTGGAACTAAATGAATCCTGCCCATGATCATGGCTTAGTTAGCAAGGAAGTCCAAAAAGGTCAAACGGCTAGTTTCAATTTGAATGCTAAATAAAATTAGGTGATGATTTTTGTCTTATAGCCACATGTAAGGCTTAAATTAAAGTGTGTTGTAAGGCTTAGATTGAAACCAACAGCTGGTAGTGATTAGGCAGCTTAGAGATAAGCTTGTACTACACCAATGGTAGAATCCAACATGAGAAATCAATTGAAGCATCACTTCAGTAGCAGCAATGTTTTGCACTCCCCATTCTGCAACATTGTTTATGTTTTTGTCAATCTTTCTTTATCAAAACCAACAATTTCTTCACTGATTTTAACATGAAGGACCAAAAGATCCCGAAATCCTATGTTTGTAGCTAAGGCCGATTTTGAGACAAACAACATGAAAACGTCCTATGTGAATGCTTGGTCTAGCATCTATATACAACATGTTTTTGCCATATACAATCTTTTTAGAAAAGCGCCTTAAGTGAGGGCCTTGTCTAACACCCGTCTACATGCAGTGAGGCCAGATTTCTTTTCAGCTTATGATTTTATGCATGCAGGTTTTGAATTATTAATTACCGTGTTTGAGACTATCTAAGTGTCTTGAAGATTTGCAACTATTAGGATATTTAGAAAAGTAATTTAATGTAATTTTGGTTGAAGGGCAGTCCCTAAAATTGACGAAGGTTTCTTGTGATTAATAATTTTAATTTCACTTAGGATGAATACTACATCTTAAGGGTTGCATGGTTTTTCAAAAGTTTTTCATAAAGCTAATGAGTCATGCATGTTTAGATTTGATCTTAATACCACAGACAAATTGCATGTTTGATATACGTTTCTAGATTGGGAGTCCAAATAGAGTATAATTTAGGAAAACCTAACTTTCAAAATATGTGTGTATAAGTTATAAATAATTGGGAGAACTACGTGGGATATAAAAGTGATAGCACAACCCTAGTGCTTTACAACTTAATTTTAAAAATTGTTTTCGTTTGTTTTTTTCCTACTTGCTGATTTCTTAGGTCTTAAAATGAGCCTTTTTCCAAAACTTTCTTTAAATAATCAGTTAAGATTTGATTTTAATATAAATTGTTTTAATAATCCATGTAGAAAATGACCTTACTAAAGCCGACTATACTACGACTACCTTGTTTCTCTTGCAAGTATTTTAGGTGTTTTTAACCCTTTTTGCGTGTGTGATAAAAATCCTATCATGAAGCATCAACAAGTACACAAAATGAGTGTGGCGAAGATGAGAATATTTCATTGGATATGTGGGCACTGATAGGTGCATTATTTATCATATTTTCATGTTAATAATCCCTAGGCTTTGTTAAGGAATTGATTATAAAAGAGCCTTATTACTTTCCTTTTCTCAGTTTCAACCAATCTACGCATGCAGGACGTTTTTCGTGATAATTCGACTTTCCGGAGGATTTTTTATGGAAGGCCAATTGGAAAAGGAAGCTAAGAGGCTGAAGATAGTTTTGTGTCCAAATTTCATAATTTTCCATGGAGCCATTCATTCCAGTTTTACAAATCAATTCCACAGAAGTTGTTTTCCTGTCAGAATTTCGCAGCTGTGGGAGAATGAAGATTTGGAGGCTTTCCTGATTTTTCCTAGTGATGTGTGGATATATGCTTGGAAAGATAAGAGATAAAGCTAGGTTTCTCATATTTTTACAGAATTTTCGAGAAGATAAATCGACCCCAAAACTGGCGTGCAAGGCAAATGACATGTTTCCCAAGTCAACAAGGATTCTTTCCTAGTTTGTGTCATTAATTGTTTAGGAGTTTGTTTTATTTTGGGAGACTTTCTCCCAGACCTTTTAGGATTTTTCTAGTATAAATAAGTTCCCTAAGCTCTCTCTAAGATATCCATCCATCCACCCCCGCATCCCTCATATCACCCACACCATACTACCATTCACCATCTCCGCAATAAGTGAAGAAGAGCTTAGGGACGTGCTTTGCCATGGATTCCAGGTTCTATCTTTCTTTTATTTTTATTTCTATGTGTAACTAAGTTATTTTCTAAGGTTTATGATGAAGCCATGACATGAATATTTGCGAAGTACTTTGTTCATTAATTATTATATGATTATATGCCATTTAGATTCTTAATTTTTGTGGGTATTTTATTCTAGGTTCGAATTTCTAATGACTGATCACCTTTAGGAATTTTGCATCTAGATAAATCTATGAGGATGACCAGTCAATTAGGTTTATTGGAACTAAGATTAAGAAAAGTAGACAAATTAGTGAGGATGACCAATATCAAGCTAGTCCTACTTGGTTGACATGATTCTTCTACACTTAATGGGTTTTTATGTGTTTAATTGTATGTCTAACCAATAGGATATAATTATCATGTAGAGATACAAGAGTTGATGCCTGACCACGGATTAATTCATACCTTAGAAAGAACAACCTTTAACGTTGGCATGGTTATTGGATAGTAATTGGCTCTAGGAAAAGTAAATAGGATTGTTATTGGTGGATTCATTACCATAGGCTTTCTTGTGTTGTGTGTTTGTTTTAGTTAATTGTCTTTTCTTTTTCTTGTTAATTTTAGTCTTAAGCAATTACTCAATTATTCAATTCTATCTATCCTTTGTTTGTTTAATGAAATCTAGCATGATTAATCGGTTAAATTGGTGTTAAAGCAATCCTTGTGGGATCGACCTCGTGTTTGCATATATGACTATAATTGATTCATGCGCTTGCAAGTTTAATTTGGTTTAAATTAATTTATTATTTAGGTTAGTTTAAATACACATCACGTTTTTGGGGCCGTTGCCAGGGATTGCCCCTTAATCCCGATTTGGCTTGTTGATTGCGCTTTACTAAATTTTATTTTTCATTTTCTATTTTTATTTATGTAGTTCTTTTATTTTTCTTTCTTTCTATTTTCTTTTATATATATATATATATATATATATATATATATAAAATAAAAATAAAAAACGGTAGTCTTCTTTGTCATCCTATTCAATTCTTAGTTGAAATCCTTGAGTTAGTTGGAGTCTTTTGTTTGTAATCCATGAGTTATTAGGAGTAGTAGTTCTTTGGTTTAATTTTTCTTTTTCATCAATTAATTTTCTTTCATTCCTTCTTTCACTATTGTCAATTTTCTTTTTCCAGGCAAATACCCGATGGCTTGGTATCAACAATTTCCGATGGAACATTGGCCTAGTGCTCAATTCTCAGAGTTTATACAAGAAGCCACACCTATGAAACCCACAAACCTTCATGGGAAGAAACTTTTGCGCTGATGGTTCAAGCTAATATGCAATATCAACAAACCACCTCTCAAATTTTGCAAGCTCTCCAACAAGGGCAGCAAGCGTTCCAGCAAACATTCCAACAAGAGGAGCGAGCACACGCTCATGCAATAGCAAAATTGGAGAAGCAAGTTGGACAATTTGCTGCAATAGTGAGTGCAAGAGACCAAGATATATTTCTAAGTGAACCCGAAGTTAATCCAATTGAGCAAGATGCATTCCATGAACAAGATAGTGCCCACATTGCATTGAGAATTGAGAAGGACATCGACCACGAGTTGAGTGAATTAGCAGAAGGTGAAGAAAAGATAGAAAACTCAAAGTTGGAGGACCCTTTGAATGAGTCACTTAGCCAAAGAGTCATTACTAACTGGTCCCTTTATGCCGACATTCAAGTTGTTGATGAAGTGTCAAATATTAAAGTGCTAGACGCAAATCCATCTCCATTGGATATTCCTGAGTGCCACATCCTTAACACTACTGATTCTAAAGTTTCAAATTCATTCATTCTACATCAATTCAAAGATCCTTTTGAAGTCCACTGCTCAAATTATGGAAGAGAGTTTGGAATTGAACCAAAAATTGAAGTTATGCATGCTCAACTCACTTTCAGTCTAATGGCCAAAATATGGTGGAAGAGACAACGGAAAAAGATGAAGAATCGAAAGAAGTCTCAAGCTTTGAAATTGAAGAACCAAAAGTATGTAGTGCCTCATTGCCTTGTATCGACACCAAATTTCAAAGCTACAAGGTGGAAGAAGGGGAAAAAGAAGAAGATGCATGGAGTGGTTCCCCATTTCAATTATCCACCATCCTTCACTTAATTTCGGCACAGTCTAGCTCATGACTATAAAGAAGCGCTTCTTGGGAAGCAACCCAAGTTTTCTAAATCTTTCCTTTATTTTTGTAGTTTTCATTTTGTTTTTTAAATTAGTTTTTAATTTCTTTCTTGTGTTGCATGAGCATGGGCTTCCAAGATTCAAGTTTGGGTTGGGAAGCAACCCAAGTTTTCTAAATCTTTCCTTTATTTTTGTAGTTTTCATTTTGTTTTTTAAATTAGTTTTTAATTTCTTTCTTGTGTTGCATGAGCATGGGCTTCCAAGATTCAAGTTTGGGGGAATTCGTTATATGGTGATTCGCATCGCGCTTCAACGTTGTTCATTCATACTCCAATAAAAAATCCGGGGAAGTTTTTCACACCCTCTCTTTAAATGTGTTATTTGTTATGTTTTCTATGTTTTAAAAATTGAGGACAATGTTTAGTTTAAGTTTAGGGGTAGGCATTGGATTTAAGTTTTATAAGTAGTTTTATAAGCATTGAAAGTAGGAAAAAAAAAAAATCGAAAAGTTTATGGTCTTCAAAAGCACTGTTCGATTATAGTTTGCTAGGAGTTGATTTTGCTGAAATCTATTTAATTTGATTTGGTCGTTTCCATACTTTTTAGGTCTTGGTTTGTTTTTTCTTTAGTTTTTTTTTTTCCTAATGTGTCATTTATTTAAAATTTAATGTCATATAAAAAAACAGAAGAAAAAAATTCAAAAAGATTTTCTTTTTCTTGAGTCGTTTTCTTTTAGTTTGACCTTCCATAAGTCCATGATAATAATTCACTTTCTTCTAGGTCACAAACTTATTTGAATTGGTTCTTTTTATGTAAAATTTCAATCGTTTTGTATGGTTAAACAGATTTTTCCATGATCATTCTCAATTTTATTTTATACAAATAACCAATTTTACTATGATTAGCTTTTAACTTAGAGAATTATATGTGGATTTTAAGTGAAAACTTATTGAACCTTTGTGAGATTTTGAGCCTCTTGCATATTCTTTCTTGTGAGTTTCATGATAGCATTATCATTCACTAGAACTTGCCCCAATATCTCTCAAGGCGAATCCTATGTCATGCAACATTAGAGAGATGATTAAGGCCATGTTTGGATCGTTTGAGCTTTTCTAACCAACCTTTTATGTTATATTATCCCTAGTTACCCCACTTAGCCTTTTCTTTCATTACCCATATTCATCCTTACCTATTTAACCTATATTAGCCATACCCTATAGCTTAGGAGATATTAAGTGAATGTCAATGAAGATAAAGGTTAGGTTCTACAATAAATAAGTGGCGTGTACCGAGGTACCATGTGTAGTATTATTATTTTATTCTTCTTTGGAAAAAAAAAAAAAGAATCGAAGAAAAAGAGAGAAAAAAAAAATCAAAAGAATTAGAAAAGAAGAGTTCGAAATTGTTCCATCCTTCGACATGAGTCCTGGATGCCAATAATAGAAGACCCAAGTTTCAAAAGAGGGCCGACCAAGTTACATTATGAAGATATCTTGGTATTTCTTAAGCTTTAGTTTTTCCATATCCTTTCTTTGATCGCTCATACCCTAGCCTATCGTTACAACCCTTGTAAAGACCTTTGATCTTTGGTGTTGCATTGATTTACATTAGTGGAGAGTTGATATGATGAGCAAGATTATGGGGTTTTGTATTGCATATCATGATTTGAGTGAAACACTTTGCCCTTTAATGTGTGATTTCTTTCTAAGTGATATTCATGGTGGATAATTTGAAGTGGAAGCTCTAGTTTGCATATACCTATCTGGGTTGAGTAAGTTGTATTGATATTGGTTATTTCACTCATTACACTTGAGAATGTTGTGTAAGGTTTGGTTAATTCTACTTTGAAAAATGTTTAATTCTCTTAAGTTTGGTGACCATCTCTTGATTGCTTTGAGGCTAATTTATGGAAGGTCTATTGTTTCATTGTTGTTTTTTATTTTTGTTTTCCTCGACGACTAGCAAAAGCGAAGTTTGGGGGTATTTGATAGGTGCATTATTTACCATATTTCATGTTAATAATCCCTAGGTTTTGTTAAGGAATTGATTATAAAAGAGCCTTATTACTTTCCTTTTCTCAGTTTCAGCCAATCTGCGCATGCAGGACGTTTTTGGTGATAATTCGACTTTCCAAAGGATTTTTTATGCAAGTTCAATTGGATAAGGAAGCTAAGAGGCCGAAGATAGTTGTATCCAAATTTCATAATTTTCCATGGAGCCATTCATTCCAGTTTTACAAATCAATTTCGCAAAAGTTGTTTTCCTGTCAGAATTTCACAGCTGTGGGAGAATGAAGATTTGGAGCTTTCTTGATTTTTCCTAGTGACGTGTGGATATATGCTTGGAAAGATAAGAGATAAAGCTACATTTCTCATATTTTTACAGAATTTTCAAGAAGATAAATTGACCCCAAAACTGGCGTGCAAGGCAGATGACGTGTTTCCTAAGTCAACAAGGATTCTTTCCTAGTTTGTGTCATTAATTGTTTAGGAGTTTGTTTTATTTTAGGAGACTTTCTCCCAGACCTTTTAGGGTTTTTCTAGTATATAAATAAGTGCCCTAAGCTCTCTCTAAGATATCCATCCATCCACCCCCGCATCCCTCATATCACCCACACCATACTATCATTCACCATCTCCGCAATAAGTGAAGAAGAGCTTAGGGACGTGCTTTGCCATGGATTCCGGGTTCTATCTTTTTTTTTTTTTTTTTTATTTCTATGTGTAACTAAATTATTTTCTAAGGTTTATGATGAAGCCATGGCATGAATATTTGCGAAGTACTTTGTTGATTATTATCCGATTATATGCCATGTTAGATTCTTAATCTTTGTGGGTATTTTATTCTAGGTTCGAATTTCTAATGACTGATCACCTTTAGGAATTTTGCATTAGATAAATCTATGAGGATGACCTAAGATTAAGAAGAGTAGACAAACTAGTGAGGATGACCAATATCAAGCTAGTCCTACTTGGTTGACATGATTCTTCTACACTTAATGGGTTTTAATTGTATGTCTAACCAATAGGATATAATTATCATGTAGAGATACAAGAGTTGATGCCTGACCACGGATTAATTCATACCTTAGAAAGAACAACCTTTAACATTGGCATGGTAATTGGATAGTAATTGGCTTTAGGAAAAGTAAATAGGATTGTTATTGGTGGATTCATAACCTTAGGCTTTCTTGTGTCGTGTGTTTGTTTTAGTTAATTGTCTTTTCTTTTTCTTGTTAATTTTAGTCTTAATCAATTACTCAATTATTCAATTCTATCTATTCTTTGTTTGTTTAATGAAGTCTAGCATGATTAATCGGTTAAATTGGTGTTAAAGCAATCCCTGTGGAATGGACCTCGTATTTGCATATATTACTACAATTGATTCGTGCTTGCGAGT
Source organism: Pyrus x bretschneideri (assembly GCF_019419815.1). NCBI lineage: Eukaryota > Viridiplantae > Streptophyta > Magnoliopsida > Rosales > Rosaceae > Pyrus > Pyrus x bretschneideri. The sequence continues at coordinate 2,185,754 of NW_025999612.1, read as the reverse complement.
TTAATTTGGTTTAAATTAATCTATTATTTGAGTTAGTTTAAATACACATTAGGCACACAAAAAAGGATAGGCTTGAGAGAGGATATCCGAGGTAAAGTAGGAGTAGCTGAAATTGAAGATAATATGAGAGAAAATCGGTTAAAGTGATTTGAAAATGTGAAACGAATACCTACAGATATTCTGGTTAGAAGATCCAATTACAGACAGAGGCTCATGGTCTAAGGGGTAGAGGAAGACTTGGAAAGGGACCCTAAGAAAAGACTTTGAGTACTTGAATGTAACAGAAGGCTAGCTTGGCACAAAACCGAGTTTAACGGAGTTCTAGGATTCATATAGCCGACTCCACTTAGTAGGATAAGGTTTTGTTGTTATAGTTGTTGTTGTTGTTATTGATGATTGAAATGGTTCTGATACGGAAGCATAAAATGTGACAAGGGAAGTCATGATCACATCATCAACATGCAAATGCAGTTTAAGCAGTCACGTCTTGTTGCACCACATGGATTACATTTTCAAGCAATGCACCATCTTCTAATGGAGCATATCTCGAAATCACCTGAGTATAAGGTTAGCCGTTATAGCATATCTAGATTATAATATTTGGTTGTATTTTATATGCATGAGTCCTAACGTTGCACCTTTCGGCCGGTTATTGTTTTCTATACAATTCGAAGACCAGGAATTTTGTCAAGGATCCTTATTATCATGTTGCACATGGAACATCATCAATGTACCTTTTGCTTCTAAACTAATATGTTTCTGTTCTATTGTATTCTGTATTTGTAATGCGTGGACTTCCTAAGTTTCCTGGCATCTATTTATCAGTAAATGCACTACGAGATAGACATTGGTAGGAAGATCACATTCCAAAATTGGTAATGTTGTTAGAGCTGGTTTCCCAGGCTAGACTCGAGAGCATCCCATAGTTCGTCGAAGTTCTATTCTGCACACGATTTTAATGCATTTCCTTCTTGAAAGTTTGGAAGTTAGATTCTAGAATTGTATTATCTACACTAAGGGGGAGGGGGTGGACCTAACCTCACAATAGGTTAGCAATAATGTGGTTCAAATTCGCCTTTGATAAGTATCAAACCTAAAACCTTTCTTTTTATTTGATTACACACCTCTCTCACACAAAGCATGAGTAAGAGGAGATAGGGGAAAAAAAGGAAAACTAACAAAAAATCCAAAAAAAAACTTTAGTTTTAATGAAAAAATGACAAATAAATGTGTAGTGAATAGTATCAGGGAAAGATAAAAATATGATTTTTCGTTAAAAGTGAATAATACCGGGAGTTTTTCGTTAAAACTTAAAAAAAAAAAAAGTAACTGTTACAATCTCACACGCTCAATATGCTTAGCAAACTCACGTGCAATGCACAAGTACAACTTAAAATGCATCAATTGTTATGACAACTGGTGCAATCCTAGCCTATGAGTTAGTCTAATCTCAACCGTTCATTTACATTTGAACTTAACAAAGAATTAAGAATGGAACTTGGAATTCTTCACTTCAATCCAGCCTTCCATCGACCTTCCTTCACTGCAATGGCTGTCCACTTTTTGCAATCCACTTTCTGCTACAATCCTTAAATGTCACAATCTTCACTAACGTACCTTTTCCAGTAGCTTGCACTAGTTCATCGTTTCCCATTTTCACCTTGAATGTCACAAAATTTGTCAACATTGATCAGCAAGGATTCATGTGATATCATATGATTGCTACATCCATTGTCAATGTACCAAACACTACGCTTGTTTCACAACCTCTGCAGAATGGCAAGCATAGAACATAAAGGCTTCATCTTCTACATACTTAGCATGGTGAACAAGCTTATTCACCTTGCTATGGCAGGCCCGGCTATATGACCAAATTTGTCACATCTGTGACATTTAAGCTTGCCCTTGAACAAACAAGTGCCATAGTGTAACTTATCACTGTATTTGCGCACCTCCTTACCATTTTCCTTATTTCCACTGTGCTTAACAAATGCACTTGGTCTGTCAACAGTCTTAAACCCTTATTTCTTCTCCTTATTCTTCCACAATTTATTTCCCTTAGCACTGTTACCTTGTGAACCATCCTTAGGAGTTATATGTAGACTGCTAAAGGCCCTTTCAGTGACTTCACTCTCTTCAGCATGTCTAAGCAATCTCTACTCAAATCCTTTTAGAGTAGCTACAATCCCAGTATATTAATCTCATCTAGCTTCTTACTTCCCTCTGTCACAGAAACTATATTATCCTATGATGCATGGACACGGACACGGACACGAATACGGGGATACGTGAAATTTCTAAAAATGAGGACACGATACGTCAAGGATACGGCAATTAAAAAAAAAAAAAAAATATATATATATATATACACACACATATCTAAAACATTATAAAATAAGCATTCAAATTTATTTCAATAAACTCTAAACATTTAGAAAGATAGTTCATCCAATAAGCAATTAGCCTTAAAACTTGAAAAAAGTAAAAAGATCATCCAAACGAAATTAAAATAAAAAATAAAAAAAAAAGTCTCATTCAACTTCCATGTTCATGATGTCTCCTCCAGTAATCAAAGTAGTCTCCTATGACGGTTCATCAAGTGAAAGGTTAGCAATATCAAGCATCCCGACACTTTCTTCACCCAAGTTTTCAAAGCCATCTCCTCCAACATCCCACAATTGAGTAATACCTTCTTTGTAGGTTGAGCTATTCCTTGATAAAAGACGAAGATTATTATGCACAAATACCAAATCCTCCGCTCTTTGTGGTGTAATCTTGTTCCTTCTTAGAGAGTGAATAAAACTATAAGTGCTCCAATTTCTTTCACAACAAGAGGAGGAACAAGGTTGTCCAAGTAGCTTCAACGCTATGGATTGGAGACTAGGTGTAGAAGCTCCATGGACAATCCACCACATCACTGGTTCCAAATGAAACCTATCATTCATAGAATCAATAGCTCCAAAGTCATTCAAGCACATAGAGAAAGAGGCATACTCCACATTGATACTTCTTCTAATTTCCTCATTGGAAAAGTATCTCTCAAAGCACTTTTTCCTTTCAGTTGTAAGCTTAACATCTCGGTGTGGAGCAACCCGACTAGGGTCTTCTTGGAGCCATTCTGAACTATAATACCTAAAATAAAAGAAATAGCACTTTAAAAATATAATCATAAAGCTAAAGATTAATTTATAAGAGTTTATAAGGATATTAGCAAAATCATTACGTTGGATTTATGCGCCAAACAATGAAGTGGTGTGCTACTTTTAGTCCATCGCTCCAATAAAATGCGATACACCGCATCAAAAAAGCTGCTTTTTTCATGTAATGCCTTGCGCTCATTCCTGTAGATAGCAGCTTTCACCTTTTCAATCATAGTATCCCACCACTCATACACCAAGTGAAGACAAGGTTTATCTGTATCAGCCATTCTAATAACCTCATATATTGGAGCTGTAAAGAAAAGAATATAATCAATCTTCTCCCAAAAGTACTCATCCAATATTTTTTGCTTCACCGACATTGCTTTAACCAAATCATCTTCTTTGTACAAAGCCCAATTCGGGCTAATCACCATTTGTTGTAAACCTTCCTTTACTTCCTTAAATCTTCTAAGCATCACAAGTGTGGAAGCAAATCTGAAAAATTTTAAAATTAGGATAGCTCATAATTGAATAAGAAAAGAAAAAAAAAAAAGTGGAGAAAACAAACCTTGTTTCGGCAATGGAGAGCAACTTTAGTTTGCAATGTTCATTAAACATGGACAATCTCATGCTATGGTTCATAATAAAAAATTTTATGGACCAAACATCACTAGCAATAGTTGAAATCCAATTGCAGTCATCGTACGAAACATTTGTTTGTTTCGGAGAGCATATACTCTTCAAAGCAAGATTAAGAGTGTGAACAACAGAGGGTGTCCAAAAGATATGGGGATAGTGAGCCTCAATAAGTAACCCAGCAGCTCTACAGACAGGAGCATTGTCAGTGATCACTTGAACAACATTTTCATGACCAATTTCTTTGATAGCTTCTGTGAGAAAGTTGGCAATACAATGCTTGTCTTTATATTCACCTTCACAATTAATTGCCCTCAAGAACATAGGCCCGCTTTCACAAGTTGCCATAATATTAATTAGTGGTCTCCTTTGTGCATCTGTCAACCCATCACTACACAAACTTACACCTTTAGTGCTCCATGTGCGTTTGATTGGTTGGAGGCATTGTTCAATGTGACTCTTCTCTTGTTGCAGAAGAGTGGTTCTTAGTGCATTGTAACCTGGTGGAACATACCCTGGAAGTGTAGAAGCACGAACATATGAGTTTCGATAGTGCGGATTTCTTGCAAGGTTAAATGATAAGCCACCTGTTTAAAACATCCTTGCAACCTCGGCATCACATTGATCTTGAGCTTCCTTGTTAAAAGCTTTACTGAGAGGCCCACTTGTTCCTTTTCTCTTCTTTGGATCAAGATTCACTTCAGGTAGATCATAACAGAAAGAACCAGTATTGGGCAAAGACACATTCTTAAGAGCAGAACTCTTCAGCTTATATTCACACTCTTGAATTAACTTTTTCATTTCTGCAAGATTTTCATTAGTAACCTTGCTGCAAGGCGCGATCCCGTTTCCAGCCATTTTTAACAAATGATACTTGACCCTAGGGTAGGATCCTTTATAAGTTTTCTGACAATAATTGCATTTAAATTCAGTATTTCCTCCTCCTTTATTTCCCACTTTTTCGAGGTTTTTGACATACTTCCACAACGGAGTGTGATAATTTTCTACAATCTCATCCGGATTAGCATTATCATCCAGATTAGTATTATCATTCGCATGATTATCAGGATGATTCATTTTCCTAAGTCAACAAACATATAAAGTTATAAACAGTAAGAGTTAATCCATTATGAAAGCATGTACATAAAAAAACACATCATGAAAGCATATACATAAAATTATTATAATCTAAATATTCATACCACTACACAATAATATATTATAATATGCAAAATACAAGAATATTATAATAATACAAAAAGTTAAAAACAGAAAAGTAAACAGAAAAGCAACAAGCTTCATCAGAAGAATATTATAATAATACAAAAAGTTAAAAACAGAAAAACAACAAGCTTCATCAGAAGAATATTATAATAATACAAAAAATTACAAACAGAAAAGCAAAAAGCTTCATCAGATTCGAAGGGTAGTGGTATGGGTATTATAATATATTATTGTGGGTAGTAGTATGGGTATTATAATATATTATTGTGGGTAGTAGTATTATAATATATTATTGTTTGGAAAAGCAAATGGCTTTACATTTTATAATCAGTTAAAGGCTTAAAGCTTTTAGTTTCTTTCTTTCAAACTTTCAGACTTTCAGTACTCACCTGGAGTTACAGATAGAGAAGAAGGAGACGACGGCGCAGTTGTAGACGGAGAAGATGGAGACGACGGCGCAGTTGCAGATGAAGATGATGGAACGGTTGCAGATGACGGTCTGATTCGTGAAAGTCTCCCAACAAGAGTGATTTATGTTATGAGGTTCGAGAGGTAAATCCGAGTTTTATTTTATTTTTTCTTATTATCCTCCGATTTTAGAGTGATTTCAGTTAGCTAGCTTCGATCAATCACGATTCTATGCGGATTTATTGTGATTTTTTTTTTTTTTTTTTTCTGATTATCCTCCTATTTTAGTTTCAAACGTATCTGAAATGTAGGATATGGGTATCTGGACGATACGATATGCGTATCTTATCAGCCCTAAACGTATCTCTTCATTCCGATACGTATCGGGCGCGTATCCATGCGTATCCTTCGCGTATCCGTATCCTCAGCGTGTCAGATACGGGATACGATGGATTTCTCCCGTGTCCATGCATTGTAGATATTATCATAGCTAGGAATAAGACAGATTGACATTTTTTCAACTATTCTCTTATTTGACAACTCATCACCATACATCTTCATATGGTAAATCAAATCAAACAATCTAGTCAAATAAGCAGATAGTATTTTATCATTTCGCATTCAAGCATATTATAAATCTCTTCTAGTACCTCGTAGTTTCACATCTGGAACTTGAGAATCACCTCAGTATTCCTGCTTCAAGGTGTCCCAAGCAGTTTTAGCCGTCTCTGGATTTGCAATCATTGGGAAGATTTCATCAAACACTGCGCCTTGAATCAATCCCAGAGCTCTAGCATCTTGTGCAATAAGATCTTGAGTTGCAATCTGCTTCTTCTCAGTTAGTTCATCGCCTGTTTATGAGGGAAGCTTATAGCCTTCTTCAGCAAACTTCCACAAATTATGTGACTTGAAAATCGTCTTATCTTGATGCACCATAAGTCGTAGTTTACTGCGGTGAATACGGAATGTCAGTTGGATCGGTGTCTTGCTAATGCGGGATGTCGTAATCTCTTCCGATATTCGCAAGTCATCTATCTTGCACCGCTCACTTTTGACCACATTCCTATTCTTCTTCAAGTCAAGCAAGGCCCTAATCAAAATCAACGAAAACACAAGCAATTTCGCTTTGAAGAGGCGTGGCTTCAACGAGAGGACTGCGCTCAAGTGGTAGCACGCATCAAGTTGTTGAAGTGGAAGCAATCCTTGGCATCAGTGAAGGAGGAGATAAAGATTACCAGAGACTAGTTGAAAGTTCTTTTTTAACACCCCTCGGATTCGAAGGAATGGGATCTTGGGCCCTTGGCAGAACTCTCCTTAGTAAACTTGAATCTTTACTCTCTCAAGAGGAGTCTCACGGGAAACAACGTTCCAAAGTAACCTGGATTTGGGATGGGGACAGGAACACTCGGCATTTTCATCAAAAAATGTCTAATCGTCTCCGAACAATGGTATAAAAGGTTTATTTGATGCTAATGGTGTTGGAAATTATATATTGTAATATATAATTTTAATAATTGAATGACAAATATTGTTAACCAATTTCTTGGAAAGGTTATGTTGTTTAGGTGCATTCCTTGATAAGTGATGTATACTTATGGATGAAAAGTTACATCTCCTTAATAAGTAGAAATTGAATTCTATTTAAACCCATGAAACCATTGGTATTAGAGATAGAAAATTAGAGTTAATTTTTACTCTTGAGAAATAGGGTTTCCCCACTTTGTTTCTCTCATGCTTCGTGAGTCAAATTCCGAGTCGTGTCTTGAGAGTATGGAATATATAAAGTTCGCCAGAGTCCGAAGATTGAAGTTCTTTGACTTCGGATTATAGATTGTTGAATCCTGGGAGATGGACGCCTACCGAACTACAAGCACAAGAGTAGGGGCGAAATTCTATCTTTAGGACATTGCATTTATACAAGCCTTAATCTCCAAGTTTGTCAGTTATTCTAACTTTCTCTCTAGTTGTTTATATTAATCTTATATATAATTGATGTTGTGAATTTCTTTATGATTATTAGCATTGAAATTATATTGTTATTTTTCATATTTTCTAATATTGCTTCAACAATCTAAAGATAGAATTTTTTTTCTTCATGCAATAATGAGAAAAATATGGATTCAAGAAACAATTACATTGAGAAAGTAGGAAAGAATGATTTGAATATATGTTAGTGAAACTGCTGTTTAAAACTTTGAAATGCATGCATATTGTTGTGAAGATATTGTTCTTGAATTTCATTAAGAACGAAATGGGCAGTTTGTTAAGGGTTCGTTTATTTAATGTTTTTTGCCATTTAACGTTATTGTTGTTTGTCACATCCCGACCCGGGGCGGATCACTTCCCGGACCCGCTCCACCACCGTAGCACGATATTGTCCGCTTTGGGCCCTGACCACGCCCTCACGGTTTTGTTTCTGGGAACTCACACGAGAACTTACCGATGGGTCACCCATCCTAGGAATACTCTCATGCGCTACTCGCTTAACTTCGGAGTTCCCATGGAACCTGAAGCCAGTGAGCTCCCAAAAGGCCTCGTGCTAAGTAGGGATGGGAATATACATATAAGGATCACTCCCCTGGGTGATGTGGTATATTACAATCCACCCCCTTAAGGGCCCCAACGTCCTCGTTGGCACACCACGCCCAGGGTTAGGCTCTGATACCAAATTGTCACATCCCGACCCAGGACGGATCACTTCCCGGGCTCGCTCCACCACCGTAGCACGATATTGTCCGCTTTCGGCCCCGACCTGGGAATGCTCTCATGCGCTACTCGCTAAACTTCGGAGTTCCCATGGAACCTGAAGCCAGTGAGCTCCCAAAAGGCCTCGTGCTAGGTAGGGATGGGAATATACATATAAGGATCACTCCCCTGGGTGATGTGGGATGTTACATGTTGGTTCAACACTATAAAAATTAGACATGAGAATGGCGATAAGTTCTTGTGATGTGATTGGTTTTGCCAATTCAAAGTTAACAGACCTTTCGAGGTGTTTTCCTACCAAACCATGGTGATTTAGCATATTACAAGGTACCATTCTCTTAATCTCATGGAATACTACAACTTTGGTTTTTGAATCACTCGATTTGGTTGAGTAACGAAGAAGATATGAGTGTTTGAAAGTAGCCCAGAAACCGACCCAAGTGTGGCATGAAGGCAGCACAAGACGGACAAAAAAGCATTGTGGACCAACACTCCAGGGACCGTGAGTATAAGGTTGGTGACTTTGTTTTCCTGAAGTTGTCTCCCTGGAAGGGTGTGGTTCATTTTGGTAAGCAAGGAAAGTTGAGTTCTCAATATGTTGGCCCCTACCAGATTACTGAGAGGATTGGTGCAGTTGTTTATAGATTGGAGCTACCATCAAAGTTGGCACAAATTCATGTTTTTCATATTTTCATGTTTTGGAAGTATGTGTCGGATCCCTCTCATGCTATTCAGCCGAAACCACTAGAATCAGGATGCGAGTTACGTCGAGGAGCCAGTGGCGACCATTGACTGGCAGAAGAAAACCTTGAGGAATAAAGTCATCCCATTGGTAAAAGTGATGTGGAGAAACCATGTCGTCGAGGAAGCTATAGGAAATGGAGGATTCGATGAGAAGTACCCGTATCTTTTTAGTTGAGTTTGTAATTTTGGGGACAAAATTCTTATAAAGGGGGTAGATCGTAAAACCCCTCCCCAAATTTAATTTTACATTTCCCATAAAAGTTTATGTAATCTTGCAAATTGGCCCCCTATCCTAATCCAATCCAGACCCTCCCTTTAAGATTCTCTTTCTCTCTCCTTTGCCACGTGGCACCACCCTATCCTAAAGAACGCATGTTGCAAAGTGGTGTCACCCTTTCGATAGGGAGATATATGGCAGGCATGAGGTATATATTGATGGCTTCGGGCCGAGAGATACTGATATTGATATCACTAGCTAGCACACTATATACGAGATATGTTTCATGAAGATTTTATGGCATGCTAGGGTTTTCAAAAAACCTATTACATATTATGCTATTGATGTTTTCATAAAACTTTGGAGATTAGTATGTTGACAACTGTTTCAGTATTATATATATATATATATATATATCAACTTGGTCCACTCATGTTTGTTTTGATCCACCTCAGGACCTAGAATTGAGGCGTATAGTCTCAGCGTCAATGCACTTTCGCATCAGCATCTTCGAGTCCTCTCAATGTAGGACCCATCCTCTTATTCATTCAATTATATATATATATATATATATATATATATATATTTTAGTATTCTAGATTAGTGTATACTCCAAACACATTCCTAAATTGCATATTCATGATATTTAAATTTATAAGTCTTATTTATTTCTTGTAACCATGTATTCTAATATGGCTTCGTCACCTCTGGGTGTCAGCAGGCATGTGCCTACCCTGATGTTCAGGGAATATCAAGATTGGGCGTGTCATGTGGTGCTGCCTAATCAATCATCTCTTTAATCCTCCAAAGTCCTTTTGTATTTTGTCATATATATATATATATATTCTATCTTTTTCCCTGGAAAAGATTTTGGCTATTGAATTTCAAATTTTTTCTTTCCTACAAATTCCACTAGTTCAAAAGGATCCCATCGTCTCTCTTCTCTTAATCTCATGTATTCTCTCAAATGCTATTATAATTTTCACCTCTTGTATGCCAAAGGAAAGAATCGAGTTGTTCACTCAATCCGAGTATTGCGAGTGTACACTTACAAGGATCATAGGTTGTTGTATTCCAGAGGGTAGGACGCCATAACCTACTACACCGAGACATTGTCTTAGAGGGGCGAAACTTACTCTTAAGGACAGTGATTACACGTCTCAACCTAAAATCTTATTCTAATTAAGGATCAAAGAAGAGTGTTTCCAAAGATAAGTATTTTATCTTATTTTGTTTATCTTATGTAATTAATTGCGGAAATGAAAATTATCATATACTAATATTTATGTTATGTGATTTATTATAGGAGAAGTAGCATCCGGATCGCTTATCTTTCCAAAACTGTGCAATGTCTTGTATAACATAGGTGCAAAGGTCATTGTGAATTATTTGAAGGGAATTATGGATGCAATTATTTCTGAACAGCATGGAGCTTTTGTGCCTAGCAGCTTAATCTCGGATAATTCTCTTATGGCATCTGAAGTGGGGCATTATCTTCACAACCTTAGACGTGGCAAGCGGGGTTTGTTAGCATTAAAACTCGATATGAGCAAGGCATATAACCATATGGAATGGGGTTTCTTTACGGAAAGTTATGCTAAAAATTGACTTTGATCCGCACTGGACTGAAATCATTATGAGTTGTTGTTAGTTCTGTTTCGTACTCCTTACTGGTGAATGGCGCGATCACTGGGTATATCTCTCACACCCGTAGCCTGAGAAAAGGGGATCCCCTGTCTCCCTATTTATTTCTCCTGTGTGCCGAAGGCTTGACTAGTTTAATTCTCAGAATGAGGAGCTAGGGAGATTACTTGGTGTCTCTATTTAGTGTGGGGCGCCAAGCATTTCCCACTTTTTGTTCGCTGATGACAGTTTCTTGTTCTTCAGAGCCTCCTTTTAGGAACGTTGGCATTTAAAACAAATACAGAAATGTGCGGTATCGTTTAGTCCCAATATTCGTCGTGATATACAAGACAACCTTGCTGCCTTCTTAGGGGTTAGTCAGGTTGATGTACAAGATCGCTATCTGGGCTTCCCTATTGTTCTCGAACGAAATCGTTCGGAGTGGTTCGCTCATATTAAGGACCGTCTCTGGAAGAAGCTAAAGGGTTGGAAAGACAAGCTCATTAGTGCAACAGGTAAGGAAATTCTTATTAAAGTGGTTGGTCAGTCACTTCCCATTTATTCAATGAACTGCTTTCTTCTTCCAAAAACCTTGTGTGAGGATTTGCAACGTATTTTGTGCCGGTTTTGGTGGGGACAGTGAGGACACTAGACGGACTCATTGTCTCTCTTGGGAGAGTATGTGTCATCAGAAGGATAAAGGTGGTGTTAGGTTCCGCTCGCTCTATGATTTTAATCTCGCCCTCCTTGCCAAACAAGGATGGCGGCTGCATCAAAACCCGGAATTCTTAGCATCTCGATTACTGAAAGCTAAATATTTTCCTCATAATTCCTTTTCGCAAGCTACTTTGGGGGCTACAAGCATGTCGAAGTGGTATCATGGAGGCTCGACCAATCTTGGAAAGAGGTTCTCATTGGCTAGTGGGAGATGGTAACTCAATTCCTGCTAACTGTGCGTTGGAATATGTCTCGGATTTAATCAGTTCTGAATCGGCTTCCTGGCTACCTGATTTGGTTAACGAGTTGTTTCCATCTTGTGATACTACGCAAATTCTCTCAATCCCGCTGAGTAGCAGACTCCCCTCGGATAAACTGATGTGGCATTATGATGCTAACGGTTTATTTTTCGGTGAAAAGCGCATATAAAGATGCATATTCTATGCGTAATCAAGCTTTATCTTCACATTCGAGCACTGTGGGGGTCTCGATGTGGAGAGCTATATGGCAAGCTAAAATCCCCGGAAAGGCAAAAGTGCGTGTTTGGAGGGCCTGTCTCAACTCCCTTCCTACGCGTGCTAATGTGGAGAAAAAAATGAGTGGTGGTGGACAATAATTGTGTGTTTTGTAGTTCCTCTCTGGAGCCGGCGTTACATGTTTTTTCTGATTGTCCATTTGCTCGACGGGTTTTTTTCTCCTCCCATTTGAAATTGGGTTCAAACCCTTCGGTCCATTCTTCTGTGTGATGGGTTGCTATGTGTCTTGCCTCACTCCCTGCAGGTCAGTTGAATCTTTCTAATGCTTATTCATTCTATATGGCTGGCCAGAAATTGTCTTTTATGGGACGGTAAGCTTGATAGTCCAGCTTTGGTGAGTCATCTGACCAAGTTACACCTAGAAGACTTCCTGAAGGGCATGCCTGCATGACAATCCCGTCCCACCCAAGCATTGACTTCCTCGAGACCCCCACTAGCAGGTTGGATAAAGATCAATGTAGATGGGTCATTTGGTGCTGCTACTAATATGGGAGGTGTTGGTGCGGAATTTCGCAATGAATTTGAATCACATTATTACTAGCTAGTTTCTCGTTCTACCCAAATAAAGAAATTTAACTACAATGGGTTGCATAGTCTTTCTTCCAGGTATAATTATTGTTCTACTAATAATGTTTAATTAACTTTACTTTTCGCAGTCCCATAAATGATGTCAATTGTTGATTTATACAAGGGCGGAGACATAAACTTTTTTATGGGTGTGTTAACTAAAAAAATATCCTAAAATCAAAGGACATTTTTTTTGCTACATATAGATTGTATACAAAAATTTAAGTTTAATTTTTTTTTATTCATATACTTTAAAATTTGCTTGGTATAAACTCAATACACTTCACAATTGCAAATTGCAAAAAATTATAATAAATCATCCGATTTCACATATATTTAGATGCAAACATAAGGAGAAGATAGAAAACTTAATACATGGACTATCTTAACTACAATCACGCAACTAGCAAAACAAAACAATGAAAGGAGAAGTAAAGGCAATCTTAAAAAAATTGATTGAAAATAACATAAAGCCCACTGAATAAAAAAAAAAATTATTCTTGCACTTTTTTTTGTCTATTGTATAAGGCTATACACCTAAAATACATACATATTGTTACAAATTTTCCCTGAGCTACAGCCCACCGTAGCTTCTTCAGAGGATGTATATTTTTTTATTAATAAAAAGGGAGAAGGGGAGGCTCCATCTCAAGTTTAAGGAGTACCACAAACGTGTTCGAGAACACACAGAGAATTTTGACCGCTTTTTTTAATTTTTACAAATAACAGACCAAAAGATATTGCCCAACATGGTCCCAAGTTTAGCGAAGAGGAGCATATCATGCTTCAATTTTTTTTATTTTTTGTGGACCCTACGATTTAGATTGGAAGAATGATGACGAAGGATCGAAAGGAGCCCACATTTTGGGTTGTTGTGTTTGTGTCTACATGGTACAACTTGTTATCATTTAATATCCAATTAATTAGAATCATATCATCAAGTACATGTGGGAGCATTTTTATTTAGAAATTTTAACGAAAAGTTTTCGGTACTGTTTGTTTTAACAAAAAACTACATTTTTACATTAAAAAAATCAATTATGATACTATTGACTTTACCCTTTATTTTGTCCTTATCGTTAAAACTCAAAGTTTTCAAACTATTTTAATTAGTTTTCCTTTTTTACTTACCACTATAATTATTGTATATGTTTATCATACACTTACTCATTTGTTATGTGTTATTTCATTTAATTCTATTGAATTTTCACATTAAATTTCACTTTTTCAATTTTAAAAAACGCTAACCAAGATTAAATGAAATGATACATGATATATGATTAAGTGTAAGGTGAGAATACACTAAAGTTTAAGATGATAAGAAAAATGGCTCTCAGTACAGATAACGGGGAAGTGCCACTCGTCAACCGGATCTTGCACCAAGTGTCTCTGACCATACCTCAACTCTTCACCAATGATTACAGCACAAATTAAATTATAAAACTAAATGGAGATTAGAGAGAAGAGAACACAAATGATGTAAAAGTCAACTCTTGCAGCGCCTGACAAAACCGTTTTTCAAATTAACACTTCATTGGGTGCAAAAGGACCAGATTGCCCTTCAAGTTCTAACATATTCCAAGCCTCAAATGAATAAATAAAGCTCTAACATGTTCAAGGCTTTCTGAATTGACCAAAATGACCTGCAGTAATGCAAGAGAAGTCACCTTTGAGAGCAAGTCCAGCCCTAGCAGAATGGGCTGGCACCAAGTGAAGAAAATGGCCCGGCCTGCAGTGAAGTTGCTCCAGCCCGCGAAATTGACTGGCACCCAGCCCGTGCCAGTCAAGAGCCCAGCCCAAAATGGACAGACCCAGAGGCCGGTCCGTTTATTGGCGCGTATTTTTTAGACTGGGTGGAGATCTAGAGGCCGGTCCGTTTATTGGCGCGTATTTTTTAGCCAGCGCATTTTGTAGGGGTGGAGATCGTTTGTGCCAGCGCATTTTTTAGACTGGGTGGCAGCACATTTTTTTTGGGGTGGAGATGCTTTGGTCTATTACTGTTCATTGGGTCTATTACTATTCAATTAAGTGGATAAATGCGCTGGGTGCTGGCGCAAAGTGGATAGGGGTGGAGTTGCTCTGATAGGAGTAGTTGAAACTTGAAATGACCATCTAAATGCATGACACAAGCGAATGATTTCTGCAATCCATTTTTTTCTCCGACATTAAATTTCTTTTTTATTTATTCAGTTGAATAAGTCAAAGACAAAATAAGAATGTAGAACGAGAAAACAAGAGTGAAAATTACTGCCCAAACAACCGAATACGATAACAAGAGCAAGATGATCTTTTTCCACAATTTGACCAGTTAGGTTAGTTCAATGGTATTTTCCGAAATTCGAGATGAAATATTGGACATTTACGTCATTTCATCTTTACCACAAGCTGCCTCGTCTCATATTAAAAGCCTTCACACCAGCTGCTTCCATTTGAAAAATGAGAGACAAACTCAGTTCCCCTGAATCTTCATCTTATAGAATGATGAGAATTCAGCATCTCAGATTTGTATGTGTGGCCTTCATGATCATGCTTATGATCAGTCAGATATCGAGTTATCATCGCAACGATGGAATGAAATTTGAAGGAGCCAAGAAAACTGAAAAAACTGGATTCTACTCCAGAAATTCATGGTATGTCTCCAGAGAAGCTCCAGAGGAGGGATCTCGTGTGACCGACCGAGTTACCCGCGTTTCCCTACGAGAAGTTCCACAGGGACCAAACCCACTTCACAACTGATCACCCTTCTTGCAACTATATTTGTGTATTCTCAGTCATACAGTATTATTTTTGCAGCTTCTGGTCTAAATCATTTCCTTTTTTTTCTAGTGAAAAATGTTAGGAGTGAATGTAGTTCATGAAGAAAGTGTGTAATTCTGTAAACAGTTTTGGATTCAAAGGATTAAAAGCTATTAGCATGCACATATAATCTGCACTTGATTTCTGGAGATTTTGCAAATGTTCTCGGGAGTAAAATTATTATTTTCTTTAGCACATGAAAAATACTATTCTAAATGAACAAAACAATATTAAAAATATATAGCAACCGGTCGATTGCTCTGCCCCTGGTGGCGCATAGGGTCTTTCCTTTCCAATCCACTACGGCTCAGATTCAAAAGCTTCCCTGAATTTACTATAGCTCATATTAGTAATATCGCTTGTAACAAAAAGAAAAAGTTAATTAAGAAATAGCCTATATGGTCTTTCTTTTCCAATCTACTACAGCTCTTGTTTCTTGGTCTTTCTTTTCAAATCCACTACGGCTCTTGTTTCAAATTCTTCCCTCATTTTGTTGTAGCCCATGTTAGTAATATGGCTTGTAATTAAAAAATAAATAAATAATTAGTAATCAGTTGATATGGTCTTTCTTTTCCAATCCACTGTGGCTCACATTCAAACATTTCCCTCATTTTAATGTAGCTCATATTAGTAATATCTTACGATAAAAAAAATTTTAATTAAGAATTAATGGATAGGGTCTTTATTTTCCAATCCACTATAGCTCGGATTCAAACTCTTCCTTATTTTAGTGTTGCTCAGATCAGTAATATTGCTTGTAAAAAAAATATTTTAAATTAGGAATCAGTGGATAGGGACTTTCTTTTCCAAACCACTACGGCTCGGATTCAAACCCTTTCCTCATTTTTGTGTTTTTCAGATCAATAATATCGCTTGTAATAAAAAAATAATAAATTAGGAATCAGTGGATATGGTCTTTCTTTTCCAATCAATACGGATTCAAACTCTTCTCTCATTTAAGTGTAGCTCATATCAGTAATATTACTTGTAATAAAAAAAAAAAATTAATTAGGAATCAGTGTATGGATCTTTCTTTTCTAATCCATTATGACTATGATTCAAACTCTTCCCTCATTTTAGTATAGCTCAGATCAGTAATATCACTTGTAATAAAAAAAAATTAAAATTAGAAATCAATGGATATGATCTTCTTTTTTCTTTTTCCAATCCACTACGGCTCGGATTCAAACTCTTCCCTCATTTTAATTTAGCTCATATTAGTCATATTGCTTGTAATAAAACAATTAAAAATTAGGAATCATTGGACAGGGTCTTTATTTTCCAAACCACTATGGCTCGAATTCACACCCTTCTCTCATTTTAGTGTAGCTCAAAATAGTAATATCACTTGTAACAAAAAGAGTTTAAAATTAAAAATCAATGAATGGGCCTTTCTTTTCCAATCCACTACAACTCAGATTCAAACTCTTCCCTCAATTTAGTGTAACTCATATTAGTAATATCGGTTGTAATAAAAAAATTAAAAATTAGGAATCATTGAATAAGGTCTTTCTTTTCCAATCTATGATGGCTCAGATTTAAACCCTTCTCTCATTTTAGTGTAACTCAGATCAGTAATATCACTTGGAAAAAAAAAAAAAAATTAAGAATCAGCGGATTGGGTCTTTCTTTTCAAATCCTACTACTCGGATTCAAGCTCTTCCCTCATTTTAGTGTAGCTCAGATTAGTAATATGACTTGTAATAAAAAAAAAAAATTTCTAAAATTGGGAATCAGTGGATAGGGTCTTCCTTTTCCAATCCACTACTGCTCAGATTCAAGCCCTTCCCTCATTTTAGTGTAGCTCAGATTAGTAATATCACTTGTAATAATAATAATAATAATAATAATAATAATAATAATAATAATAAAATAAAATAAAAAATAAAAAAAAATTAAAAAAAAAAAAGAAGCTTAAATTTAGGAATCAAAGAGTTGTAAGAAAAAAGGTGAGAACCAACAAACCAAGTTCTTGCCGGAAAGGTTGTTTTTTTCAAAGTACAAGACTTGTCAAGACATGACTAGGTAACTGGAGTTGCGTCGACAACAAGAAGTTGTTAACATAAGAAGTGAACATGCAAACACGTAATTGATTTTGGCTTGAATTTGGTGGAACACAATTTGGATTCTTATGGAGTATAAAATAATCTGAAATGCATAATATTAATAATTTAGTTGCATATTATTATGCGTTTTTAGTTTTTTTCTGTAACGAAGTCAAACAATGCATTTGGAAGGATCCTATAAGTCATTCAGAAACCAGATAGAAGGTTAATGTTGCAAGCAACAAGCGCTATGGAAGTTTGACTGATAAATCATTCAAGATACAAGAAAAAATACGTACATTCCTACAGTACAATGCACAATTTTCGCTTGTAATCCCGAAGAATTGGACGGATTAGATTAATGTAATCCCGTACGAGGATTTTGAAGAAGACGGAGTGAGTACCTGGTTGAAGGAACAAAGATGGAGAAACCAGCTTGCATACTTAGTGCTTGAATTAAACAGATTGAGCAAGAATGCATGCTCAAAACCCTGCAGGGACACATATGAATATTATGAGATGTACCTCTTTTCGTATACTCTTCGGTTTTGATGAATAAGGGTAACAAACCTCACAGGATCCTCTCTACATAATCTCATTGCCAACTGGATGAACTGAAAAATGAACAGAAACTGTTTTCCGAGTGATTTGCTCGAATTTCGACTTCCATATCTGCAGTTTGGTAAAATTTCCGAATGTTAGAGATTTGTTGGTTGAATGAAACAGAGACAAACCTAGAACTACGATCCCAAAATGTGTCTCGAACCTTAAATTAGCCGGAGATCATAATTATAAATATAAAAACGACGCTGAAAGAACAAAAAGAGCTAAGAATGTAGCCAAAAGATTGGGAAGAACGGTATTTTTCATCATGTAAGATTAGATAAAAATGCACTCGTGATAAGAGAGTTCATGCCACAGTGGATGGGGAAAATTGGATTCAAGTACATTACTTACTTTTTTGTATTCTGAGCTTCCCATGAATATCTCAAAAGCGTCAACTACAAGTTATACAGTGAATGAAAGTTATCAAAGTGAAGGCAGCATGTATCTGAATCTAAATAAGGCAACGAGCGCTCACAGGACCGAAATCTGATCACTACTCCATGTGTATACTCCTTGCTGCTGAGATTAAGATTCAGACCTGCAAACGAAAGAGTAACAAGTTACCATAGGGATACTTCGTAACAAAAATACGAATTTTTCCACTATTTCACCAGAATAAATGTTATATAAACACAACCAAAACAACCTAGAAACAAGAGTTGACAAAATCGAGATGCCTTGTTTTAGGGTTCAAGTGAATTATTTTCCACGAAGAGTGAAAAGTATAAAGAGATGGCTTTTAGCTCAAGCAAACCTCGAGTAGATTGGACAATCAAGGATGGAAATCCCACAATCAGTTCTTCCAAAGAAACCAATGCCTCTTCCACATGTCCAGATGCACTATCAACAAACGATAGCAGAAGCACAAATTCCACACCGAAGTTGAATTCCTGCTTGCAAGAGTAGTTAGCATAGCATTCCCTTTCGAGATTTCTTTTACACCCAAAACCGACAAACATAAATCATATGGATATATTAAGATGCGGAATGAGAATTCAAAAGTTTGATCCCAGCCAATTTAGTTAAAAGGGATAGTAAAATTTAATTGACAGTAAGCAAGTCCTGTATAATCGCAAGCATTTACACTCTTTTCTGCATGTGCATTATGTAGTCCCCAATCCCAATAGGATTGTATTGCATAAATAAAACAAAAACCAGTAAGGATGTCGTTTCAAACCTCTCCTTTGCGGAATATTGGAACAATGTCATCTTCTACTTCAGATTCGTAGTGGACATTAAGCAATTCCTGTGTATGTACCATAAATTCCAGTCCAATAAGTTGAAAAAATTGTTAAATGCAAAATTAACAAAAATCGAAGCCTAAAGAACAGAGTGTCGGTGTTTACATGTCAGGGCATACATGGCAGTAAGGGAAGACATGCTCCTTGAGAACTCGCATGTAGAAGGGGTTCTCATAAAACTTGCCAATGTCTTCTTTTCTCTGGAAACGCATGTAGACAGCATGGGTATACTTGTCAGGGTTTTGATCAGAGACACGTCCTATATGAGCGATTGAGAACATATAAGCCCTTGTAATAGTGCAAATCGGACACAGAAAAGCCACCAAAATCAACCAAGTATTTTGAGTAAAACTCACCTAGTGATATTGCGAGAATGCCTCGCATTTGATACTGGGTTGTGTAGAGATAATCCAGCATATCCTTCTCTTCTTCATCAGATAAATCCTGCTTCGCTTTGAGCAGGCTTACGTGTTCCACAATTTTCCTGTGGAAAGTACAAGATCATTACGTTTGCATGTAAAAACAGGTGAATGCATTAGCTGACCACATTAAGTGACAATTGATAATGTCTAGTAACACCACATGACCACAGATGTTCTGACCACATTATGCGACAGTTGACGTGTCTGATAATAACCAGACATAATAACTTTCGTAAAACAAGTGAATCCACCTTCTACACGACATGATTGTATGATGTGATACAAGATGCAATTCAAAACATAGAACTGTGAAAGATGGGCTCTCCACGCCAATGAAGCTCCTTCGAAATTCAACCCCACCAAGCCAATCTCAATTTTACGTGAAAAAATAAAAGTTCAGAACACGAATAGGATTATAATGACAACAATTGGAAGAGTTATGAACCTTTTCTTCTGCACATTGAGGCTCGAGCTCTGCTCCTCCGTAGCCGAAACCAACACTCCCCCATTCTTTTTCTTCCCCAGCCATGTTCTCACAACTCCGTACGATCGGAAAACTGACCATAGATAATAAAATTGCACCAAAAAATCCCAAGAAAAAAAACACTGAAGAACAAAGAACAAAAAATCGAGTCGAAACCAAAAAATTCGTATTACCGTTAAAAGGGGCAGGGCGGGGAATGAGAAGGCACCGGCCACGGGGGTTTGTGAGGCGAATGGGAGAGAGTACGGAGCATTGAGATTGAATGAGCATCGTGGCGTTGCGCGATCCTGTGGTTCCTGTGCCTTTACCTTCTGCGAGTCTTGTGAGTGTGGGTTATATCAAATTAGGGGGACGATCTCTTCCGGTATAAAATGGGTGGACAGGGAAATAAACGAACTTTTAAATTTGTGGGTTTAAAATTGGCGCTTAGTTATTGAAGTTACCAAATTGCCCTTTCGGGAACTATTATTATTTAGTACTAGAATATGAGCATACACGAAGTGTGTGAGAAAATTTTTTATTTTTGTTTTTGAAATAGAAGGAGAGAGTAAGAGAGTGACAGAGGGTTAAACTGGTTATTAAAGTTACCATATTTCTTATTTATGTTCTGTTTTCATTAGAGGGTTAAACTGGTAATTTTCGTAGGTTTTTAGTTGACAATGAGTGTTTTATTAATTAGTAGAGATATGATGTATTTTTAACAAGATGATAATGTATATTCCAAACTATTATAACTTATGAGATGGGGAATCCCAACTAGTTGTACAATGAAGAAGTGACCACATTACACTCACTACTAACTGACCTAACCAATATCTACAACGTTCAATGTTTTAAAAAACTTGCATTGGGGTGTGCCTAGGCAGCCTTAGAGGTGGGGTGGCAACATTTTCGCCTTTGTTTTTTGGGAGTTGGCAAAATACTCACCTAGGCTTCATGGGGTGCGCGAGGCGGGGCGACAACATTTTTGCCTCTGTTTTTTGGGAGTTTGCAAAATTTGGAATTCTCTTGAGTTGTAGAGTTTGCCCAGCGAAGAAAATGAAGATAGCTAGGGTTTTATTTGAGTTTTCATTTTTCTATACTTTTTATTACCCACTTTGCTACATTTATTATCCCTCTTTACTGATATTTTTTTTACCTCAGTATCTTCTTTTCTGTTCACTTTTCATTTTTCTATACTTTTTATTACGCCACTTTGCTGATAATTTTTTAGGAAAACTAATGAAAAAAACGTGAAAACTTTGAGTTTTAATGATAAAGACAAAATAAAGTGTAAAATGAATAGTATCAAAATTGACTTTTTAGTATTAAAATGTGATTTTTCGTTAAAGTGAACAATATCGTGGGTTTTTCGTTAAAATTTCCTAATTTTTTCCCCACCATCTTCCTTTATGTTCACTTTTAGTTAAGAGTTATACAAAGTATTATATATATATATGTGTGTGTGTGTGTGTTCAAAATTTAGGTTTCTTAAGGCTTCGCCTCATACCTCAAGGATTTCGCCTAGACAGGACCATCCATGAAACGTCCCATCCACACCTTTTTCCTTTAAAACATTGACATCAT
This sequence comes from Pyrus x bretschneideri, assembly GCF_019419815.1. Lineage (NCBI taxonomy): Eukaryota > Viridiplantae > Streptophyta > Magnoliopsida > Rosales > Rosaceae > Pyrus > Pyrus x bretschneideri. The sequence goes on along the minus strand of NW_025999612.1, from coordinate 2,164,076 downwards.
CTTATGCAAAAAATATACGTTGATTGAAGCTTTTGAGGTATGTCTTGTGCCTCTTTAACTTCCATTTCTGAGGGGTGCTTGGCAAACAAGTCCCAGAAAACCTCGTTTACAGTCAAATGCGGCGTTTTGATTCTCGAAGTGTTTTTCACTAACATTAATAGTTGTCACTTGGCTAATCAGATTAATACATTTGTTTTAATACACTCTTTGGACCATACAAGCCACAACATCTCAGAGACCTTTCACATAAACTTCATGATTGTAAATGCAATCACATATTTGAAGGCCATACCAAAAAGGTTTTGCCTCGAAAGCATAACCACGCAACTTGCCAAGGACGGCTTGACCTAGTTCTTTAGGTTTTGGAAAAGCTCCGGCAGATGGGCGTTTGTAAGCTTGGTCCTCTTTGTGATCTCGTGCTTCTTCTTCTTGGGTTTGGATTTGCTAGGAATGCCTTGACTCTGTGCCAAGGCCCTTCTTTTTGCAGTATCCGTGGCCGGCTTCATCCCATTCTTCTGGAGCTCTTTCTCAATGTCAATCATATCACGCGGCAACTCAATCCCCCTAAAGAGCACCTTAAGGTCATCGTCAACCTTGGAGGCAGGCAACCTGGGGTCGTTTGGATATGCTATGTCCTCTTGTGAATCAAAGTTTGAAAGCAGCCAGATATCACCCGAAGCTTTCAAAGCCTAGAAAATAATTTCTCTTTCTAAGATTCCACAGTAAGAGTAGAAATCCAGAGACTACAATTTACATCACAGCATATAACAGCAGCCACAGAAGCCTCAACCAAAAACTGAAAGTTGGGATGAAAAAACAAGATGCACAGCCATTTTCCTTCATAAAATCAAAAGAAAGAAGAAATCTATTACGACATCTTTAAGACCAAAGATGTAGAAGTCTCTTTTGGGGTCACCATACCAAGCTAAAGGCATTACGAAAGGTTCCTAACAGGTTCCGCCATAATGGCCTCAGTAAAAGCAATAGGGCTAAAGAGAAATGAAAACTTCAATTCTCTGTAGTTCCTCAAATTCCCTAAATATGCAAAAGTTATAAAGACCCACGGACATTCCATCCGTGTACTTTACAAGGTATAACATCAAAACACTCTGGGACCTCTCTTTCGCACACAAAGACAGTTGCATTATTTTTTGGGTAGGGGGAGGAATCTCTAAGATATCTAAAAGGTAAATACAGTATTGTATGATGTCATCTGCTATACCATGATTCATCAAATAAGTAGAACATGTACAAATAATATATACCTGTAAATCGTCCATCACATTTGGGTAAGCATCCTTGAGATCAATGACCGGTATACCCTCTGAAAATTTCCGTACTAGGGACAGAAGCTGTTTTTTGTCCATGATACGATGTTTGGACTACAGATAAAAAAATACAAGTGAAGATGTCATCCTTCATGGAGGTTAAACAAGAAGGCCATTTATAAATAATTCAAATGATATATAAAATCATAGGCGTCCTGGTCTACTCGGGCAGATAGTTAGATAAAATTCACAGTTACCTTATAAGAGAAGCTCTTCCCATCATAAGAAACTTTTAGGTTATTCCTCAGACTGTCAAAGACAGCTTTGTTAGCATTCACATCGACATAACATTCTTGATTAATTTGCTCTGGTGTATATGAAAGCCTTGTCTGCAAAAATATGTAAACACAGAGATTCAAAGTCATCAGATAGTCCTATCCAAGCTGGCATCTCTCTTATCAAAAAGCAGGAAAGAGAAAACAACAAAAAAGAGCTGGGAAAGGGAGGGAGAGTAAAAGGTGTTTCCAGGAAAGCACCAAATTGCTCCAACAAAATTATAGATTAATGCCAATGTTAGCACCTAGTGAATTTCTAATTGCTACAACTGAACCCATGGCGAAGCTAATATTTTTAAGCACAAAAACTCTTCCATCTAAACTGATACTCCCCATCTTAACCTCGCAAATATTCTGTTATAGGCATCCAGAAGATCAAAAATAAGCAGTCCCTACCAATAGCCATCAGCACAGCCCTCTTGTATATATTATATACAAATGCTGACTTATTTCTTAAGTCTGTTATTTGTTTATGTTTTAGTAGAAACAAATTTTAATGCAGAAAACAATAACATTACACAAGCAATGGACAAGATGGCCATAACAGGAATGCAAAAGTATAAGAAAAATCATGGAAGCAAGTGTTCTCAAACAGTAAGACATAAACCACATAACACAACACGATACCTAGTATATAGCAAGATCAACCCCTGAATACTAGAATAAGATCAAGCCCTGAATTCTCTATTGAGGCCCATAATGATGACCAAGATAAAAAAAAATTCCAATAAAATCTGTGTCCCACCACCTGCAACATCTTCGAAAATCATAGCCAAACATCCCAAATAACTAGCCAATAGTATGCACCCCCATAAAACTTTGGTTTTCTTCTCCCACCCTGGTAACTAAATTTCTCAGATAAAACGGAGAAAATATACTGCAAACTCCCTGAACAAGCACCACCAAAGGCTCAAAAACCACAGGACAACGTATAAAAACATGATCTCCAGATCCCCGTGCTAGCATAGGATGCATCACTGAGGATAAAGGCATGAGTCGGCTCTCCTCCTTGGAATCATGCCCGGAGTATTGACCTTTTTATGAGCCACTAACCAAGTAACAAACTTCACTTTGGGAGGAATTCATCTTTCGTGACCAAAACTATATATACAAGTACAACTCACATATGTTCATCAACCACAGGCAGATGTAGAAAATAACGTACAGCCAATTATCTATACCCTTGCTGCTCACGCTGGGTGCTCTAGATACTGATCAATCATCAGCTTTACATCGAAAAAATTTCTTGCTATGTGTATCTCCAAAAAAAACTACAAACATAACCAATTTTGGTATGTGGTATTTTACAATTTTTTTTTATCATTTTGTTAAGCAAAAAGAGGTTTTTTTTTTTTGGGGGGGGGGGGGGGGGGTGTGTGGGGGGAGGACACAGAAGTCACCACTGTCCAAATCCGCAGGCACACCAATAAGTTACATGCCAAGAATATCTGCACTAACCTCTACCAATTATCTTGAAATGACGCTGATAAACAAATTGTAATGGTACACAAAAAGCCTGCTCATTACAACTACCGTACGGAACAACAGGTAACTGAAAACATGGGGTTCAGATGAGCTTGTAGCTCAACCATGGACACCTCAATTTCTTTTCATGAATCGTGATTCAAAGTACACACACCACACAGTTATGATTTATTATGATTCATTAGGAGAGTTGTAAATGAAACAATATAATAGTCATTTACATCAAGCAAATAAAGGGACAAAATGTGGGTTTAGTTCGAACCTCCCGCAACAGGTCTATAACACGCTTGATCTGAGCTCCAACAGGGGCTTTCCGTATGCTATTAATATGTTGAAGTCTCTCCGTATCATTTGAAAATTTGACAGCTGGAGCTGGAGCCTTAGTGACTGCAGGCGCAGGTCTTGGTGTTGCTGTGGCCCTATCAGATGCAATGCCGATAAGAAGTGACTGTGCGCTCTCTTGCTGCTTCTTGAACCTATTCAAACTCTCTTTCAACGCCATCTGCAATTCACAAAGTTTACTTAGAACTCATCATCTGTTAAAACAGTATAGAAAGATGTACTAAGTAAACAATGCAAAATCAAGCTTATACACAAATATCAAAATTGAAACTAAAACAAGCTATTGCAAGCGGTGGATTACACTGGATAGGGCCTTCACCTTCCCCTTAAACCCACTGCATCCGAGGTTCAAACCCTTCCCCACCCTGTAGTTTAAATGAATTTAGTGTAAATTATCGGATTGATTGTCAAAAAATCCAGAATCTTTCAATCTCCAAGAGTACACATGTAATCTCAAATTACTTCATTTCAATTGATTTTTATTATCAAGCTCCAGTTTTTTGATTAAAAAACGAACATGGCATATTTCTAACACCAATCAGAATTTGAAAAAGATTTCCCAGGTCACTAATGAACATATTGGAATCGATAAAATCATAAACCCCTATCTCCAATTCATCAGAGTAAGAAGTAAGAAAAAACGTAATTTCAAGTAAAAACCCACAAAAATCCAAATTTTTTTCCTTTTTTAATTTATAATTTACCCTTTCAACTTCTGGGCGCTTGCGATGTTTGCCTAATTCCCATCACAGAAAACAAACTGTGGGACCTAAACATGGTGTGTAAATAGATGAAACGATTCATGAATTCAACAGAAAAGGAACCCTAAAACAGGTAATCGAATACGTATTCGGGTAGAAATTTGAATTTTAGATGGATAAAATTCGAAATTAAGCACTAGTTTCTACATACCCAAAAGCTAGAGAGGGAGAACGAGTAGCGAGAGAACAAATGCTTACCGAAGACAGCTCGAGAGGACTCGGATGAAGGCTGCTACTGTAAGAGATATGAGACGACAAATGGGGGGATCGGATGCTTACTAAAGCGACGAGAGAGAAGAGGAGGGACAGAGTTTTATTTTATTTTGCAAAATCAAACATTTTAATTTTGATAAATTATATTTTACCCCTTCTTCGGGTATGGGCAGGATTTGGAACCTCGTTGGATCCTCTTCCTAGGGATCCTAGACATCAACGAACACAGACCGTTGATAAAAAATCGTACGGTTCTAATTAAATATTTTTTATATTTTTAAAAGTAAAGCACCAACGTTTTGCATAAAAAATATAAAAAAGAAAAAAATCGTGGCTACAACATTTTTGATCAACGGTCCGTGTTCTTTGATCCCTATGATCTCCAGAAAAGGGATAGGGCAAGGATCCAAATCCTATGGGGCAACTGTAACCTCATACGACAATTAAAAAAATTTATTAAATTTGTCGTTTGATAGCAAGAAAGCACAGTAAAAGATTTAATGATGACCTATTTTTGAATTAAAATTTAACGACAGGTGATCGATCAAGTTTAGAACATATCTTAAAATAGTAAATACAGTAATAAATCATACAAAGAAAAATGCAAAAATGCAAGGGGATAACAAGGTATAGGTAGCAACAGAAAATAATTATTTATACACCTTACTTTGGGTTCAATCCATCAATTTTCGAAAGAGGATCTTTCTGGATCTAGCCGTTCATTGTATATCGTGCCATTAGTTTTTGTCAGATACTATTTACGTTTAAATTTAAATAAAACAATCAAATGATTTTTAGCCTTACGATACATGATGAATGGTTAAAATGTATATATTCGATCCAAATTCCCAATTCTCTTCTTGCAATTTAACCGAGTTACACTGTTGTTTGTAAGGAAAAAAATAAAGAGGGAGAGATTGAGAATCGAGGAACACGTGTGCCGCAACATTTGACTCCGGTCCATTCCAATCCACAATGTTCACTAATATACGTTTTAGCTGTTTGCTAATTCTCAATACACTTTCACTTCCGTTTTACTTCACAGGACCTGGAGACACCAAACACCCTCGATAACACCCAAACTTTGATCGCCGAACAACGCTCAGATTCCCGCGTCTCATCACTGGAGACTTCGTATTCCTGGCAAAATGGTGGCCAAGAGCTCGCCGGACTGGCTCCCGCCCGGCTGGTCCGTCCAATCCAGAGACCAAAAGAGAGGTCGCAAAATTGAGGTAATACTTTCGCCAATTTCGTTCTTCTGTCTTCCTAGGGTTTGACTTGAAACCAGACAATCTCGGTTTTCAATTGGTCCCGTTAGCTTGTGGCTGAGCTGCCATGGTAGAAAGCTTGTAGCTTTGATTGCGTTAATTTGGCCCGTGTTTCTCTCTTTAGCTTCATACAAGTTTTCTATGATAACTGCATGTCACATTTTCATGGCCTTGATGATTTCGATGATATGCGAGTGCGCCTGTTTGCGAAAAATGTGTGCTTTGTTGATGAAAAGGAGTTGCATGTTGGGTGTTGCGTGATTCCGGTTGTTTTTAGCTAATAAGTTTTGCATTTTTAGGAAATTCTGAAGGTTTCTGTTCTGGGATTAGTAGATTGACTTAAATTAATTGCTGTACGGTCTCAAGCCGTGATTGTTTGTTCGCTGCACGGAAACAGTCTAGTTTGTAATGGAAGATTTTGTTGTGCTCAGGGTTTGGGGAGTGTGCGTTGTCTTTCTCTTGCGTAGATTCCAAAAGATGTGCATCAGGAGTTATTGATGGATCTTGCTGCCCAAAAATGACTGTTTATTAGGTATAGATGCGAACGTCAGTGTCATGGCTCATTAAACTCTCTTTGGGGTTTTTTGTGTCATTTCTGGTGTTGATGACGGACGTATTGCTTGAGCTGGCAGTTGCAAAATGACTGTTGTGAGTGAAGTATTGGAATCTGAAATGAAAATGGATATCTTATCGTCATATTGGAGGAATAATGTTTAACTTCTTCCTATTCTGTTCCAATCTTGATGACCTAATTGAGCAATATAGTTAGAAAAGATATTAACTAATATGGAAACTTTACAATCAAAAGATCATGCCATTGTGTTATCACTAAGCTCATAATCACTTTGGTGTCTGCAGTTTTATATCCATTTGGAAACTGGGAAAAAGTTCTTTTCTAAGGATGATGCTGTGCGCTTTATCAAAATGGAAAACACGCGCGGTAAAAAGCCTCAGCCAACTTCTGTGCAGATCCCAAACCACTCAGAAGAAGTTCCTTCTCAAGTAAGTCTTTTTTCTTTTTTAGGCTTTTCTCTAAACCATATGCTAGGTTCATCTATTTGATTGGGCTTGTTTGTTATCAAAAGCTTGAAGTGGACCCAACCGAATATCCTGAATGGTTGCCTAATGGTTGGAAAGTGGAGCTGAGGATACGACAGAGTGGTGTGCAAGTTGGAAGAGAATACAAGGTAATGTTTATGTGCATTTTTTGTGTGCCTTGCCGTTATTGTCTAGTGAATTTATACTTAATACCCTTTTAGCATTTTATTATAACGCCATTACTAGTGGCTTGGCAATTAATTTTACCAAGGAACTCCTGGTTTGTTATTAATCATGATTTAGCTAGTATTCCAAAACACATGGTCGGCCTGGCACATGCATATTTGACATGGTTGTGAGATATGTCAGGGCTCAGTATTTACGTTTGTATCAATGACTTGATCGCATTTCACATTGAATACTTTTTCTAGTACATCAGATTTTGCCATCCAAAATTTGGCCCAAGAGTATGTCAAATTAGTTGTGCACATAATAGTGCAACAGTTATTTTACCAAATATTTTAGTAACATTCCATTGCATATTAGATGTCAAACATTCAAAAAGAAAAGGTTGAAGCAAGTAATAGTTTATTCCTTTGAATTCTATAGGTTAGAAATAAGTATTAGGATAATGGTTTTGGTCTGTTTGAAGGATGCTAGGTGTTAAATTACATTGTATTTGTGTAAAAGTTATTACTGCACTTATTCATATTAATGCTAGGTGTTAAACTATCTTCTATGAAGGATGCTAGCATTAAATTCTATGGTGCCACTATTATCTTTGGTGCTATTTTGTCATTAAGTCGTTAGCAAAGATTCCTGTATGGTAGAATCCTAGAAATTGTTTACCTTTTATTAATGTCTTGCACACTTGTTCCAACCATAAACTGTAATATCTTTTCTAAATCCATTCACAATGAGATTGTATGTTGTTGTATTCTGTGGTCTAATTACCTGTCTTACGTACAACTTAAAGCGCGGGTTGATTTGGTTTTACAAAAATAGTCTTGTAACTTTCCTGTTAAAGTTGATAGTAAACTATGAAGAAACATTGACTTGAGCAATTTTCCTTTTGCAGTGTTACATTGATCCCTCCAGAGAACGTACATTCTATTCCAAGCCAGAGGTATTTCGGTATCTCAAAACTGTAAAACGGAAGAGCTCGAAGTCTGGAAATCTCAAATCTATAAGCAGCAAGAGATGCATAACCGAAGGGAAGGATGTCACTACCATGCAGCTGACAAAAAATGTTTGTTTCATTTGATATTCTCTTGCTGTAATTTCTTTTTCATACTTATTTGGATGGGACAAAAATTCTAAAAAAATTACCCAAAAAGAAGCTCCATGGTTTATGAATTGAATTCCTCCGTCCAAAAGAAATCAAAATCTAGCTACAATCAGTTTTCTTTAGAAGCTGTGTTCTTAACTTCGTAGAAAAGCCTAAAGTAGAGAACACTTAGCATTTTACGTGATGTAATATTTTAAGGAAGTTAACCATTTGAGTCCTGATTAAACTATCTGCCTTCTTGGTAAATTTTTCCTACAATCACATTCCATCCCATAAATGGCCAAAAACGTCAACCTGATGACTACTAGAATTTTCCTATCTTTTTACTTTTTCATATGGTTGAGTTCCCCTTGGTCATTATATCTGGGTCGTTTAGTATATAAAAATCAAAGCATGGAAAATGGTATAAGATTTCTGAGCTAAGTCATTATCTGCTTCTACCTTAATCACTGGAATCAAACGGATTAGAGAATTAGGTTCCTGCTGAAATATTTGTATACGGGTTGTTGGATAAATATAATTTTGTGGTATTTTAGGATCACTTTTCCCGCTACTGTTTTTTGATATAACTTCTCCTACTATTGTTGAATGATGATGTTTTGGGTATACCTGAAAGGTAGAACAGTGAACTATTTCACTAAACTTTACCACTATTAGAGCTTAGTCCAGCCTGCCAGACATCCATTGTAGTTTGATTGTGAAAAAGAGAAGTTCTAAACTGTATATTATGTTTCGTCTAAAAATAAATAAAAATAAAAGAAAAGTAATAAACTGTTTCTGCGAAAATCATCCTAAGCCTGAGGTGCCCTGATATTGACGGCACCTCATTTCCATATCGAAGTATGAAGATGGTAGTGTTAGGGGACTACTCACTGCAGGTTTCTATTGTATGACATACTGAAGCTACCGAACGAATGATTGCATTCTGTTTATGAAATTCATGTTATTACATTTGTTTAATCCAATGATTGTTGATGTATAATTTAGGTTTATGTTGAGAAGCATCATGTGGAGGATTTACCACCGGGATGGATAAAGGAGATCAAAGTTACAAAGTATGCAAATCGATTTAGAAAAGACCCGGTATAGAATCAGTTACCCTGATACTTATTCCAGCTGATGTTGGTTCTGTTCATCACCCCATCTCTCTCTCTCCATTCATAGTACACATGCTCATGTGCTTTCCATGCTTAGTCTTGCTGTAGTAATAATCCAACTAGTTGCAGTTTGTTTCTATGAGTTCTTGACTATATATTATATGCTGATTTTTAATGGTCCATTCCTTTGGACAGTATTACACAGATCCAGACTCTGGATACGTGTTCCGCTCCAAAAAGGATGTTATTTGCTATCTAGAAACTGGAGAGATCAGTAAACATGCATTTAAACCCAGGAATATGTGCGGGAATGTTCTAAAGTTAGCTAATGATGCAGTAAGTGCTATATCCATGCTGTTTTTTTTGTTCCCCCATCACCAATGTTCTCTGTTGCTGCAATGTTGTTGTTCACTAGTGCAACACCAACATTATTTATTTGTATAAACAGTTTTAATGTTTAATGGTATCAGTTTGGAGTTTACACTGTAAAAAATCAGAATGCTTATTGTTGTATTCTTTGGAAGCTTTAGTGCTAAAACATTAGGTTACATGAAAATTTAGTGATCATGACAGATACGGTGTGATGCATGTCTAACATGTGCAGAAACAAAATAAAGTTCAAGTGATATTCACTTATACTACTTTGAAAGACAGAATCTTTTTAATTTAAATCACTTATAACACTTTGAAAGCATGTTCCAAGTAAAAACAGGGAGGACTAGGTGGAATTTGGGCTCTGATATTTTTTGTATAACATGATTAAGCTTAATCCAAAACAATACATCTCTCAGTCCCTGATTGAAATACAATTCTTACATTTATGTAGCAGTGAAAGCTTTCTCGTGTTGTGGGGTTTTGATTTTCTATTTTGTTAACGCTATTTAAAGCATCTGTTTTTCATAATGGTTTTGGAGCATTGTTACTGCTTTGGCTAAGATTCTTTCATGTTGTGGTAGGCCAATTTCATGCGTATTAACTTCTTACCCATTTTAGTGAAGATGGAATTTAACGTATTTAAACATAAAGTTGCTGTTTTCACACTCATCTGTTCTACTGTTCTGTTTACCTGTCTCTGAAAGAAATAGAAGGTATTCAGTAAATTCTCTTTAATGAATAAATCATAAAAGTATTAAACCAAGGAACTCCAAGTCAAAACTGATGTTTCTCTATAACTATGACCCTCTGAATGTGGTAGGCTTGTTAGGAACAATTTTATCTCTTTTATTAGTTATCTGTTATATCTGTTGTGCACGAGGGACATTATATTAATAATATGCTTTTCCTTTTTTTTTTTTTTTTTTTTTTTTTTTTCTTCTGTTACTGTAGCCATCATCTGCAACCAAAAGGAGAAAACTTGAGCATCCTGTCATGAGGAGACAGGTATCACAGCCAAAAATTGAACTCCCTGACAGACGTGAAGGAAATATGTTATTTGTTGAAGTTGAAGGTTCTGTGGTAGACCCAGGAAAAATGAGTTCTGCTGGAGATGAGCCTGGTTTGACTCCTGCTATTAGTCTGAACGAGAACAATTCACTTGAGCCTGTGATGGAAAAAAGCAATGTGAGGAGAGCCCTAGTACACTCGAGCAAATCAAAAAACAAGGAAATTCATAATTTGTCTCGTCGGTCCTCAAAACGACTTGCTGGGATCAGTTTAGAACTACCAGAAGCTGGAAGCTCCAAGTTGTTAGACAAAAGGGTACCCTATGAAAGTGGAGTGGCCTTTGGTTCGACAACTGAGATTGTCCAAGAGAAGCATTTAACTGGGAACATGCTTGAAAAATGTGCCGAAACTAAGGAAGATAGTTCTCTAAACACTCTGGAAAAAAGCAAAGGCAGGAGAGCCCTAGTAGACTCGAGCAAATCAACAAACAAGGAAAAGATCAATTTTTCTCGTCGGTTCTCCAAACGACTAGCTGGGAGCAGGTTGGAACTACCAGAATCTGAAAGCTCCAAGTTGCAAGACAAGATGGTACCCTCTGTAAGTGCAGTTGCCTTTGCTTCGACAGCTGAGGTTGTCCAAGAGAAGCGTTTAGTTGATGACATAGTTGAAAATTGTGCCAAAAATAAGGAAGATGGTTCTCCAAGAAGACCGTCACAGGCAAAAGCTGAACTTTCTGACATACATGGAGGAGGAAAAATCGATGTTAGAAGAGCCTCTGTAGACTCAAGCAAATCCAAAAACAAGGAAAAGTTTAATTTGTGTCGCCGGTTTTCAAAACGACTTGCTGGGAGTAGGTTGGAACTACCAGAAACTGAAAGCTCTGAGTTGCCAGACAAGATGGTATCCTCAGTAAGTGGAGTTGCCTTTGCTTCGACAGCTGATGTTGTTAAAGTGAAGCAATTAACTAATAACATGCTTGAAAAATGTGCTAAGACCGAGGAAGATGGTTCTCCAAGCAGGTCATCACAGCCAAAAGCTGAACTGTCTGAGACACATGAAGGAGAAAGGTCATTGCTTGAAGTTGGAGGTCCTTTGTTAGACCCAGGAAAAATGATGTGTACTGGACATGAGCCCCTTTTTACTCATGCTGCTTACACCCTGAATGAGAATAATTCAGTTAAGACTGTTTTCAAAAAAAGCAACATCAGAAGATCCCCAACAGGCTCGAGCAAATCAAAAAACAAGGAAAAGCTTAATTTGTCTCGTCGGTCCTCAAAACGACTTGCTGGGCTTGAACCAGAGGGGGCTGCTAATTTGGTTTCCACTGAACGAGCTGTTCAAGCTGCAACTAGGAAGCCTAGTAAAAGTGATTCTGGTCAAGATGTAGGTTTGGCTTCAGATCTTGTAAGTAGAGCATCTCAGCAGCTTGGGGCTCCATCAGAAACAAAGGTAACGCATCATACTTTAACTGATTTAAAATCTGCATCACCTGAGCAGCCATTGGACAAGGGAGATATGCAACTTGATGACCAAGTGGTTCCTAAGGAGCAACAACAAGAGCTGGAAACTGAGAAAGGGGATGCTGAGAAGCCAGAACCAGAGCTCAGCATTCTGTTTGGTTCAGACCCCTGCCTAGAATTTGCATTCAAAACGCTTACAGGGGAATTGCCAATATTTGATAATGTGGATAACAGGCCTATTCTAAGACCTGCAGCTGATATGATGGAAAAAGAAAATTCATTTGACGGTGGAATGGAAAAGAACTGTAGTAGAAAACCGAGGGCTAACAAATCCAAGGACAGTAAAGAACTTAAGTTGCCCCGTTGGTCTTCAAATCAGTATGCTGGGGTTGAACCTGAGCTGCTGGCCAGTACTATGTCCGAGGAACGAGCTATTAGAATTGCAACAGAAAATTCATGTAAAAGTATAGCCATCCCAGCTGTGGATTTGGCAGATGAAGCATCTCAGCCGCTTGAGATTACACCAGAAGCAAAGCTTGCAATTCGTCCTTGTACTGCTATAAACAATTCAATGCAAGAGGAGCTGTCAAACAAGAGCGTGAAGGCTCTTGAAGAGCATGCTGTTCCTCAGGAGAAACCCCAAAACTTTGAAACCGAGAAGGCACATGTTGAGCATCCAGAGCCACATTTCTCTTTCCCTTTCATGGATTCATGGTCCGACCCATGCCTAGATTTCGCATTCAAGACTCTTACAGGTGCAATTCCATTAGAGGATGATTATTATCACGGTTACTTCCAAGAGAAACTTGACACCTCTCACAACCATAGAGATAGTTTGGCACTACCAGATTTTGGCACACCTAGCTTGTTTCAAAGTGATATTTTACCTCAGTTTGATCCACCAGAACAATCTGTTTCTGGCCAACAGTTTCCCATGAATTCTGCATTCCTGCCTTCAGGAAATGTGAGCATGCCCAATTGCAGTGGAATTGGTTCAGGCCAACAGTTATCTAGGAATCCTTCATCCCTCCCTGCAGGAAACGTGAGCATGTCAAATTGCAGCGGGGTTTGTTCAGGCCAACAGTTACCTATGAATCCTTCATCCCTCCCTGCAAGAAATGTGAGCACGTCAAATTGCAGCGGGGTTTGTTCAGGCCAACAGTTGTCCATGAATTCTTCATTCCTGCCTGCAGGAAGCGTTAGCATGTCAAATTGCAACGGGGTATGTTCAGGCCAGCAGTTATCCATAAATTCTTCATGCCTGCCTGCCGGAAATGTGAGCTTGTCGAATTGCAGCTTGGTTGATTCGCAGTGGCCTTGCGTAGGAGGCAGTAATGATTACCATGGAAATGTAAAGTCCTAGAGCGAAGGTAGTTCCTGTCTGCAAGTACACAGGTTTCTGTAAGTTGTACATTTTGAAACCTTGTAACTGTATGTCTCTTGTGATGTAGCAATGTAACCTATGAAACAATTCATGATAAAATTTCACATTGTTTAATAGAATGGTAATACAAATAATCTAATAAAAGACGACCCCTTAATTGAAAATAGAAGAAATAAAAATCCAACTCAATAAGCATCACCTCTAAGAACATTTTTTGTTAAAAGAGCACTGTAGGATTTTTGTGAAGCACAAAGCACTATCGGATATCTATTCACAAAGCTATTCGTTGATTAAAAAAAAAAAAAAATTCGTTGAATTAAAAAAAAAATATTCGTTGAATTAAAAAGAAGAAGAGGTAAGATGGAAGACAACTTGCAACAGTCACATAATCAGTAAATAATTATAATAAATGTTTGAACTAATAAAAAGCTAATAAAAACATTTAATAATTAATTAAAAATTATTTGAAGTTGTTGTCAAATTTGACAGCAACTCCTATGTTGCTATTTCATGTCATGCCACATATATAGGAACTGATATTTTGGTTGGAAAACACTAGTGCAATCTTCTTTTTTTAACTGTTATTGATGATGTTGACCACTTGAGTTGTATGTCTGGAAAGGATTTTAGGCACCCACTAGTTATTAGTACCCGCGCGTTGCTGCGGGTTTTAAAGCAGAATGAAATGCTATATTAAAGACTTGAAAAATGGATTTGCAAAGCAGTAACAACACTAATAACAAAGAAATTGGAAAAGCTAGAGAAAAGCTTGAATTGTGAGAATATAGGGATGAACTTGGGAGTTTTTTATTGGATCACAACAGTTACAACTGTTTTTGGATTAGGATGATTATTTTTACAGACAAAAAATTAGCAAATACTTTCATATGGAGATACAAAAAATATTAGAGCTATATATTCTACTTTAGCAACCCTATGTGCTCTAAAAACTAAACCAGCTTCTGTACACAAAAAATTAACAAATGCTGGTATATGGAGGTACAAAAAATATTGTCTAGTTTTGAGCAGAAAGTGGTATTTACAAACTACCAAAGATCTTAGACAATGTTTAATATAGAGTAACAAAAGATGCAAAATATTCTGTAGTAGAGCATGAAAGGTCTTGTTCCAGGAGCACTATCAGCATTGACATTGAGAAACCAAGCTACACAGAGAAAAACAATGGAAGGCATTTAGACAGTGATTAAGTTCACATTTGAGCAGTTTTTAAGCAAAAAATTTAGCAAAATGAAACCATACTTACCTAGTTCATTTTTGGAGGGATTGTATTTGTTTTTGAAGTAGCTGGAGGCGGTTTTTTTTTTTTTTTTTTTCCAGTGATTTGATAGGCATTTCATCAAATTCTTTTGGGTCAACTTCTGAAATTTCTTCTGCCTCACTGTTTTAAATGGCCATGACTGATGAGCACATTTTATTGCACAAAACATAAAAAATGTTGCCCAACTATAATTCGTTATACTCTTTACTCATTTTAAAAAAAAAAAAAAAAGATTCTTCACAGGTATATTTTAAGCGAAGCAAGATAGGCAGAAGATATGCATGTTTGAACACAGGGAAGTAAAAGAAAAGTATCAGATTTGATGACAATATGGAGTTTGAATCAAAACCTCTCTTCACTGCCAGTAAAAAGAGCTTTCCTCACGGACTCCCTCTTTCGCTTATGTGATTCTCCGCTTGTTTCAGGTGGTGAGGTCGAAGATGATACAGTAGTGGAAGATACTGTGGCTGCTCTTGGTACATTTGTGGAGTTACCCGTTTTATAGCTGTCTTGCCTGACACATTGTAAATCAGCACATCACTTTTTTGTAAACTATTCTTTCTATTTTCGAACCGCAAGTGAAAAATCTTCTTTTGTCCAATTAGTCGCAAAAACTCATTTGGCAGTTGTTGGTCAACCAATCTCTGATTCATGACCAAATCTTTGCAGGCCATACCAAAGTGTTTTTCTTTAGCTTTGCCAATTATCAAAGCATTGATTTCATTAGTGTTGTCTTTAAGAATCAAATTAACTTTGTACCTATATTTAAAAATTGAGTTGCATGAGTTTTTTATGGTTTATAACTCATTGTTAACAATTAGAGCAAAGAACTTTATACAACAGAGGTTACAGATTTGAACTCATATTTTACTTGCAAAGAAACAGCACGGAGTTGAAAATTGAAGAAAAAGTAAAAAAAGACAGAACAATAAACTTGCATATTAAATGTTACCAGGGTGTTGGAATTTGGTTGGGGTGTTTCTGACAAATGAGTTGTCCGGTCGCTGGGTCCTTATGCATTTGCTTGACACAATTGGGGTAAGCATTGTACCACCAATCATAATGTGTGTCGAAACGTTTGATAGATGCTTTACATATGAATGTATCATTCTATGAAATGTTTTGTGACACGTGTATCATAAAAGAGCAACAACAAAATTAGTTTTTGTTCAACATGTAAAAATGCAGGTTCATGCTTTTTTTTTAAAAAAAAGATAGGAACGCATAAATCGTTTGTATACCTTATACATATTAGGATCCAAAAAGGCCAGCTCATCTACTGTTACTCTTCTCGCAGTACGCAGAATTTCAGCCTCGTTTGCCTGCCTTAAAGAAGGAGGCAGTATTTTTACAGGGACTTTACAGGTTGAGAACCTGCAAGTTTAAAAACAAAATAAAGAATTTTGAAAAATCAGCATGTTTGGAAGTTTAAACAGGAAGCACGATTTTAGATGTGCACTCACACTAATTTATATGAGTTAACCTCTAGGAAGTTTCGGTCGATGAAAAAAAGTGAGGAGCCAATACTATTCAAGACGATGTTGTATGCAGATGCCAAAAAATAATAACAGAATTATAAAACAAACATTAGTAAATATTAGAGATGAGTAAGTATTTTTAATTGAATGATAGATGTTTAAATGCGAGAAAAAAATTGTAATGAATACATTTAAAAATGTGGTAAAATAATTTGAACACGCAAGACCAGAAACGAAATACAAACCGTAATGAATAGATTCTAACAGTTGACAATTAAGAAATAAAAATGAAAAAAAAATTCTGTCATAAGGGATAGCAACCGAATACACTAAAATCGCATAATGATAAAAGAGTGGAAAAGTTTATAGCAACAAATGTAAGAACATAACCAAATAAAGATAGAAAAAGTGGGTTTTAGTTAAATGAGCTACCTGGGTAAATCTTGACTTTTAAACTTGTAAACACAACAATAATTGGCAAAGACAACTTCTGGATCGATAAAGAACAAAAGCTTCTGCAATATTTACCCACAACATAACAGACAATTCTTCTTTTCTGTGCACAAAATAAATGAGAAACAAAGACTAAATTTTCTTCCCACCCTAACAGATAAAATGATATTAACAATTTAGAATTGCAACAGTTAAACAAAAGAACAACCTGATATTCTCAATGTATATGTCACATTTTTGTGCTATACTTCGATTAATCTATTTTGGTTCCAATTGCTGGACCGCAATTATATGGCCAATCACATCTTATAATTTAAAAAGTTAATACAAAAATAATGTCAAAACTCATTTCACCGAAAAAACAACAGAAATGTTTTTAATTGATGGACATGTAGATACACACACATATAGAGAGACATATATACACGTATTGATGTTACTTGTAAGAGTATCATCTCTGTTCAGACGGGGATAGAGCATGTTAAAATCTAGTAGGAACAGCCGATGTCGAGGGATGGGTGGAAAGACGGTAGAGAGTTTTTTAAACACTGTCGTAGCGATGAATATAACTTGGGTATCATGCGGCACCACTTTATACGGTCCTCTGATTCTAATCGTGCGAAAATTCACGATTTCGTAGCAATTACCGGCATCAATCTTTGAGGCTACCAGTTCACAATGAATGTCTGATGCACATATTTCAACCGCGTTGTTCTTTGTAATTGCTCACGTGCCATAAAAAACAAGAAAAAAAAAAGGAATAATAACAGAATTAAAAAAGTTATGAACAAATAAATAGCAAAAAAATTATATTTTGGCACAGAGAGATTGAATGAGCACAGTGGGTAAATAGACTAACTGAAAATATGTAAACTATGACAACCAAGATTTACAAAGGACTTTTACACGTGAAAAAATCAAACTGTAAACTATATATATATAAACATGAATATAAATTAACAAACTAACAAATGAAAAATAAAAAAATAAAAAAACTGATGGCATAACTATAACTGTTAAAATACTTAATTAAAATTATGGGACAATGATGGCTCACCATTTCATCAACATACAATGTAGTGTTATGTATTTGTGAATAGTTATAGAAATGCTAGATTTCTATATCATACACACACGAATCTTTATTTTGTTTGCTTTAGTGTAAGCGCACAATTCTGCAATAGGGGTGACCTTGACTGTTTCCATTGAATCTGTTGAAAGTGAATATAAATTTTATAAAGATAAGAATCACCATAATCAAATCTGAAAACAAATATGAAAGAAATGACTGATTTGTTTCATTCCTAATTAAGTAAATGGTCAAAATAATTTTAACATAACTGTTACAAAATCGATAACCACAACACAAACTCGAAACTCCAAAAATAAAAAGGACTGAGAAAAGAAATAAGCCAACCAAAAGTAATTAAAGAACTAAACTTGATAAAAAAAAAAACAGTTCACATTAGGATAGTAACACAAATGACCACACATTAACCGATGACATACAATAACTATTATCAAACACTCAACACATTATGAACGCAATAAAACAATGGTTGCAAAAAGCAAACTAAAGAAGAAACCAAATATTACAAAGACTAAAACATTACTTACCAAAAGTGAAACAAAATGTGAAGCACTTGTCCTGGAAGGGAAAAGTAGGGTTAAAGAGATATAATCAACTAATTTACCACAGTGCAATGGATAAACCAAAAAGAAAAACACTAAGTAAGTCAGTTTTAATACATTAAGAAAGAAATAAAAGACAGTTATCTCTGTCAGGTGGCATGGGTGCAAATTCTTTTTTTTTTTTTTGTCCATAAATATAACTTTACATTAATGTGAAATCGAAATAAACCAAATTTGAAACAATCAGGTATCCATGGTACTCACCTAAATTTCAACGCATCCACAACAAATTTTATATTCTATCAAATGGCCACCAGACATTTAACCAATTAATTAATAAAGCATTTGAGCATCACATGACTAAAAACCTAAATCTCAAGCCTTATATACCGATGTGCACGGAAAGGAACTAACTTGACAATAAACAATATTAATGCAAACCTATAGATAAAGAAATAAATCCAAAATGTTTGAACACAATTGTAGAACAAAGCACATCGCATTGACCTTGAATTGAACCCCCACTAACAATCTAATACTGCCAAGTGAAGTTCAAAAATAATATAAAACACTAAGATGTCGAACCTGAATTAACAAACTATACGACTTGTGTGTGTGTGTGTGTGTAACTAATTTTAATTAAGTATACAAAATTGGAAAGAAGGATTTAATATGGAAAAAAGGATACAAAACTGGAACCCAACTTTCCCTCCCAAAGGTGTCTTTGCCGTTGAGAGAGAAACCTAAATCCCTCTCCTAAACGTTTGATAAAAGCAGCAAAGCAATGATTCAAAGGGGAAGATTATAAAAGAGACCACATATTACAAATACCCAAACATGACTTACAGAAAGTGGAACAAAACGTCAAGCACATGTGCAGGCAGTAAACTGTAGGGTCAAGTAGATAATAAGAACTTTCTCACACTGCAAACAGACAAATTAAAAACATAAACACTTAGGAAATCATGTTTAATAAGTTGACAAAGAGAAAAAAGACTATACTTTTCTTTGGTGTCATAGTTAGAAACTACTTTTTTTCTTCTATAAATGAAAATTGTGAATAATTAGAGATTAATGGTTGTTACCTAAATTTTAGGTTACCCACAACTAATTTAGTTTGTATGGTCTCAAATGATCAGCACTAACTTAATCACTTAATGAATAAAGTATTTGACCATCACACGACCAAAACTCAAAACCCTAAGCTCTATATAACAACCTGCATTTAAAACAATTAACCACGACAATAAACAATACTAAAATCAGAGAAAATGAGGATGCAAAATCTTGACAGTGCTTATTTTTTAAGAAAGAAATTATGCCCGATCGAAAACAAAACTGTTAAACGAAAATTTAAGGCTCTACTAAATGGAGATCTTCTTTGGTAACATCACCTGGACCATGCCAGAAGCGGCCATACACACATTGAAATCATTTTATTTAAGGATATATATATATATATATATATATATATTTATATATATATCAATTCCGCTCACAGCCTGTTCACCCACAGTTTATTATTTGGACAAAAGAATTAACCAACAATATCTAAACCAAAAATATATATAAGCAAGGAAATCCAAAAAAGAGAACTATAATCTGACCACAATTTATGGCTCCACAAAACCAAGATCTTCTCACGTGGTATCACCTTGGACATGATACATCCAACCACAGGCGCGATAACATTATATTATTTAACCAAATATGTAACTATTCAACTCACAGACTGTCCACACATTATGTTTAATTTATTCGGGTTAAATGTGTCTTATTCATGCAGTTAAAGCTGGTGCATTCAAGTCCCGCAGCAACGCGCGGGCATATTTTCTAGTAAAGACTATAGATAAGGAAAGAAATCCAAAATGTGCAAACACAATTGCTGCACAAACCAAAAGATCTTTGACACACTGTAACTGGAGTCGAGGCATGTTGGCCGTCATCCGAAGATGACGTAACCAAAAGTATAAGTGATGTAAAATTGTGAATAAATTAAAACCGAAACTAGAAATTATTTAAACTAATAAAGTGAGTGTGCAATAGTGTATGTTAGAATCGCCGGCAACTCCTTGTACGCCACAGAGTAAATAAGCTATCTTGGACCTAGATGAGCGAAAAGCGGAAGGGTGAGTTGGCAAAAACAAAGGTTTATAAAACATCCATTTATTTTCTGAACATACTAACCCCTCGTCATAAAACATGTATAGTTTCCAGAAAATCATACTACATACAGGTATGAAACCAAATGCAAATCAACAATAAATCCAAAAGCATGCCACATCACAATATCTCAACAGTAATATAAGTAAAATCAGGCGTTCAATCAATCTATACTAGCCCACAAGTTGGAGTCGCCTAATGTGACCTGTACGACTAAACTGATGCTCATCAATCTATGCTAGCACACGAGTTGGAGTTTCCTAATGCAACCTGTACGACAGGGTTGGGTGTAATCATAATATACGCTCTAGTGCTATAATCACGTGAAGACTGGTGCTATTTACGATCATCTACGAGTCGAAGCTGCCTAATGCAACCTGTACTACAGGACTAGCACCTACTTGGATCCAAGGCCAGCGTATGGAGCAGAGGTGAACATACACGTGAAAGACTGGCCCTGGGAGAGCACTAACACCGGGGTGCAGCAATGATGAGCAGACTACATAAATATAAGCATGCCATAATGATTCAATAATTCTAATCAACATAATAAACTTACCTACGCATCCTGTAGGATTATTTTAGCATTTCACAATAGTACTGTGGATGCAAATTTCCTCCTTCCTGTTCTTGGACGAAAATGCACCTACAAAAACAATTGACACCTTAGGTCAAGGCTAAGAGCCTTATGCCCCTACGATGAATTGGGGATGGGGCTTTGGCTGAAGAACCTTCGATGCTTGCAAGAGGATTCAACTTAGGTTTTTGGAGAAAATGGGGTGGTAATTATAGGGGTGTGGCCGGCTCCTTTGGGAGAGATGGGAACCGGCCACTTTAGTGGTTTTTTGGGTGTTAATCACCATCACTTAGCTAATTAATGAATTAATTGAGTAATAAATCAATTAATTAGCTAATCAATATAATTTGAAAGAAATAGTTTGGGAGTTACCTTGTGGGGAAGATTTGATGAGGGTTGATGAAATAGGATTTGAATAAATACCTATTTTGATCACTTTTGACCTTGATTGAGTGATGATTGTCCGTTGCTCGCGCGTAGAGGTTCTGATGTGCCTTGAGGGTAATCTTGTCTTTTTCACCCAAAAATCCATGTGTTGCCTCCATATTTTTCTAGATTATTTTTGGCTTCACAAATGCCCCTACACTTGTTGGGCTACTCGCAGGAAAAGGCAACAGGTGTAGAGATCTTCTTGCTTTAGGAAACGTAGGATTGTTTCCTATTTTGATGTAGATTCCCTTTTTAATTGGAAATTATATCCTTCTAAGAAAGGGAAATAAATCACTTCTAAAGTCTATTTAAGTCTACCTTAAATAGATGATTAAATCAACTTTAAAGAGTAATTTATTCTACCCTACAAGAGAAAGAAAGCTAGAAGATATTTGTTCCCCCTCCGCTAGCAATCTTCTACACTTGCTCGTGCAAAGAACTGTCTTTCGTTGCTTTATTCGTCTTCTCCGAGCCGCACCGAGGTAAGAAAAATTTAATTTTCCTTGTCTTCTTCTTTGATAGTGCTGTTGGCGGCAGCCGTTAGGGTGGTGCGGCACGTCGGCTGGCAGGGGCCAGGAGTTGACTCAACATGGGTCGAGAAGGTGTTGTCGCAGGGACCACTGCTTGGGCTGCTCAGTTTGGCTAGAGCCAAGGGTAGCTTGGGCGGTTGGGGTTGCAGATTGAGGTGTTGGGCATAGTGTCAGGCAAGTTGCATGGCTCATGTTCTTTGGACTCTTGGATCTGACATGGGCCAGGCCGGTGATTGAGAGAAATGAGGAGGTCGCGGGCCTCATGGGCTGCTAGAATGCTAGGCATGTAGTCCTCTTGCTTGTTGGTCCGAGAGAAAAAATGAGGGAAAAGCCAGTATTGGTTGAGCTTACCTAATGAGTACCGTGAATAAAGTTGGCGGCTTAGTCCTCTTCATCGGGAGAAAGGTGGGCTGCTCCATGGAGAGGAGGTAAAGAGGATCAAGGCAGATGCATTGGCTCATCTGATCGCTGTCATGGAGCCTATTATGAATGAAGATGGAAATAAGAGATCTTTCCCACCTATTCAAGAGATGTAGGTTGAGAAAAAACTAAAGATTTTCTCCACTGCTCGTGAGGGTCCGCATGTTGCCGAGAGGCCTGTGATTGACATGACCTTTTCTAATGGGAAGAAAAATGAGGTTGCTAAATCTGAGCCTGTGGCGCCTGCCATGTCGACCGAGTATAGGAAGACTGCCCTACTTGCCATGATGCAAAAGACGGCTATTCTGGCAGCCGAGTCTATTCTCCTTCACTAAAAGGATACCAAGACTACCAATGAGGTGGCAAAGGCTATGGCAGCTGAAGCTTATTCTTTTGTCGGGAAGATTAAGAGGTTGGAATATGAGCTCGTCGCTTTGAATGAGGTCTATGTCTACCCCCATTTCTCTATAGCTTGAGACCACTCGCCAAGAAATCATTAACTTGAAGACTAGGCTTGACACATTCCAAGTTAAGTATGAAAATGCAGATAAGGAGATCGAATGTTACATACCTTAGATTTAAGATCTTAAGCGTGTTGTTTCTGAGCTTCGTTCTGCTGCTTATGCAAAGGATGAAGAGTTGATTACTATTTATACCTAAGTAATCCATTTCAAGAAGGTTATTGATAGGCTTGAACCCCAAGTGTTGGAACTTCAAGGTGCGCTGAATATCAACGAAAGTTTGAAGAAATAAGTGGATGACCTGCAGCGCGTCCGTGTTGGTCTGCTCGAGGAGAACGAGTAGTTGTAAGATGAGAAGGCTGGGCTCGAGGCTTCGCTTGTTCAGAGTCAGGCCGATTTCTACAAGCTGGGTCATGTGGATCATCTCTTTGATAGACCATTTGACCTCAAGTTTGCTAGGAAGACTTCAAAACCTTCTTTATTTCTTCGAAAGGCTTGCTTGCCATTACTTTTAAGGCCTTCATTAGTGAAGTAGTCAGAGAGGTTGATGCCCATGCTGGAGCAGCTAGGGGTGAAGCCCCTGATGATGCCCTTGCTAAGAGCGTTACGGCTACTGAAGGTATGACAGCTGAGTAGTCGTGGGATGTCCAAGCTACTGAAGGGTAATATTCTAATTAGCCTTTAGGATTTTCTTTGTTTTTCTTGTTGCTCTTGTTTTGCTTGAACTTTTTTGGCCTTTGCTACTCGTTTATCAATTTTGCTAGAAAATTTAATAAACTTGCTTCCTTCGCTTTTCTCCATCTTCGCTTTTTTAGTTCATGCCTTAACCTTAAACTTTGTAGAGCAGTGGCATGCGTGCTGCTTTTCTATAAGCAGACAGGTCCACATAGCCTATGCAGTCGTAGGTGTTGGTGTAGAACTTTGCAAAGTTGTTAGCCATAGGATTGGCAGCTGAATGCCTTACTTACAGAAGTAGACAAATCCACATAACCATTAGGCTGTTAACCTTGGCTTTCTTCAATTTCGTAGGTTGTGTAGCAAGTATCACAACACTTTAGGACTTGGTGTAGGTCGTTCCACGCTTTGGCAGAAATGAAGCCCATTGGCTGCATAACATGTCGGCAGTGGACAAAGCTTCGTATATGTGCGCTAACTTGTATAACCTTTCACAGAAATGTGCAATCGTATAAGTTTAATGCAGCTTACTGCTCGAAAGACAAGCCATAGGTAGTCTTCTAGAAACCGTAGGCTACATTAGTGCACTCCATAGAAGCTTTAGTGTTCCAGGGCAACAGTCCATAAGGCGTACTACGTAATGTGCCATCTCCGTCTCTAGGGCCCGGTTCCCCGTGGATTAGGCTAAGAGACCCAAAATCCTTTAGTTAGCTAAGCCTTGAAAAATACCATCATGGCTACTTCTAAGAATCCTAGCATAAACCCGACTTATCCACAATAAGTTGTAGATTACTTCTAAATTCTTCATTGAAAAATAAGTGAAACGAACGAGAACTTAGCTGTAAAGTTGAAACTACATAACAACTAGATAGTCCTCAACTTGTGAGGTGGTGTCCGTCGAGTTGCTTGAGTCTTTGGCTTTTGATGTAGTGGGAGGTCACACATAGTACTTCCTTAGATTGTAGGCATTCCACTACTTTTTGATCTCTTTGTCGTTCATAGTGGTGATGGTGTAACTACCCTTGCCGCGTACTTTGCTGATCCCTGAGACGATTGTTGGAAGGTGTAGGTTGTGTTTTGTTCGTTTTGTTTTGTTTTTGGTTTCTTTTGTTTTGTTTTGCTCGAGGACTAGCAAAAGCTAAGTGTGGGGGAATTTGATAGGAGCATATTCATGCTACTTAAATGGCTAGTTCTTGTGCATTTACGTTATGTTTCTTTAGTTATTTTAGTCCTTTATGCTTCTTTTGTGTGTTTTCAGGTTTTAAGGGCAAAGTATGCAAAAGGATGCCTCTTGGAGCCTTTTGGAGCAAATTAGAGTTTGGAATGGATTGCATATGCTTAAAGCCAAGTAGATGGACGAAATTGAAGACCAAACCATTCACTTATCACTTATCATAACCATAACCATACCTTCCCCCTTTAATCCACATGCGAACACATTCATAAACAACACCCAATCTGCCCAAAAGCCGTGCATCACACATGCATTTCCAGCTCCCCCCCTTTTGCATTCCCATCCCATTCCACAAGCATTCACTTCATCATTGCAGCCACATTTCCACCCACATCCATTTAATCATTGCAACCATTGCAGAAAAACACCATCATTGCCGTGGCTTTCATGCACTCCCATCCTTTACCATTTCAGCACATGCCCTCCCATCCTTTACCATTGCAGCCACATGCATTTCCCCCTTTATCATTTCAGCACATGCACTTCCCACTCATCATAACCTAGCTGCACAAGCCACCCCACATGTCCCTTTAATCATTCAAACATGCACTCCCATTAATTAAACCATTCAGCCACATTTTCACCAACAACAAGCCCATGCCGTGCACATTCATACACTTTCCAGCAATCTTCCACATCCCTCACCAAGAAATCATTCAACATATGCATCCATAATCATTTCTTCATCTTTGCCGTGAGTTCCCTACCTTTCCAGCATTCCTTTCACATGCATCTTAGCAGCTTTCACATGCACACACATGCAATTCCAGCACCAACAACACTTCTTTGCCGTGTACCCCTTATGCAATTCCAGCTTTCACATGCTTTCCTAGCTGTTTTCCAGCATTAACCAGCCACATGCATTCTAAACAACCAGCCATATACACCTCCACTCCTTCTATAAAAACCCTTGCATTCCCATTACCATAACACACCTCAATTCATATTCATTCTTCCATACATTCAGAAATTCACCAAGCAACAAACCCCTTGTTACCGTGCCTTCCCCTTAAAATCCAAAGTGCCATTCACATTCACCCCTAATTCCACCACACCATCCTTCCATTTCCACCACTCCCCAAACCATTCACACCATCAAACTATCCTTAGACCTCGTGCTACAACAAAGAGGAAGAGAAGCGGGCCTAAACGTTCATACAATTCGAGTTTGAGTTGTTGGAATATTTTGGTGTTTCTTTTCCTTGAATTCAATGTTTAATTTCAATTCTCTTTGTTTTGTACGTATGAGGAACTAAACCCCCCTTTGGCTAGGGGGGGGATTCGAAATATATGTTTATGCTTGCATTTTGATTTGATTACTTCTAATTGCGTTTCATAAGTTGTGGATTCAATTTGTTTAACTGTTTGATTGATAACTTATTTATGTATGTTTATTGAGAGTGCACGCTTAATTTTCATGCATGAATATGACGCTAGAATACAAGTGAGTTTCACCTAATAGTTACGAACTTATATTCACAAGAAGTGGAGGTTGCTTATAAACAATCGCGTTAAACGAATTCTTGGCATAAGTTTCATGCGTATTCCATAGTAACGAATGCCTCGTCAACACTTATAATTTTCATAGAGCGTAATGATTCTTGCTTGTATCTCTATTATGCAATCATGTAGGGGACTTGTGGGGAATGTTTTGGGTTGTCGTATGCAATCATCCAATTCAATAACGTTAGGAAGATTTAAAGGTTAATTTAAGCGGACCTAATTAACCCGGGGTGATGAGTTTCATAATTTATTGAAATGCAATTGGAAATCTTTTTATTATGCAAGTGTAACATGTGTGGAGATGAACCCCTTGGCTAGCATCCATTCATTCCATTTCATCAATTTCATATTTACATTCTGTCTAGTTTATTAACTTGTTTCGTTATTTCAAATTTCGTCAAACCTCAATCCCCCTTTTGCTTTAATGTTCAATTTAGTTAGAAATCAATTTAGTTTGTGTTTTTAAAGCATTTTGAGTCTTTTGGTTTGTCTTAGTGTTTTAACGTTTAGTTTCGCATTCTTTGAGTCTAGTTTAGTGTTTTATATTGTTTTTACGTTTTTAAGTCAGTTTCCAAGAGATTAACAATCCCTCCTAATCCCCGGTCCAGAACGATCCCTATTATACTTATACTACAATTGACAAAAAGAGGGTTTAATTTGTGTGCGTATAGTTTGCGCATCAAATTTTGGCGCCGTTGCCGGGGATTAGCAACTTTGCTAATCCCTTGGATTGTTTTATTTTCGTTTGTTTTTATTTTATTCCAGATTCTTAATCTTGTTTTGTTTCTTGTTTTAGGTACTAGTTTATGACTCGGAGTTCTCATCCGATTCGTGAACATATCCTGGAGTGATTGGGTTCTTCGTCCGGCTGCAAGACGTAAAAGAAAACGCTACTTGGGAGGCAACCCAATGCACTTAATAAAACAAAGCATGTTCATAAAAAATAAAAATAAAATAAAATAAAAATTTTATATATTAAATAAAATACTAAACATGGAGAAAGATGGAGCTTCACAAAGGTTGTTTACGTGAAGCCCCACTACGAGGCGTCGGAGCGGAAGGCATCGGAGCGGAAGACATCGGAGTAGAAGGCATCGGAGCGGAAGACATCGGAGCAGGAAGCATCGGAGCTAGAGCATTCCAGGCCTCAATACTGGGTGGAACGATAGATGACCCAGGAAAAAGGTGCCTCTGGAGATAAGCCGCAAGCCTTTGATGGTCACTTTGAATTCGACCTTCGGATTCTTGCAGCTCATCAAGCTTCCTCTTCATGCCCGACGAATAGTTATTTGCAAGCACATGCAAACTTCTATTCTCGTACTTAAGCTGCTTGATCTCTTGCTTGAGACTTTCCACCTCTGCCATCAACGATTCCACCTGACGGGACCGAGCAAGCAGGCGTTGGCCCATGTTGGACACAGAGCTCGCACACTGAACACTAAGAGCGGGGGACTCTTAAACGGCCAACTCATCGGACCGTCCTGACAGCAGCCTACTATCTTTTGGAGTGAGGAGGTTCCTAGCTACTATTGTAGCTGTTGTGGCGTCCTGCATCACGGAGTCTTCACCTGTAAGAGGACCGTTAGAAGATAAGAAAGAAGGGCGCCATACGTTACCTTGACGCGGCGCGCCCGTATCACTGCTAAGACTCAATTCTAAGCTAAGGTTCGATGGGTTTGCCATTTTTCAAAAGTGTTCAAAGAGATGGGGTGGATGGAGTTAATTCTCAAAGGGCCGGAGTCGATTTTCAAGAATGGGAAATCTTCAGAGTGTGTATGTTGGGGTGATCGATACCTCTATAAAAAGCCAAGGCGCCACAACCACCGATTCAAAGAGCCGGATTTTCCTGCGTAAAGTTCGGCGACGATCTCTCGGGTTTTCTGAAAACGCGTTCAACTTTGTCAAAAGATCTCTGACAAAGCTGAAAACACGTGGAGGCCATCATCGCAACTACACACTTTAGCCGACAAGCGCAAAGTTCGACGACGCTTTCTCTGCTTTTCAGAAAACGCGTGCAACTTTGTCAAAAGGAGCCGTATCCGCACTACGGCGTGTCGTTCAGAAAGCGAATGGGCGTCTCTCAGAAATCGAAGAGGCATCTGCTCAGAAATCGAAGAGGCATTTTCAAAGATCGAAGAGTCGTCACTATTTCAAAAAGCCGGATTTGCGGGATCAAAACGTTTGTCGACAAGGGTAAAAGAACAGTACCTCTACTTGCTATTGGGAAATCCCTATATATGTCGACCTTCATCTTTTATGGCAAGGCAGACATGAAGAAAATGCCCAACTCTTCCTCACCTCTGAGGACGCACTCCCAGCAAAGCCCTTCGAAATACTCAATTTTTCCTTCTTCCCCAAAGATGATACCAGATGCCTGGAGTACAGATGACCCAGGAGGAAACGATAGTTTGAAGCATGTGCTGATTCATTCACCGCTTCTTCAAAAGCAAAGGTATCTCATATCATCAAGGTCAAAAGCAAAAGTATCTCATATCATGCTCTTTCCCTGTCTTTTTCTTTGTCCTTGTTCTTACTCGCATGGCAAAGTGAAAGAAGCAATCAGCCGGCACATGGAGTCAGTCTTCCGATTTGGATCCGACTGCCTGGAATCTATTCCTGGTTGCTTACCTAGCGTTGCTCTCGAGTAGTCATCTTCAACGGTTGATACACTTCCAGAGAAGGGACCACTTCTGCAAAGGGGAGCAAGTAAGGCAAGTGAAAATAATACATTGAAGCATGTAGAGACAAGCAACAACTGCATATGCTGAGCTATCCTCTAACCCTCTTCAATACGAATTGGAGAGATTGAACAAAGAAACAGATAAAAGAAGGAAGCTCAGACCTTCGGGGGAGACCAAAAGAATCCTGCTGCCCAGTTCAAGAGTAGCACAAAGGAAAATCAACGAGTGAAGGAGACCAAAAGAATCCTCCAGCCCAGTTCAAGAGTAGCCTGTGGAAAATCAACGATGGGAGAAAACTAGTTCAAGATTAAGCCTGTGGAATCACCAAGATCAAGCCTCAATGCAATCACCAAGGAGAAGAGGGAATTTACACTCCATAACCAGATTTGCGTCCCTAAACTCTTCTCTTTGTTAGTTACATTCTGCCATGTTTAGTATGTTTAGTTGCTTTTTGTGTGTTTACTTATGTTTTGTGTGAATCTATGCTTAAAACATTGAGGACAATGTTCGATTTAAGTGTGGGGGGGGGGGGGGTAACTAAGTATATTTGATGCAAATTCATGGGATTTTATCACCCATTACTTCAAATGTTGTTCCTTGCTGTTTTAAGGTGTTTTTAAGTTGTTTTAGAGTGTTTTAGTATGTTTTGTTTTTATAACTCCGAAAATCACATAAAAATTTGAAAAACATGTTTTGAAAAGCCTAATAAGAGTGTTTTGAGTCGTTTTTGTGTGTTTGTGTCTTAGGGTACCTTCCAACACAATGATAAGGATTTGGTTTGTAATTGCATGACTGTTAAAAAGAGTTATAAACATAGAGAAAAGTTTGATTTACTCTTGGTATATGCTTGGTTATGGTTATAATGTATGACTTCACATGCAATCATAAAAGAAAAATTCGTTTTTAACATGCTTGAAGGAAGGAACTCAAATAAACGCTACAACCCTGTGAGACTCGAGCCATTACCTTCTTTGGAGAGTAATAATCCGTGATTCTTTGTTTTCTAAAGTTGTTGCATGATCTCATTATTCCTTGCTTGGTTGCTACTTGAAATTCAATTGTATCATGATAGAACTAAATGCTAGAACTTATATCCGTTTCATTCAAAGCATGACATTGAATTGCATAACATATATTAAGATGAAGTTGTGTAGTTGCCACCATAGCCAAATAGCCTTACTTCCCATATTTCGTATTTGTTGTAAGTTTTTACCCCGTTGAGCCTTGTTTAGCCTTTATTCTTTGTTTACCCACATTATCCTCACCTAGCCTAGTTTAGGACAATCCACACCCTTGATGTTAAAAGATAGTGAGCATGACTTAAATGAATTCCTTTTGAGTACATTATGAAAGAAAATGAGTGTGGGGGAGAAAATGTTTTGTTCTTAAGTGTTTATGTATGTTTTGAGAGTCAAAAGAAAAGAAAAAAAATTGTGAAAAACATATGAAAAAAAAGAAAAACAGAAAAGAAAAGAAAGAAAGAAAGAAAAAAAAGAGTTTGTTCTCCCTTTTTGTTCAAAAGTTGAGTTTTCATTCAATAGGGAATTCTAAGTGCCTAATTCAATACTTTGCTCACTATTGCTTTAAGAATATTTGTTTATCCTTCACCTTTCATTGTTAGCCAATACCCTATCCCCGTTACACCCCTTTGACTTCTATCTTGATCGTTATGTGTTCAATAATGTGGAGTTTGGAATTGGGCATGAGCTTATGGAATCACTGGTTCTCATTCTAAGTAGTAGCATTCCATTCATGAGATCATATTCATGTCATTATCGTAAATCCAGAAAATGCTTTCCTTGTTATAACATATGTGAGTGTTCGTCTACATGTTTACATCAATCTTCTCACATATACCTAGTGTAGGGAGTGTAGTCAGAAAATCTGTGTGAAAAACGAGAGTACATCTAGTAAGGAATTGAGGGAATTCTCTAAGGCATGTTACTACATTCAAAACATGGTTTTAAATGCTTAATTGTGAACTAGTATGTGGTGACTATGAGTAAGAATGTACTTAAGTGTAAAGATGGCTAAAATCTGTGGGAATAATGATTTTTAACTTGTCATGTGCATTGGAAATCCCTGAGACGATTGTTGGAAGGTGTAGGTTGTGTTTTGCTCGTTTTGTTTTGTTTTTGGTTTCTTTTGTTTTGTTTTGCTCAAGGATTAGCAAAAGCTAAGTGTGGGGGAATTTGATAGGAGCATATTCATGCTACTTAAATGGCTAGTTCTCGTGCATTTACGTTATGTTTCTTTAGTTATTTTAGTCCTTTATGCTTCTTTTGTGTGTTTTCAGGTTCTAAGGGCAAAGTATGCAAAAGGATGCCTCTTGGAGCCTTTTGGAGCAAATTAGAGTTTGGAATGGATTGCATATGCTTAAAGCCAAGTAGATGGATGAAATTGAAGACCAAACCATTCACTTATCACTTATCAAACCATTCACTTATCACTTATCATAACCATTCACTTATCACTTATCATAACCATAACCATACCTTCCCCCTTTAATCCACATGCAAACACATTCATACATAACACCCAATCTGCCCAAAAGCCGTGCATCACACATGCATTTCCAGCTCCCCCCTTTTTGCATTCCCATCCCATTCCACAAGCATTCACTTCATCATTGCAGCCACATTTCCACCCACATCCATTTAATCATTGCAACCATTGCAGGAAAAACACCATCATTGCCGTGGCTTTCATGCACTCCCATCCTTTACCATTTCAGCACATGCCCTCCCATCCTTTACCATTGCAGCCACATGCATTTCCCTCTTTATCATTTCAACACATGCACTTCCCACTCATCATAACCTAGCTGCACAAGCCACCCCACATGTCCCTTTAATCATTCAAACATGCACTCCCATTAATTAAACCATTCAGCCACATTTTCACCAACAACAAGCCCATGCCGTGCACATTCATACACTTTCCAGCAATCTTCCACATCCCTCACCAAGAAATCATTCAACACATGCATCCATAATCATTTCTTCATCCTTGCCGTGAGTTCCCTACCTTTCCAGCATTCCTTTCACATGCATCTTGGCAGCTTTCACATGCACACACATGCAATTCCAGCACCAACAACACTTCTTTGCCGTGTACCCCTTATGCAATTCCAGCTTTCACATGCTTTCCTAGCTGTTTTCCATCATTAACCAGCCACATGCATTCTAAACAAACAGCCATATACACCTCCACTCCTCTTATAAAAACCCTTGCATTCCCATTACCATAACACACCTCAATTCATATTCATTCTTCCATACATTCAGAAATTCACCAAGCAACAAACCCCTTGTTGCCGTGCCTTCCCCTTAAAATCCAAAGTGCCATGCACATTCACCCCTAATTCCACCACACCATCATTCCATTTCCACCACTCCCCAAACCATTCACACCATCAAACTATCCTTAGACCTCGTGCTACAACAAAGAGGAAGAGAAGCGGGCCTAAACGTTCATACAATTCAAGTTTGAGTTGTTGGAATGTTTGGGTGTTTCTTTTCCTTGAATTCAATGTTTAATTTCAATTCTCTTTGTTTTGTATGTATGAGGAACTAAACCCCCCTTTGGCTAGGGGGGATTCGAAATATATGTTTATGCTTGCATTTTGATTTGATTACTTCTAATTGCGTTTCATAAGTTGTGGATTCAATTTGTTTAACTGTTTGATTGATAACTTATTTATGTATGTTTATTGAGAGTGCACGCTTAATTTTCATGCATGAATATGACGCTAGAATATAAGTGAGTTTCACCTAATAGTTACGAACTTATATTCACAAGTAGTGGAGATTGCTTATAAACAATCGCGTTAAACGAATTCTTGGCATAAGTTTCATGCATATTCCATAGTAACGAATGCCTCGTCAACATTTATAATTTTCATAGAGCGTAATGATTCTTGCTTGTATCTCTATCATGCAATCATGTAGGGGACTTGTGGGGAATGTTTTGGGTTGTCGTATGCAATCATCCAATTCAATAACGTTAGGAAGATTTGAAGGTTAATTTAAGCGGACCTAATTAACCCGGGGTGATGAGTTTCATAATTTATTGAAATGCAATTGGAAATCTTTTTATTATGCAAGTGTAACATGTGTGGAGATGAACCCCTTGGCTAGCATCCATTCATTCCATTTCATCAATTTCATATTTACATTCTGTCTAGTTTATTAACTTGTTTCGTTATTTCAATTTTCGTCAAACCTCAATCCCCCTTTTGCTTTAATGTTCAATTTAGTTAGAAATCAATTTAGTTTGTGTTTTTAAAGCATTTTGAGTCTTTTGGTTTGTCTTAGTGTTTTAACGTTTAGTGTCGCATTCTTTGAGTCTAGTTTAGTGTTTTATATTGTTTTTACGTTTTTAAGTCAGTTTCCAAGAGATTAACAATCCCTCCTAATCC
The DNA here is from genome assembly GCF_019419815.1 of Pyrus x bretschneideri. Classification (NCBI taxonomy): domain Eukaryota; kingdom Viridiplantae; phylum Streptophyta; class Magnoliopsida; order Rosales; family Rosaceae; genus Pyrus; species Pyrus x bretschneideri. The sequence continues at coordinate 2,130,819 of NW_025999612.1, read as the reverse complement.
CCGGTCCAGAACGATCCTTACTTATACTTATACTACAATTGACAAAAAGAGGGTTTAATTTGTGTGCGTATAGTTTTCGCATCAATGATTGCTTTTGAACCAAATGCCAAAGAGAAAGGAGTCTCATCGATGGCTCGTCATTTGGTCGTGTAATATGCCCATAAATATCCAGGGAGTTTGTCTGACAATTTTCCTTTCTTGTTGGAGAGTGATTTCTTAAGGCAGTCGAGAATCATCTTGTTGGATGCTTCAACCTACCCATTGCCTTAAGGATATCTCAGTGTGGACATATGCTACTTGATGTTATACTTTTGGAAGAACTTCACCAAATCTTTGCATATGAATTGCGAGCTGTTGTCGATGATGATGGATCGGGGACACCAAATCAGCAAATTACGTTCCTTCATATGAAGCGCTCTATGTTCGCTTGACTTGTGGTTGTCATGGGCTCTACTTCTACCCATTTGGTGAAGTAATCGGTTTCCACGATCATCATGCCTCTGCCCTCAGTAGTGGATGGCATTGGCCTTACTAAGTTGATTGCCCATTGCATGAATGGCCAATGACTCATTTGTGGGTGTAGCTCGAAGGCAAGCAACGCTGGTACTAGCTTGTAGTGTTAGCAGCAGTTGCACTTTTGCACTAACTCATTAGCGTCTTAATGCATGGTAGGCCAATAGTATCCTACGTTAAGAGCCCTCTGTGCTAAGGAACAGCCTTCGGAGTGATTTCCATAAACGCTTTTGTGGATTGACTTTGAACCTTTAGGTCGTTGAGAGGCCCTAGGCAGGGGAGATGTTGTCTAGTGTAGGATCATCGAGCGCGAATGTCGTTCCACATGTAGTAGTATGCTGCCTTTATTTGGAGATTTCTAGACTCCAACCTTTCCGTAGGGAGTGTGGCATTGACCAGGTAATCTATAATAAAACTTTGCCAGTTTGGAGTTGTACTAACTTGTGACACTTCGGCTGGTGGCTTTGCCTCTATGATTGGCTAGATATTCCACTGAGATAGAGTGTTTAAATTGGTGGTCGAGGGCGGAACCTAGGCTGGCTAGTGCATTTACATGGCCGGTCTGCTCGTGAAATTTGAGTGAGGGTGTAAGTCTGAAATGCCTCAAGTTGTTTGCGTACTTTCTCTAAGTTTTGCACCATTGTTGGATGCTTTGTCGTGTACTCAGTAGTTTGGTTGGTGATTAGCTAGGAATTGGAAGGAATTGCAAACTTTTTCACCGCCAAGTCTTTTGCCATTCGGAGGCCTGCTAGTAAGGCTTCATACTCTACTTTGTTGTTGGATGCCTTAAAGCCTAGAGTAATCGCCTGCTCGAGTATAGAACCATATGGGGCATGCCTGCTTCGAAGCATTTGTAGTTGGATACACCGTCAACATATAAATGCTATAAGTCTCCATCGGGCGAAGCAAAGGTGGCTAGGGCATGCTCGACTACCTCAGAAGAGTTGTTGGGTCGCTCTGTTGTGTTGCCTAGGCTAGGCATGAAGGCGCGGTAGGGAGCTATGGAGCTGAGGCTATGTTACATATTACAGGAGATGCTCAACTACCGGTATCAGGCCTCTCTAAAGCTGAATTATTGAGCAAAGGTCGGTTGGGGCCTTGTAATGCACAACATGAAGTGGTGCTCAACTTACCAGTACATTGTTCTCCTATGTAGAATCTTCTGGGGTGACGAGGACAAAACTTGCTTCTGAGTATCATTCTAGTGTTCGTCTACCCTGGTGTGCCTTTTGAGCTGAGTTGTTGCATTTGTAAAATAAACTTTGCACCGCCAGTGTCTACTTATAGAAAAGTAGCATACCTGCCATTGGTGTATAAAGTTTAAATGTTAGGGAATGAACAAAAGAAGCGAAGATAGAGAAAAGTGAAGGAAACAAGTTTATTAAATTTTCTAGCAAAATTGATAAATGACTAACAAAGATAAAAGGAGTTCAAGTAAAGCAAAAGTAACACGGAAAACAAGAAAATCCTAAAGACTACATAGAAGACTACTCCTTAGCAGCTTAGACGCTCTATGACTACTCAATCGCCATACCTTTAACAGTTGCGACACCCTCAATAGCGGCACCATCCAGCGCCCCCGGCTGCCCCAACATGGGTACCAAATTATTCGATTACTTCACAAATGGAAGCCTCAAAAGTAAAGGCAAGCAAGTATTCTAGAGAAATAGAGAAAGTTTCGAAGTCTTTCCCAGCAAACTCGAAGTTAGACAGTCTGCCAAAGAGATGATCTACATAACCCAGCTTGCAGAAATCAGAATAACTCTGAACAAGTGAAGCCTCTAGCCCAGCCTTTTTACCCTTTAGCTGCTCGTTCTCCTCGAGCAGACCAACACGGACGCGCTGCAACTCATCCACTTACTTCTTCAAACTTTCGTTGAGCGCACCTTGGAGTTCCAACACTTGGGGTTCAACCCTATCAACGACTTTCTTGAAGTGGATCACTCAGTTATAAGCAGTAATCAACTCTTCATCCTTTGCATAAGCAGTGGAATGAAGCTCAGAAACGGCATGATCAAGATCTTGAATATAAGGTATGTAACACCCGATCTCCTTCTCTGCGTTTTCATACTTAACTTGGATCATGTCAAGCCTAGTGTTCAAGTCAACGATCTCTTAGCCTGCAGTTTCAAGCTCCAAAGAAGTGGGGTAATAGATATTAAACCCCTTCAAAGCGACGGGCTCAGATTCCAAGCTCTTGATCTTCTCGGCAAAAGAATAAGCTTCGGCTGCCATAACCTTTGCCATCTCCTTGGTAGCCTTGATATATCCTTTTGGTCAAGGAGCATAGACTTGGCTGCCAGAACAGTCGTCTTTTGCATCATGGCAAGTAGGGCAGTCTTCCTATACTCGGTCGTATACTTCACAAATGAACTTGGGCAAACAACCCCTCTAACGCCATCGACAAACTTGGCACAAGCGTCCATGTCTTCAAGTAGATCTGGTTTCAAAAGCGCACAGATCTTAGCAGTAGAGTTCACCTTACCCAATCAAGTAGTATCCTCCTTTCCAGCAAGCGAATCAGTTTCAGTAGGAGGAGTGTGGGCATGAAAGCAAGCCTCTTCATAATAGCAAGCCTTTCAAAAGGTGAACCGGACTTAGCTCTCAACGTATGTTTTGGTACAGACTTCTGCACTAGGGGCATGACAGAACCTCTGTGTTGGGATATCATACCAGCAATCGTACAAGCCATTCTCGACATGGCAGGTGCCACAGGCTCAAATCTAGTAGCCTCATTTTTTTTTTCCCATTGGAAGAAGTTATGTCAATTACAAGCCTCTCGACAGCAGACGGACCCTCATGAGCAGCGGAGGAAGTCTTCAGTTTTTTCTCAACCAGCATCTCTTGAGCAGGCAGGAAAGATCTTTTCTTTCCATCTTCATTCATAGTAGGCTCCATGATAGCAATCAGACAAGCCAATGCATCTGCCTTGATCATCTTTACTTCTTTTCTTAGGAGCAACCCACTTTTCTCCCGGCAAAGAGGACTAAGCAGTTATCACCATTCATGGTACTTAGCAGGAGAGTTCAACCCATACTGGCTTTTCCCTTATTTTTTTTTTCTCGGACCAGCAGGCAAGAGGCCTGTATGCCCAGCATTCCAGCAGCCCTTGAAGCCTTCAACCTCTTCATTTCTCTCAATTGTAGGCCTGGCCTGCGTCAGGTCCAAGAGCCCAAAGGATAAGAGCTATGCGGCTCACCTAGCACTGCGCCCCAACGCCACAATCCGTAGCCCCAGGCGCACAAGCTGCCCTTGGATCTAGCCAAGCTGAGCAGCCCAAGCAGTGGTCCTTACCACGACACCTCATCAGCCCAAGCTGAGCTGACTCATGGCCCCTGCCAGCCGACGTGCCACATCACCCTGACGGCTGCCCTACAACAACCCTATCTAAGAAGAAGACAAGGAAAATTAAATTTTTCTTACCTCAGTGCAGCGCAGAAAAGATGAATAAAGCAACGAAAAACGGTCATTTGCACGGGTAAGTGTAGAAGATTGCTAGAGGAATGGGAACAAATATCCTCTAGTTTTCTCTCTCTTATATGGTAGAATAAATTGCTCTCTAATGTTGATTTAATCATCTACTTAAGGTAGACTTAAATACGTTAGAAGTGATTTATTTCCCTTTCTTAGAAGGATCTAATTTCCAATTAAAGATGGAATCTACATCAAAATAGGAAACAATCCTACGTTTCCTAAAGCAAGACGATCTCTACACCTACTGCCCTTTCTTGCGAGCAGCCCAACAGGTGTGGAGGCGTTTGGAGCAAAAAATAATCAAGAAAAATATGGAGGTGACATGTGAATTTTTGGGTTAAAAAGACGAGATTACCCTCGAGCCACATCAGAACTCCTACGCATGAGCAGCGAACAATCATCACTCAATCAAGGTCAAAAGTGATCAAAATACATATTTATTCAAAACCTATTTCATCCATCCTCATCAAATCCTCCCCACAAGGTAACTCCCACATTATTTCTTTCAAATTATATTGATTAGCTAATTAATTGATTTATTACTCAATTAATTCATTAATTAGCTAATTGATGGTGATTAACACCCAATAAACCACTACAGCGGCCAGTTCCCATCTTACCCAAAGGGGCCTCCCGCACCCTTATAAATACCACCCCATTTTCTAAAAAAATCTAAGTTGAATCCTCTTGCAAAATTCTCTAAATTCTCCAAACACTTTCCCCTCAAAATTCTTACTTTAGCATCAAAGGTTCTTTAGCTAAAGCTTTTCACATTCATCGTGAGCACATGAGGCTCTTAGTCTTGACCGATGATGTTAATTATTTTTGCAAATGCATTTTCGTCCAAGAACAAGAAGGATTGTTTTCGCAGGTGCCTTTTAAACTGTGGAATACAAGTAGTTGGGCCCTAACTCTTCTTGTATAAGGGTAGAGCTTATTGTTGCTTCAAATGCAGTTGCTCGTCCAGTTAAACCTTGAATCTCTTTCAGAGTAGTAGGGGATTTTATATTCAAGATCACTCGGATTGCCTTGAATATGCAATTAGCAAACCTCGTCCCAAAGTGCATGCTTCTCTACCGGAGTTAGATCTTCTTTCATGATCAACTTTCAGAACAATGGGTGGTCTGCTGGGAGTCCTTTTTGGAAGGCTACTTTAGCTATCGAGTCATTGCATTAGACTGTCTTTGCCTTTTTTTCTTTGAACCTTTTCACATAGTCGCAAAGCGACTCCTTTGGGTTCTTCTTGATGTTGAACAAGTGGTAGGAATTTTTCTTGATCAAATGATATGATGAATATTCTTGTTTGAAACTCCGGATGGATTGTGGTGGTAGGGTGTAAAACCAATCTTGCGCCTCACCTTGTAGAGTGGTAGCGAATATCTTGCACATGAGATCATCGTTGTTTCGATAGAGGATCATTGTGTTTCGGTAGTGCTTTAGGTGTTTCTCCAGATCTTCATCCTCTTTGAAGGATGTGAAATATGGCATGATGAACTTGCATGGAGATTTTGCCTGCTTAATCTCGTCCATGAAGTGTGACCTGCTTATGTTAGTCATGTCATATCATAATGCCTCGTTAGTTACCTTGTTACATTGAAAATTGTGCAATCGTTCTGTGAGAAACCTTTCTACTTCTTTATGAATTTGCCTTTTTTGGGGTAACGAAGCTCTTAGCTGCCCTCAATCATGACCTACTGGTTTAGGCTACTCTTCTACATGCTCGGCTCGTCTATGCTGCATCTGCGATGCATATGGTTAATTCCTAACAGGTAAGGGAATTCTTCGCAGGTTGAGCTTGAGCTAGACTGAGTGACTGCTTCTCTCCGTCATTCCTGCTCCCTACTCCGATGTGAGGTGGATGATGCTCCTTGCGGGTTTAGCTGTGAATGAACAATATTCTTGGAAGGTTGTTCATGTTGACTATCGGAGTGTGGCCCTAACCATGAATGTAAGACGGGAGTATACGCTATCTCGGGGGCCAATTAGGAGTGTACACTGCTCGAATACTTGATTCGTGGCTGGTCGAGTGGCTGCTTGCCGAGACGCTGTTGAAGAGGTTCTTCGTCTACCCATGTCTTACTTTGAGACACCTCGTCTGGGGCACTTTGCATCTCGGTGCACTGTAATGGCTGATTCACCAAGGTCATCTACTGTGCGAGGGCGCTCATTAATTTTATGACTTGGCGAGACAAGTTTTGTTCTCCATTTGGATTGGAAGAGCTTGGAAGGAATGCGTCTCATTGAGCAGTGGAGGTGGAAGTGTGGTAGACTCCGAGCACGAGATTTGAGTTGGCAAATGTCAAATTCGTAGAGAAATGTGGTGAAAATGCCCCTGGTTTAATCGTAGGCCCAAAAATTTGAAGCGGGGACAGTTGAACTAATCTTGAACATATTTGGGCTGCTTGGAAGGCCACGAGAGCAAGCTAGGGCTTGGGAGCAGGCTAGGCAACGGGAGTGGGCTACTCGACGTGTGGTGCACATGGGTGCGAGGCTAGGGCTCGGCTTGGCAACACTTTGGGTTTGCGTCAGGCTTAAGTGGGGGCTTGAATACTAGGGCTTGGGCCGTGGTTGTGGCGTCATGGGCCTTGCTGAGGGTGGTTGCTATGGTGGCCATTGTGGTGGTTGCCACGGTGATGCCCATGGGGGTTGAGCCTCATAGATTGCCGTGGTCCTAATCCTTGAACTTTAGAATTTCTGTTCGTCGAGGTTTCCGAATCTCTTGCCATTGTACTTTTCTTTTACATTTTATAGAAGAATTTTCAAAAATAAAAATTCCAGGAATAAGAACATACGAAAAATCTACAATTGAACAAGAAAATGAAAAACTTTGAATGCAAGAGCCTTCTACGAGTGTTTGATCAAGACTCTTAATGAAAGCATCAATTTGTGGATGCAAATTTCTTCCTTCTTGTTCTTGGACGAAAATACTCCTGCAAAAACAATTAACACCTTAGGTCAAGGCCAAGAGCCTCATGTGCCCTCGATGAATAGGGGGGCTTTGGCCAAAGAACCTCCGATGCCAAAGTTAGAATTTTGAGGGAAAAGTGTTTGAAGAATTTAGAGAATTTTGCAAGAGGATTCAACTTAGGTTTTTGGAGAAAATTGTATGGTATTTATAGAGGTGTGGCTGGCCCCTTTGGGAGAGATGGGAACCGGCCACTTTAGTGGGTTTTTGGGTGTTATCACCATCAATTAGCTAATTAATGAATTAATTGAGTAATAAATCTATTAATTAGCTAATTAATATAATTTGAAAGAAATAATTTGGAAGTTACCTTGTGGGGAAGATTTGATGAGGGTTGATGAAATAGGATTTGAATAAATACCTATTTTGATCACTTTTAACCTTGATTGAGTGATGATTATCCGTTGTTCGCGTGTAGGGCTTCCGATGTGCCTCAAGGGTAATCTTGTCTTTTTCACCCAAAAATCCGCGTGTCACCTCCATATTATTCTTGATTATTTTTTACTCCACAAGCACAACATTTCTTATAACGTTATTTAATCATGGCATGATATGCATAAATCAATTCAAAAACATTTTTGGAAACTATAAACTTTACATATATATACACGAAAACAAATGCCTACTCACTGATACATCGATGGATCGTAGCCCCTTAGCCTTGTTTGTCCCCGTGCATACTTGGGGTAAGTCTTCCCTATATGCGAAACAACTAATAATAATTAATTAATAGGGACATATATGAAAAAGCTAAGAAACATTCCCCATAGTTTGCTCAAACGGAGGGTTTAAATATACCAAAACGTTATGCTTGACGTCACGGACCCACGCATGTTAAGCACTCGTCGACCGGAGGCTGAACACTTCCTCATGCGTCGCCTAGCCCATGGCCACACGTGCGCCCACACGCAGGCCACGCGCCTGGCAGAATTGATAGAACCCAAGGAATATTTTGTCAGACTTGGTGGAATATTCTGTTAAATAGTAACCGAATCTAACAGCATTGCCTAACGACGTTAGAATATTTCGTCAACTTTGACGAAATATTCTCTTTCTTCTCAGGTGATCCTTTGCCATCCACCAGCGCCGATGCTGTAGTCTGGTTCGTCGGAAACTGGAAAAATCTCACCGGTTTGTGGAGAAATTTCAAAACACCATAACTTCTTCATTTTTCAACCAGTTTTAATAAACTTTATATGGATTTGAAGCCCGGAAAAAGGAGAATAAGATTTTACCTCTTAAAAGTCCAAGAGGTGAATGGAAGTGGGTGAAAATCCACTCGACACTTTCAGCCTTACTTTTGTTGTCTCAAACCCGATGGTCTCCTCGTCAGCTCCACTTCAAAACTAGGCTTGTGACCTCGAGGAGTCACCTAGAAGCTTCCAAAACTCCCAAAACTATGGGAAAACTCCACTCGAGTTGGATCTTCAGGTCGCTTCGAGTTGAAGGTTCAAATCTCGATCATTTCATGATCAGTTGGTACAGATAAGTTTGTGAGGTGGATATGATCACAATGGTGATAGTTTTAAGCTTGATCTGTGAGTGTTTGATAAAGGTCCATGTAGTTGTAGAGAAGAAAAAGTGACGGGTGAAGATAGAGAGAATGAGAAGACGAGAGAGATAGAACATGAGTTGTGATTGGTTGAGAAAAATGAGAGGGACTTTTTATTGGTCAAAAAGAAAGGGTGTCTGATTGGCTAAAAGGAAGTGGGAAATGAATTGATTGGTGAAGGAGATAGGGCACGAACAGGTTTTTTTGAAAAAAGGAAAAAGGATAAGATTTGCACATTTTGAAATCCAACGAAATCTAATGAACCCTATCGAAAACAGTTGTTTTTCAGTATTGAAAAATTACCACGCACGTGTACAACTGTTATGCTTCGTTATGCTGCTCTGTTTCCTCGGTAGCTTCCTTAACATAGTGGTTTGTCCATAAAACTTTCACCATACGAATTGTCTTGTTCTTGAGAACTTTGTCTTTCGAGTCCAAAATCGTCACTGGAACCTTATCATAAGTCCAATATGGATTAATCTCTAATGGCTGAGGAGGAATCACATGTGATGATCAGAGATGTATTTTTGTAGTATGGACACGTGAAACACATTATGCACCCTTGACAACTTTGGAGGTAGATCAAGTCGATAAACAACTTCACCAACTCGTTCAATGATCTGGTATGGTCCAATGTAACAAGGGTTTAGCTTTTCTTTCTTCCCAAATCGTACAACGTCTTTCCATGGTGACAACTTTAAGAATACCCAATATCTAACCTTATATACTCTGTCGGTTGAATGTCTGTCTGCTACACTTTTTTGTCGATCCTGGGCTAGTTTCAAATTAGCCTTTATCACCTGAATGTTTTGTGTTATCTCATTCACAATTTCAGGACCAACCAAAACTCTTTCATCGACTTCGGACCAACACAGCAGGGTATGACATGGTTTCCCATACAACACCTCAGTGTCATACCAATGTTGGAGTGAAAACTGTTGTTGCAGGTGAATTCTATCGAAGGAAGTGCTTGTGCCATGAGTCTTCGAACTGTAAGACGGAAGATCTCAACATATCTTCCAACGTTTAAATAGGTCTCTCTAATTGTCCATTGGTTTGAGGATGATAGGCGGTACTGTAGAGCAATTTCGAACCAAGAGCTTCTTGAAAAGCTACCTAAAATTTTGAAGTAAATTTGGGGTCCTAATCGGATATGATACTAACTGGAACACCCTGATACTTAACGATTTCGGAGACAAAAAGTTCGACCAACTGACTTAGCGAGTAATTCTCACGAACAGGCAGGAAGTGCGCTGACTTGTTAAGCTGATCTACAATCACCCAAATACTGTCGTAGCCATTTTGTGTACGAGGCAGTTTGAACACAAAATCCATTATGATATCTTCCCATTGCCACTGGGGTATAGGAAGTGGTTGTAGCAACTCGAATGGTTTCTTCCTTTCAGCCTTGACCTGTTAACAGATCGAACAACTACTCACGTACTCCGCAATTTCTCTTTTCATTCCTGGCCAGTAGTAGAAACATCGGATAATATGATATATCTTAGTACTTCCGGGATACATCGCATAATCGGAGATATACACTTCATTAAGTATTTCTTTCTTCAGTTCTTACACATTCGGTACATATATCTGATCGCCTTGCATAAGCATACTATCAGGCATTCGAATCCTGAGATCTCCCCTATTGTCGTTCAACACTGCCTGTTTTAACTCTTGGGATTCTGAGTTGTTCATCTAGGTCTCGAGAACACAATCCAACAAAACTGGCATCACTTGGAAGTTGGCAAGTAGAGCTCCCTGGTGATCCACTTCTAAAGCTGCTCCAGTAGATCTTATGTCAGTCAAAAGAGGAACACGACATGCATAAAGAGCATTAAGTCAGCTGTGAGATTTATTTGCTACAGTATTCGCACAGCCAGGGAGATACTCTATAGTGCAGTCATAATCATTTATTAATTCCATTTATATACGCTGCCAAAGATTAAGTTCTTTCTGAGTAAAGATATACTTAAAGGTTATGGTTAGTGAAGACTTGACACGTTTCCCCATCAAGATAGTGCCGCCAAATTTTTAAAATGAAAACAATAGCCGTCAATTCGAGATCATGAGTATGATAGTTCATCTCATGGGGCTTTAATTATCGTGAAGCATACGCAATCACCTTTCCATGCTGCATCAACATGCAGCCCAGACCATTCAGAGATGTGTCACTACAGATCTTGAAATTCCCATTCTCATTGGGAAGTGCCAAAACAGGCGCATGAGTAAGATAGTACTTCAACTGTTAGAAACTTCGTTCACAATCATCACTCTATTCAAAATTAACTCTTTTCCTGGTCAACCTTGTCAGAGGCAGGGCTATGGTTGAGAAATCTTTCAAAAAGCATCGATAGTAGCTTACAAGACCATGAAAACTCTGTACTTCAGTGACAATCTGACGTTGCTTCCAGTTTTCCACTGCTACTACTTTACAAGGATCCACAAGAACACCCTGGGTTGATATCATGTGTCCCAAGAAAGACACTTGATCCAGCCAGAACTGGCACTTACTAAACTTAGCGTACACTTGATTCTCCCTTAGCTTTTTCAAAACTAGACGTAAATGTTTAGCATGGTCAGCTTTGCTCTTAGAATACGCCAAGTTGTTATTGATGAAGACAATTACAAACCTGTCAAGGTACAGATAGAATACCCGATTCATCAGGTCTATAAAAGTTGCGGGAACATTAGTTAACCCGAATGGCATCACAAGAAACTCATAATGACCATATCGAGTTCGGAAGGCTATTTTCGGAACATCACTTTTGATCCTCAATTGATAATAGCCAAACCTTAGATCGATTTTTGAGAAAATGCAAGCACCATAAAGCTGATTGAAAAGATCATCGATACGAGGCAACATATAACGGTTTTTAATCGTCACCTAATTCAGCTATTTGTAATCGATACATAGCCTCAAAGTTATGTCTTTCTTCCACATAAACAAGACTTGAGCTCCTCAAGGGGAAATGTTCGGTTGAATAAAACCCTTAACAACGAGTTCTTGCAACTGGGTTCTTAATTCTTTAAACATTGCATGAGCCATACGATACGGAGTTAGAGAAATAGGATCGATACTTGGAATTAGGTCGATGGTGAACTCCACTTCATGATCTGGTGGTAGGCCAGGTAAATCGTTGGGAAAAACATCAGGAAAGTATATGACTACTAGAACGTCTTCCACACGAGCAAAAGTGTCTTCAATCACCACTACATGAGCTAAGTAACCTTGACAACCCTTTCTCAACATCTGTTTTACCCTTATGGCAAAGATAAGTCCAAGTTTCAGACCGTTAAGTTCACCGATAAAAGTTACCATAGGCATGCCTGGTCGATGGAAGGTAACAATTTTCTGGTGACAATTCAACATGGTATGATTGTAATCTAACCAATCCATGCCTAAGATAACATTGAAATCAACGTTGTCCAAGGGAACAAGATTAACTGGCATTACAACATCCTTGATGAGAATGGGACATCCTCGATACTCCTAACTAACATAGCAAACTTCACCCCCTAGGCATCAAGAACTCCAACTCATAGTCGAGGGAAGTGAGGTAAGGTTGAGTCTTCTGAGCAAACATATAGGAAATAACTGAATGAGTAGCATCCGAGTCAATTAATATTCTAGCAAAATGGCCAAGAACATTCAATGTACCCAGAATTAATTCGGGGTTACCTTGAGCATCTGGCAAGGTGATATGATTGACATGACTCTGTGCCTGCTGTCGGCCTTCACGACCCTTGTTTCCCTGTTACCGTGTCCCTAATTGCCTTGACCCTGATTGGTCTGATTAGCCTGCTTGGTCGAACTGCCACTGCTAGAGGCTAGATTAAGATTCTAGTACTGCCCATTAACATACCATTATGATCTGCTACCCTGATACGACGTATAACCTGCCTGGTACTGCGAATAACTACCCTCAGGCGGGTACTAATATGCTTGTCCCTGGTACTGGGGTATGTCACCCTGATAATGAAAAGCATCGCCATAACCTGTCTGCTGATAGGTACCAAGTCATTGAATCTATTGTAGAGGAACTGCATGTGGTAGTGTAGGAGGCTAATTTTACTGATTCTGCGGACATTGATTAACTTTGTGCCCATCTGGCCGCAAGTATAGCACCAACTACTTCCCGTTTACACTCACCAAAATGACGATTATTGCATCTGCGACAAAGTTGAGCACTAGAATTATTAGGGTTCCTTTGATTCTGAAAGCGAGAACTACTTGTGGACTTGTCGCCCTTTTGCGGCGTATTAGAACTTGAACCACCACTTGACGATCCAGAACTATTACCATTTCTCTTGAAATTGACTGCCCCCTGTTATTATTCCTCTAAGCATTATTTTTATTATCCTCCTCATCATCGTCATCATCAGGAGCATTCTTGGAATCTTCAACACGAAGCAGAACCTTAAAGAATTCTTGGTAAGTAGAGCAGGGAGTAAGTCACCAAAGACCGCAGTCGCTTATGAGTCCCCTTCTTAAAATAAATGAGCATCTCTCTGGGATTCTCAGCAATCTTGGAACAATAATGGGATAAGTCAGTGAACTTTCGGTGGTACTTTGTGATTGAAATTTTACCTTGCTTCAGCTCTATGAATTCCTCTCTTTCGATCCTTGTACTCCGGAGGTGTGAATCTAGCCTAAAATAGACTCCTGTGCCCACCATTATCTAGCTCCCAGACGGAAGAACCAAGTCGTTACATAACTCGAAAAGTCTTCTCAGAATGGTCAATCCAAACATCGGATTTCTCAGGTCCCTCATTATCGAAGAAATTATTTATCTGAAGATGGGATACAGTCTCTAAGGTAGTCCTCTAGGAAGGACAAAGTGTGGACTAAATGGCGATGGCGATCGCCTCACCGAGTTGCCCAAAATTCGGAAAGTTAGTCTCAGAAGGGACATGTGGTGCTCTACGAGGTGGCGTGATTCTGACAAAAGAGATAAAAAATTATTAGTACCTATAACACATATAAGGAATGCGGGACCGTCAAAACCTAGGCTCTGATACCAAACTGACACACCTCAAAGGTGACGTAACCAAAAGTGTAAGTGATGTAAAAGTGTAAATAAATTAAAACCAAAACTAGAATTTATTTAAACTAATAAAGTGAGTGCGCAGTAGTAGGTAGAACCCATGGAATACAAATGTTCAGAGTAGAGATGACAAATCAGTGTGCAGTCGAAACTAAATAAATAATTAATACACAACCGAAAACAGTTCCTACATTTATTAGGGGTATGTCAAAATTGTCGGCAAATCCTTGTATGCCACAAAGTAAATCAGCTATTTAGGACCTGTAGGGGCAAAAAATAGAAGGGTGAGTTGACAGAAACAAAGGTTTATAAAAAATCCATTTATTTTCTAAACATACAGTACCATAAAACATGTATAGTTAGAAAATCATATTATGTATTGGTATGAAATCAAATGCAAATCAATAGTAAATCTAGAAGTATGCCACATCACAACATCTCAATAGTAAGATAAGTAAAATCAAGTGTTCAATCAATCTACACTAACACCCAAGTCGAAGTTGCCTAATGCAACCTGTATGACTGAATTGATGCTCATCACTTTATGCTAGCACACGAATCGGAGTTGCCTAATACAACTTGTATGACAAGACTAGATGTAATCATAATATACGTTGTAGTGCTACAATCACATGAAGACTGGCGTTATTCGCGATCACCTACGAGTCAGAGTTGTCTAATGCACCCTATACGACAGGACTGGCACTTACTTGGATCCAAGACGAGCGTGCGGTGCGGAGGTGAACATACACGTGAAAGACTGGCCTTTGCCCTAAGTGAGCACTAACACCAAGGTGCATCAATGATGAGCAAACTACATAAATATAAGCATGCCATAATGATTCAATAATTCTAATCAACATAATAAACTTACCTGTGCATCCCGTATGATTATTTTAGCATTTCACAACAATACAACATTTCTTATAACGTTATTTAATCATGGCATGATATGCATAAATCAATTCAAAAGCATTTATGGAAATTATCAAGTTTAAACACACACACACACACACACGAAAACAAATGCCCACTCACTGACACGTTCATGGATCGTAGCACCCTAGCCTAGCTTGTCCTCATGCGTCCTCAGGGTAAGTCTCCCCTATATGTGAAACAACTAATAATAATTAATTAATAAAGACATATACGGAAAAGCTAGGAAAAACCCCATATTTTGCTCAAGCGGAGGGTTTAAATATGCCAAAACGTTATACTCGACATCACAGACCTTCACATCTCAATCACTCGCCGGCCGGAGGCCAGACACGTCCTCATGCGCCGCCTAGCCCACGACCACACGAGCGCCCACGCGCAGGCCACACACTTTGCAAAACTGATAGATCCCAAGGAATATTTCGTTAACTACTAACAGAATCTAACAGCGTTACATAACGGCGTCAGAATATTCGTCAACTTTGATGAAATATTCTCCTTCTTCTCCAATCATCCTTCACCGTCCACTAGCGTTAGCGCCACTGTCTAGTTCGTTGGAAACTGGGAAAATCTTGCTGGTTTTTGGAGAAATTTCAAAACACCATAACTTCTTTAGTTTTCAACTGTTTTTAACGAACTTTATATGGATTTGAAGCCCGGAAAGGAGAATAAGATTTTACCTCTTAAAAGTTCAAGAGGTGGATGGAAATGGATTAAAATCCACTAGAACTCTCACCTTTACTTGTATTGTCTTAAACCCGAGGGTCTCCTTGTCGGCTCCACTTCAAAACTAGGCTAGTGACCTCGGGGAGTCACCTAGAAGCTTCCAAAACTCCCAAAACCATGTGAAACGAACGGAATCTCATTGGGAAAACTCCACCATAGTCGGATCTTCGGGTCGCTCCGAGTTAGAGGTTCAAATCTCGATCATTTCATGATCGGTTGTGCGGATAAGCTCGTGAGGTTGAGAGGATCACAATGGTGGTAGTTTTAAGCTTGATTTGTGAGTGTTTGATGAAGGTCCTTGTAGTTGCAGTGAAGAGAGAGTGACAGGTGAGGAGAAAGAGAAGGAGAAGATGAGAGAGAGAGAGAGAGAGAGAGAGAGAGAGAGAGAGAGAGAGAGAGAGAGAGAGAGAGAGAGAGAGAGAAGGTGAGTTCTGATTGGTTGAGAAGAGGATAGGGATTTCTGATTGGTCAAAAAGAGAGGGTGTTTGATGTTGAAAGAAAGTAGGAAATGAATTTATTGGTGAGGGGGATAGGGCACGAACATGTTTTTTTAAAACAAGAGAAAAAGGATAAGATTTGCACACTTTGAAATCCAACGAAATCTAACGTACCCTATCAAAAACAGTAGTTTTCTAGTACTAAAAAATTACCACGCACGTGTACAATTCTGCCCATTGTTCACGTACTTTAACGAAAGGTAATTTTTTCGTTACAAGTCTGATTCGAGCCTAACTCGCGCTCTTGCGTTCGTAACAATGAATACTATTTAATTACGATATGAGAAAAATAATTAAAAGTCAAATAAGTACGTCAACGTCACTTTACCAACAAGGGCATAAATGTTAATTTACACACTCGGGGAGAAGTTATATGGAAAATTAGGGACAGGTTGTCACAATATTTTCGGCTTCATTTCAGTTTCCAACAACAATTTAATACCATGAAGTTATGGATACACAATGAAAAAAAAAAACCTAACATCAGGTTAAAATTTTTAAATCCATTACCCTATCAGGCACATCCCCTCATCAGTGCAGGCATTTTCAATACATTGGATCTGCGGCATACACAAACACACATCACTTTAATGACGATTACAAACAAAGAATAAAACATATTCCTATAAGAGATCAAACATACAAAAAAACTCAAAGAACAAATGATAAATGGCAAAAAGGGAACAAATGGAATACTGGACAAAGAGGAAACAAACGGGCAATAAAAAAAAGGGTAAAGACTGAGTTTCCTCTCCATCCGTACTCTCTTCCTTCGACCTCCATTTTTCGAAAATAACTCCCTGCCTCTTTCAATAAACTAAAACTCCCAAACCCAATTTAATCTTCCATTAGAACCCATAACATGATCTGGGTTAAAAAATTATGAAAAAAAAATAAAAAAAAAGATTTCGTTTTTGATATCTTTAGACACAACAAAAGAAAACTCTTTCTTCCAACCAAACTAAAAATCAGAAAAACCTTACACAGCCTGTTCACACACAGTTTATTATATGGACAAAGGAATTAACCAACAATACCTAAACCAAGACTAAATATAAGCAAGGAAATCCAAAAAAGACAACTAAGTATTTTCAATACATCGGATCCGCGCCATACAGTAACACACATCATTTTAATAACGACGATTACAGACAAAGAACAAAACATATTCATATAAGAGATCAAACAAACAAAAAAACTCAAAGCACAAATAATAAATGGCAAAAAGGGAACAAATGGAAAACTGGACAAAGAGGAAACAAACGGGCAAAAAAAAAAGGGTACAGGCTGAGGTTCCTCTCCATCCGTACTCTCTTCCTTCAACCTCCATTTTTCAAAATAACTCCTTGCCTCTTTCAATAAACTAAAACTCTCAAACTCAGTTTAATCTTTCATCAGAACCCATAACATGATCCGGGTTAAAAAATTAAGGAAAAGAAAAAGATTTTGTTTTTGATATCTTCAGACACAACAAAAGAGAACTCTTTCTTCCAACCAAACCAAAAATCAAAAAGACCTTATACCGATTTCGTATTTTCCGAGCAACCGCAGGCTGCAGAACCGCACAAAGCATTGACTGAAAGCAACAGGACGAAAATTTGCGACTACCTGAAGCAGAAAATTTTGAGGCAAAAAGGATTTAAGCTCCGAGAGGTGAGAGCGACCGTGAAGATGGAAATGAGAGGAAACAAAATGGGTGAGAGCGACCACGAAGCAAAGATGGAAACAAAACGGGAGAAAATATAACCCAAACAAAGTACCACGCGATGACCAACACGTGGGCTTGACAAAACTATGCTTCAACTATAGTAAAAGCAAATACAACCTATAATAAAACTGAAACAAAGTCCAATTCCGTCAAATGCAACCAAACAAAGGGCACTGGTGTAATTTCGCTGTACAAAGACTCAACCAAACAGGACAGCAACACCAAAACGGAGGGCATTTTCGTCCGCGCACTGTCCATGAACAATATCACTGTTTTGGGGTTTTAGTATAGGAATTATGTGCTTACTTCTTACCAAATGCACAATCTACATTTTATGACCCACTAATAAAATCAAATTAGTTTGGATTTTGGACAGTTTGGGCTATAAGATTGATGGGAGGCTTTGGACCAACCCACTGGTAGTTTGTGGTTGAGTTAAGTCTTATAATAGGCTTGCAATATTCAGTATTAAACTAGTCATTTATAAGATATATATATATATATATTTATTTATTTTTTTTTAATTTATGAGACTTGAATCTAAGATTATTTGCGTATAAATAGCTAAATAATATCATTAAACCGTAGTGGTAATTGTTTGCTATTGGTTTAGGAATATTTGAGTCAACATTACAGAAACTAAACGTCAAAAACAAGTATAATTTTATTATTACAATGCGTTCCATTGCTAACACTGAAATCTCCAAAACCAGAGATTAACGTGCGTATTATTCTTCACAGCAAATAAAAAGATAAAAAAAGCAACATTTCATAAAGTAGTGGCGTCGAGAAAAAGCACATCCTTCAGGCATCCACCATGTCAATCTTCTTCTTCTTCCTCGTCATCACAGCAATCACCACGGTTTTCATGGCCAGGCTAAGAAAAAACGAAAATATTATATATATATATGCAATTAATATTATTTTCTTAAAATATATATTATTGTCGTTAACAAAATACAGATATCTGAAGCAAATGGAGGAAAAATCAGTGTTATATTAGTTCAGCTTTTAGCATATAGTACATACATACATACATACATACATACATACATATATATATATATATATATATTCATTCATACAGAATTAATACCTCAGGATTGAAATAGAGGCCAATGGTAATCTCTCCTTTGACTTTGTCATGCCTCATTACCTCGTATGGCGTTGGTGGCATTCTCCCCTCGCAACCAGTGTCGGTTACTATTGCATCTAGCGGAATTCTGTATCGACATTAAGTTTTAGAATAAGTTTTGGTTCTTTATCTCTCTCTCTATCGACAAGCTTATTCGTAAGATATTTTACTGGACTTCACACATTGTATTTTAATGATCCGAATTACTTTTTAGCTCTCCAAGACTGCCGTAAACCTAACATTCAAGCTGCAAAGCGTAATTTAACGGTTACATTATGCAAAGTTTGCAGAATACTGCATGCATGGAGATTGCAAAGTACTTACTTTAATTCTCCTACGTAATCATCAAGGGAACCACTGTCCTGGTCATATATTTTTATCCCGAGATCATCTTCAGCACCAGCAATGGTGAATAGCAGAGTTTCGTTCCAGTCTGGCATAGACCCCTGACCTGCACCATCATTTTTTCTTTTTCTTATTACTTTTGCTGATATATGCCATTAATGATTCAACGTAACATATTATTCTTTTTCTGTTTCCAATATCATTTTGCTCAGCTTCCTGTAAAATTAATTTGTCACTCACTATGGTCGAATTCGCAACTCTACTAGAAAATGTATTAGTAATTGTGTTAGTTTTGTGCTTCGGAATAGCGCATTACTCATTATTAATAATGCATGTAAGAGTATAGTATAAAATAGTAGTAGTGGAAGAAGGAATGCTAGGGAGACCAAATTTTGTAAACCAAATTTGCAAACCAAATAATGTGGTATAAAATAGTAGTAGTGGAAGAAGAAGAAGAAGAAGAAGAAGAAGAAGAAAGAATGCTTTGGTCTAGGAATGCTAGGGAGACCAAATTTTGTAAACCAAATTTGCAAACCAAATAATGTGGTATAAAATAGTAGTAGTGGAAGAAGAAGAAGAAGAAGAAGAAGAAGAAGAAGAAGAAGAAGAAGAAGAAGAAGGAATGCTAGGGAGACCAAATTTTGTAAACCAAATTTGCAAACCAAATAATGTGGTTGTTGATGATTAGATTATTACTTAAGTGTTGATTAACGTGCTTATTTCCTATTAATGACACATCATTTGATTTGCAAATTTCGTTTAAAATTTTAGTCACCCTAACATTACCTATATAATAATATAAAAGAAGTGGGTCTTATTAATGTATGTGAAATCCACTGTACTAGTGAATATGTTAGCAATATTTTTATATTTTTATTGGAATGGAGGATATTATCTACACTAAGGAGGGTGAGGGAGTGGGATATGCCTCATAAAGAGCTAGCACTAACGTGGTTCAAATTCGTCTTTGGCGAAAATGGAATCTAAAATCTCTCACTGACAAGTGAAAAATAATACTACTAGACCGTAGTACTAACATGGTAGCGATAAATATTAGTTTAATGTATCCTAATAGCATTGCATAAAAAGTTGAGGTAGACTAGAAAACTGACCGCGTGCCACGCCGCTCTTCTTCTGCTGATCTTTGTAGGTGATTACACAATAAGGATCCATCATCGCTACATCCAATAATATTAGGTGTTAGAAACAAATTCGAAGCCGGAAGACAAACTGAAGAGCCATATGCAAAACGAGAGAGAGAACTTAATTACCGACGTCCATATTTTTCAGTTCCTTAGCACCAACAAGTTGAACTTCTAGGGTTCCTCGAGGCGCCATTTTTCAGAAAGAACGTACGGTACGTACAAATTAATCCCTAGAGAGAGAGAGAGAGCTGTGATGTGAGTTTACCGATCGATCGAGTTATGACCCTGTTTTTTTCTTCTCTGGATCTGTCTTTTTATTACATTACATGCCAGAGATTATATACATATTTGGCGTCTAGCTAGAGAATCCAAAATAAAACATGACTGACCGTACAAAGAGCATGTATGGTTGATTTGCAGCCGTGAAGGCCAAATCAAAGGGAAGCCTGTGGAGCTAGTCCTTAGGGAAAATATGTACGGCTAGCGTTTTTATAACTTTCGATCTCATCCACTACTGTAACAAAAAAAATATATATAGGGAAATATCCCAAAATGGGACAATTTCTTAATCTTGGGACAAAAATGGGACAAACCGGCCATGCACGTAACATGCCCACCATGCACAAAACCGAATTACTAAAATGGCCACATATAAATACTAAAAATCCTTAGCTCATTTCATCAATGTTCTTATTGGCTGGAGAGGGATGTCGAAAGCTCTATGAGCTCTGGGTTTCTAGGTTGAGCTCAAATCTCTGAGCTCCGATTTCGAATAGAGGGAAGTTGAGAGTGAAGCTTCAAAGTGATGTTTCTTGTTTGCATCAATGTTCCATCCTTAAAGATGTGATTTTTGTACCAAATTTTGCATTTTGGCCGGAAAATTTCATTCTTTCCGGCCAATGAAGTTGGGCAGCCATATTTCCACTGCCATCAGGTTCGTCTGTCTTTCTCTCATCTATTTCTCTTTCTAACTTGGTCATTGTTTCCATTTCTGCAACTAATTACTTGTTTGTTCAATTAGGTTTTTTGGATTTGCAAAGATGGGAAGTCGAACAAAAGAGGGATGGGGAAGAGAGGGCTCGAAATGTGTTATGGAAATCTTTATTTGTTTGTGGGTTTTGTTATTTTAGATTTCTGGGTTTCAATTTTTGGGTTTCAATCTTAGAGTTTTGCATTTTAATTGATGCACAATATTTGTTAATTTTGTTCTGAACTTGCAAATGTTTGTGAATTCGATCTCGAATCGGTGTTTGTTTGAAAAAGTTTGTGAATTAGAAGTCTTGGTACAGTATGTAAGAAATTGTACACGGAATGCACAGTTATCTTACTTAAAGCATTTGCATTCGCACAATTATCTTACTTAAGGCAATCTCTTTTGTGTACATGTTGGATGAAGAAAGTAACAAAAGGGAATGTCAACAATAAAGTTATGGGATCTTGGTGGTTGACCCAAGTTTCAAAACATGTGGGAAAGATATTGTCGTGCAGTTTCCACTATTGTGTATGTTTCTGCTTATTTGTACAGTTTGTAGGCATATGATTTGAATGTTTTTTTTTTTTTTTTCCCAACTATGACAGTAAACATTATAGTTATTGTTGGTGACACACTAGAATTGTTAATCTTTTGTTTATATATGCAATGATACGAATGCCAGTCTTCCATAAGATGTTTTATCTTCCAAAACTAACTATATGTTATGTTGACTTTGTCCCTTTTTTTTTCAAGTTGCAGTTGTGTTGCAGTTGTTGCTAATTGTGATAACTTGCAAGTTTGAAGAAAAGAACTTGATGACCTCTTAAGAAAGGCATCGCTAAATGGTATTCCAGTGCTGGTACTACATAATGAGATTGACAAAAAGGAAGCTCCGTCTAAAGAGGGTTTTTCATAAGAAATGTAAGTGAACCTTTTCATACTTTGTAAGGAATACGGTTGCCCATTGTGGTGGTTTACTTTGAACAAATTGATGTTTGTGTTATTTGTTACATATGAATGTGTTTGTTTTACATATGAATTATGTTAGTTTTACATACGAATCGTGTGTTGATCAACGTATTTTGCTGTCCAGGGATCTGAAATCCATCACCGATAAGGAAGTTTGTTGGTTCATGATATCCTCCAAGAACTCTACAAACATTAATAGTCATGATTGGCTTGTTAAGTATTCAAAGTCAAATATTTGAGGTTTTTCTTGTTGGGACTAATGGTATTACATTTTCGAGAGTGGATTTCAACAAAGTTATCAAAGTGACTGTTTGGGACTAATGGTATTACATTTTCGAGAGTGGATTTCAACAAAGTTATCAAAGTGACTGTTGTTTGCTCAGTTGGGTTTGTCAATATTTAACCATTCATCATCATCTTCTGTTATGTGGTCGGCAAACGTATTGGGGCTGTTGCAATAGCCTTATGTCAATGTTTTGGTTTACACGTATACACTTAGTCTTTGTGAATTGTGAAGTACACACTACTATTGTTACATATGATATGATTATTTTGGTTAACGAATTTGACATTGTGAGTTGTTTAATGTGCAAATTACAATCTTTTGGATATATGTGATCCTTCCGGATAATGTTGTAATTGTATCCACTATATGAATAACATGGCATAAATGGTGTCATATAAATATTAAAAGCAACTCGCTGCCCAATCTCCAACTTTATGCATAATATGTGCATATAGTGTATATTTTATGTTCTTGTCATGTGCATATAGTATATATTTAATATGCTTGACATGTGCACTGTATGTACATGACATGTGCATTTCCTTTGCATGACGTGTGCATAGTGATATAGTGTTTATGTCATGTACGTCGTACGTACAATGTATATAGTGCATACTTACATATTTCATACTCTTCACTTTAAGGTACTTTAGGACATGGAACGTGGCTCCTATAACAAATACACATAGTCCTTATTGTTTATTATCCATGCTCCACATCTCAGGCAGTATGAACCCACCTCCCACTAAGGTCCCACTATGGTCGGATGCAACGTTTAAAGTAACGAGTACTTTAGCTAGCAAACAAAGAGTTTTGGGTACTACGGATGTGCCTTTTGAAGATGGCGATGACATAGATTGGGTTACCATGGTGGACTTTGAATCATGGTAGTATAGATTTGATTCAACTACCTAGACCAATTTTACAACTCAAAATGTGATGTACACACTAATAAGGTACAACCAAATAGAGGTGCACGTGTCGAAAATCGAAAGGGAAAGAGAAACGGTTGTGGAAGGCATGAATGAATCTACTATCAATTCTTATGCTTACATGAAAATCCTAAGCTATGGTGTAGAGGGAAACGCAGATTGACAACCGTATTTGAAAATGGGTGACCTTTTTGTTGACAAGCAAGATCTGTCAAGAAGGCTTTGATTGAAATCAAATAAAGGGAATTTTCAGTACAAGGTCGATACATCTTTGAAGGGGCGTTTCATTGTCAAGTGTAAGGATGCCCGGTGTCCATGGCGGATTTTTGTATACCGGAAAGGTATTGGGGAGTTTAGGATTGCCAAAGATGAAGTCTTCTACCTATATGATTTAGCTTTGTTGAAGGATCGTCACCCGCAAGTCAATACACGGCTTATTGGTCACATGATAAGGGAAAAGTTCAATGATCCCAATATGGTGTACAATGCCACAGATGTTGTGCACGATGTTAAAACCACTCTCGAGGTCACAATTAGCTATAAGTCAACATCTCAGGCTAGATGACTAACATTGGCATAAGATATGGTTCACCTGGGGACTCATATGCCAATCCTCCCACCGATTGTGTCGAATTTGAGAGGCTAAATTTGGGCAACAAGCCAACCATTCTAACTGACAAAGACCATTGTTTTTGGTACTTTTTCTTTGTAATTGGTGCATTAGTCAGGGGTTTCTTGTCATAGATGCGGCCAATTATTGTAGTTGATGCATCTCCCTTGAAGTCTAAGTACAAAGGTGTCTTCTTAGTCACGATAATATTTGACTGTAACTGCAACATCTACCCTTTGGCTTTCAGCATAGGCGACACAGAGAACGATGATTGCTAGGAGCAGTTTTTCAAGCAAATTCACGGAATGTTTGGGGATGTACCGAATTTGGTTATAATTTTGGATTGCAACGCAAGCATCATAATTGTGGTCAATAAGGTTTTCAAAAAAGCTTAACATAGTTTATGCATGTATCACTTGAAAGGGAATATTAAGGCCAAGTTTTGCCTAAAAAGGATAACTTTTTCTACCACTATCACAAGGCAACTAAATCCTATTTCTATGCTGAGTTTGACACACATTTCATCAAGGTGAGAGACTTGGTAGCATAGTACCTAAATGATGTGAGTGTGGAAAAGTGGTCTCGGGCTCGAATGAATGGGAAGAGGTACAACGTAATGACCATTAACATTGCCGAGAGATTAATCCGATTTAACTTTACGAGGGGGTTGCCCATACTTTACTTGATCGATTTCCTTAGGGCTGTGTTGCAAATATGGTTTTGTCAAAGGTAGGATATAATGCGTATGATCACCACCACGTTGTATGCAAGGCACATGCATGTCCATAAAGTAAGCGACACCGAGTTTCATGTTTACCACGCGGACGGTGAAGTTATGGCCGATATAAATTACAAGACTTACACTTGCCAAAAATTTAATCTTGAACAATTGCCCTGCAAACACGCCATTACAGCTTGCTTATTTGCAAACTACAACTTCTATAAGTTGGCTTCGAACTATTATAGTCGTGTAGCATGGGAGGCAGCTTATTCTGATTCCATATACCTGGTATTTCCTGCTATGCAATGGAACATAAAACATGCAGCTGAACGCATGTTAGTCCTTCCTCTGATAGGTAAGGTACTGGCCTGGAGACCTAAGAAACGGTGTATCCCGTCCTAAGGAGAAGATATAGTCCATCAGAAATGCAAGCATTGCTGGAAGCTTAGTCTTAACCAACGAACTTGCAGGGAACTTGTTGATATCCCCAACACCACATGATTGTTTCCCTTGCATGGGGTGTCCCTGTAATGTGCATGTCATGGTATATTTCGATTAAAGTGTTTTTTTTTTTTTTTTTTTGTTTAAATGGTAGAAGCAGCTCCTTATGCATAGGTTGTGCATATATTGTGCATCCATTCAGTCATGCATTTGCTCTGCAAATACGAAGAATATTCGATTGTCATGTTTATAACCCACATTCAATGTGATGGGGTTTGTGTGAAAAAATGATATTTATACCAGTCTACCATGATGTGGGTGAAAGCCCATTGGGACAAATTAAGTGGCCAAATATAACCCTAATTAAAACTCTTTTTTTACAACACATTATTATTAAACATTTATGAATTGACATGAGAAGAAATGACATCTTCCACATTTACATGGAATGCACACCTCAAGTAGGTTAGGACAAGACATAAAGGTGAGGTCATGTACAACACATGTATAACTTATCTACCTTGTCTTATCAATTAGGTTATGAAGCCAACCAATACATTTCCAAACAAACCATGGAAGCCAACTTTTGCTAACCAATTTCCATTTTTTAGCTTGGGATTTACACAACTATGAGGATGATACCTTTTCCATTAAAAGAAGCCTTAAAATAATGGGGTAAGTATCATCCTATTTGTTGCCAAATGTTGAGGAGAATCCCAAATCACACATTACATTGCTCTTTATCACACATTTTTTTGTTAAAAAATTTGGGAAAGTATCCCACCAAGGTATTTTTTGGTGCCATGTATCCATCCTTTGTTTAGGGAACTACAACAATTTGCTGGCGCCAATTTCTTGCCTTTTTCATAGGCAATCATGTCTTTGTTCACCTATTAAACCACAACATTTCACATTATTAACTCCACACATGCGCGCGCGCGCACACACACACACTAACAGATTGCAAACTTCATCACAAGATTAGCCTAGACGCCTGAAATAGTTCAACAATGTTTGGTTATACAACATCGATCGAGGAATCTGACCATGAGAACGAAGTCACTACCAACTTCGATTTCAATGCGTCAAACCTCATGGCTAAGGAACAAGCCGCATTTTTCAAGAAAAAGAGGCATGTAGGGCAAGAATTGAGTTGTTGAAGTCTATCGAGGAGCTTGAAACACAAACTGAAATAGTGTTCGTATGATGATAGGGTTACCTTGAGATGAAGAAGAAGAAGGCTTACGAGGAAGGAGTTGAGTTGTTCTTGGCATACGCCAATCTTCACAGTGGCACCAAGGGCAACATAGATTGGCTTGATGTCGACGTGACCGACAATCCCAGCTTCCTTCATAGGCGTGGCATTAGCCACCCTTTTTTGTAGACTGTGAAGGTCTCTTTTTGTGCAGTCTTCCAAAGTTGAAACTTACAGAGACCTTCTCAACTTGCTGCACCACTATCCTTCTTTTGAAATTGGGGCATTGGAGCATCAAGATAATACTTTTGATCACTTTGATGCAATATGTATTGTTGCTCATTCTAATGAAATGGGATTAATGACTACTTCCACTTCTACTTTTTACCATTTAGTGTACCATGCTTTCAGTTATCCTTAAAAGAAGTTAAAAAGTTTTTGACAAAAACTAAAGAACTTAAGAAAATATACAAAATTCTACTTGGACAATATGTACAAAACATGTGCATGTATTGTGCACATCATGTGCATACCATGTGCATATTATGTGCCTAGGACATGCATTATGTGCATGGTACATGCATGGAAAACTCATATGTACTGTGCATAAGACATGCATAGAATGTGCACGAAAATTATAAATACTAAATTTTCAAATTTTTCTCTAGAGGGAAATTCAAACCACTGCCCAAAATTTAGGGCCCAATTTTTAATTTTGGGAAACTTACGAGACATCTCATTTTTTTTAATTTAGTTGTCCTTTGATTTTGGTGATTTTGGGTGTATATAAAGAAACACAAAAGACCCCATTCTCTCATCCCTCTAATGAAGAAATCCATATCAAAGTCAATCAATGAAACCTTCACCTTCCCGTTCCCACCAGGGCCAGTCAAAAAATTTGCCCTCATTTCATATAAAAAAAATATTTGTTTTCACACGTCAAACATCGACAAAATTATATTTAGAAAAATACTTCAAACTCAATAATTTAGAAACACAGAATAATTAATTTATTTTGTAGAGAAGGAAACTAAAAAACTTCAAGCTTTCAAGTAGATAGATTATGAGTTTTGTTTTCAATCTGAACTTTTAAAATGTTTTTGTATAAACCGTGAGTTATCTTTTCTTATTTACTAACCTCATCAATATAAGACTTCAAAAATATTAATGTTTTTGAGTCTTTAAAGATATGTATAAGTAATAAATGAACACTAAATTAAACCTTTTTATGACACGTAATATTATTTGCAAATTTGGTCTAAAAAATTAGTCTACGCATTACTCTTTGCTGAAGATTAGACTTGAATTGGAACAGATATTTAAAAATAGCAACCCACATAGCTAGTAAATAAATTAACAACCAAACAAAAATTTGTAAAAATTGAAAAAAATAAACATGCACATAGCATTTCGAACTTAGGACCTCTCGTTAATTTTAAACAACAAAAACCATTGCTTCTAATTAAACTTCTGGATCATTTAGCCGAATTTTATAAATTTATACTGTTATGAAAAGAAATTTGTAAAAATTGGAATGTAGATAAACACACATGATGTTTTGAACCTAAGACCTCCTCATTTATTTTAAACAACAAAACCACTAGTTCTAGTTAAATTTCTTTGTCACTAAACCAAATTTTATAAATTTATACTCTTATAAAAACATATATAAATATACCGCCCTAATAATTTTGGTGCCCCCAATTTTTTTAGGCCCCGGACGGTCGCCCTGCCCGCACTGGGCCTGAGCCGGGCCTAGTTTCCACCCTTGGTCTGCTCGCACCTCTCCCCATAAATCTTCTTCTTCATATTCCCACTCATGCTTACCTCTTTCCTCCCCCTGGATGGAAGACATAGGCTCGTTCGAGCCGAATGAGCTTGAAACAATTGTAGGGATGATTACTATGCATGAGGAAGATCGCGCGAAGAACATTGCATCCTTGAAGTAGAAATTGAAAAGGGCTTGTCGACCAGTGGAGATGTTAGCGGCAAAAGAGATCGAGAAGTTCATGTCATCCGCGATGTACAATCACGCCTTGGCTAAGCAATACAAACAAGGCTTTTGGTCGGGACTTATCAAGGGCTTTGAGATATTTCACCGCTATGCAATGAAAGTGGATGTCAACGGGAAGTGGACGAATTCATAAAATCTACATTCCAGTGACATATTCATATAATCTATTCACAATATTTTTAACAATAAGTAGTTTGATACTACCAACCATTTGATCATTTTAATATGCTGCTAATTTAGGCTTCTCAAATTGTATATGAAAATAGTATCATCTTAAACAATCTTAAAATCCGCAACATCGCGCGAGCATTTTTGCTAGTTAATTTGAAGCTCAGAATAGCCACATAATAGTACCTCACGTCGACACAATTCGATCGACTCGACCATTGTTGCTAGGTCTTATAAGACAACCAAGTCAAGTCTTTCCTTAGATCCAAAATTTATTTGTGGTGAAGGTGTATATAAAATCCGTAGGAAAAAGCTTGTTGGTAGAACTTTGGCATATAGCCTAATCAAGTGATATAATTCCATTAGACAAACTATAAAGAAATCATAGTGTTTTTAGTTCTTAGCAACGATTAGGTTTGCAAAGATTAGGGTTTGTGTGGACGTAGACATTTCTCTTTTATTCTTTTTCAAATAATAAAAAATTAAAAAGGAAGAGGAAGTAGGGCATGTGTGGGTGTACGTACTCCTCTTTTGTTCTTACCAAAAATAGGGTCTATATAGGTGTAGATAACCCTAATTTGTATTAAATTCGTCATGTACCAAATTCGAATTTATAACTTCTTACTTATAAAAGAAGATAAACACCACTAGACTGTAGTATTAAGTGACAATTTTTTTTAGTGTGCTATATAAACGAACTTTTGTCATAGATACTAGGCTAATAGGGCTCTTTAACCCTTGAGTTATAGTTATGCTCAATTTAAGATCACTCTTTCCACCATTATTCATCAAGTCATAGCATCATATGAAAAATTAAAATGAAAAAATAACAAATACGCGCGATATCCATATAAATCATACAACATGAAATGCGTAAAATACTGTATTTGCATATAAAGCCCTCAAATTTTAAAACTATTGCGTACATAAAACCTTTTTAGTACTTTTTAGCCTATTCCATGTCTCACGAGATCAAGGGAGTAACTAATTTCAAGGGAAGAACACAACCTTGTAGTTAGTCCCACTAGGGCAAGTAAAAGTACTTGTTGGATCATCCTTTGGATAACTATAAGCATCCCTACACTGATTTTTAAAAAATTTGGATAAATTTGTAGGTCCACACCTCCCAGAATTGCAACAATACTGGTCCGTTTAAAACACAGTACAAGGGTTGTGACACCCACCTGGAGCCCTCAACTCATTTGGGCATTGCATGTTAATATCTTGAGCACATTTGATCCCCCTTGTGCACCCATTTGACGTGGGACTGAATTCCATTGGAACATTGAAACCATCTACCAGTGAAATGTCGAAAAAGTCCATGTTACCGAATTGGTTTAGGGCATACTCGGCTAGGGTGTTTTGGGGTGAGCCATAGGCTTTGCATTGGAGGAGTCCTCCACAGTCACTGGTTTGGCATTTTCCACGACCTGAGTTGTTGAAGGCGTAGTTTGTTCGGGCCCAAATTCGTGCCATTGTTGTTCCCGGGTTCACGTTTAGGGTCCAGGTTTCTCCACGGTTGAGTTGCCTGCCACCACCAGGTATTGTGGCTGCCCAGACGATATAGGGGCTGTTGTTGCGGACGTCGAACCTTGCTGCATGGGACAGGGTAAAGTGGAGAGGGATGAGAAGGAGGAGGAAGAAAGTAATGGGGATGTGCTGGATGAAACTCATTTTTGGGGTTTGATTTTCTATTGTGGGGTTTGGTTTTCTATAGTAGGGTTTGATGTTGGGATTGTAGGGGGTTTATAAAGAGGTCTTGCCTTTTAGGGTTTGGGGTTGTTTCTAGGGTAGGTGTGATTACGTGTTTTTGATATTTGGTAGGGGTGAAAAAGAAGAGATGAATGCTTATCATGTGGTTTTACACGTTTGAGATGTTTTTGGCTTGAACTTGAAGATTGAAAACATATCCTCACTGAAAAAAGGCAAGCAGGCCACCTGGATTTTGCACCGAATAGTTCATCCTTATCAGTATATCATGACCTCAGAAATTATGTCTTTGTATGATTTTGTTCATGCATAGCTTGCAGCTGGTGAGTATACAATGTTCTTCATCCCACAGAAAAAAATGTGATGAGACATATATTGTGTGCGTGTGTATATATATATATATATTTATATTGTAGGGATAATCTATGAGATGCAACTTGAAAAAATAGACAATTCGAAATCATTGAAGTTCTACATCCATTTTTTTAGTCGCTTCGATGAAACATGAATTTTTTTTTAATTGGAATTAAAAAGGTACTAAAGCGGACATATAACGAGCACTAGCAAAATCAATGTTCTAAAAATCCCCACCTAGGCGTTAGGCGACTGGCCACCACCTCGATTACTTCCTAGGCATTTAAAAATTAAGAAAGGGCACCCAGACCTGCCTAGGCACCCACCTAGGTTGCGACTCTCATTTAGATGAAAAATAGATAACTTTCATTGTACATTTTATTTTTTTCAATAAATTGTAATAGACTTCTTGAATGCTTAGATGAACACACATTATATTCCTCATGTTTTCATTATATCCTAATGCTTTACAATTTATGACATTATATTTTGCAATTTATGTATCTCAATGCAATTATGTATTTTTTAAGTCAAAGCATGAAATTATATATTCGATATATAATAAATTTATTTCAATCCTAGCTGCTAGGCCCCAGCTGACCATCCAAGTAGCATCTAGTGTTTTCTAGAACCCTGAGTAAAATAGATCAATAATGATGTGTTTTGATGTGTAAGTAATTGGACAGATACTACTATTAGACTTATTATATTTAAAAAAGGCCCAAAGCCAATCCCAGAGAAGAATTAAACTTCATAGGGTCCTTCTGTCCAGTTGCAGATCGTTACACCTTTAATACAAGTCGGAACTTACTCAACAAGGAATTTTGCTACCTTAGGACCGTTATTGTTATACCTATCTAGTGCAATGTATGGAATATATGGCAAAGGTGGAGTGTTAGAGTGGTTCTATTGAACGGTCATGTCATATAGGCCCGTATCGGATAAAAAAGGGATCCTATCAACTTGTTCCGACTAGGCCTGGCAATTCTTGACACGATCCGATAACCTGACACGATACGACACGAAATTAACAAGTGTTCGGGTCAACACGATAACGAATCGGGTTATTATCGGGTAACCCGATAAACACCTATTAAGATAACGGGTTAGTTCGGGTATACACGTGGGTAACACGATACACAATAAGCAAAATATTAATTATGATTTTATAACCCTAAAAAAATATTATAATAATTATATATATATTAATTTAACAATTTTATACCCATAAAAACTATAATAATTATATATATAATTAAATATTAAAAATTGGTGACCATTGGATCGGCTTAAATATACATATCATTCAATTTCTTAAGTGTTATACGTACAAAATAAATAAATTTAAATCTACTTAATAAATATATATATATATATATATATGTATACCATTGAATTTGATGGGATACGAATTTTACGAAACTAATTCCAACGATCCAACCATCAAACTTATTTGTATATGCTTCGAAATCGCATCAGCAAAAAATCTCAAAATATAAACATTCAGAGATCAAGTAACGGGACAAAACTTTTCAACGGCTATCAATGAAAAATCACGATTTAACAGTTATTTTAACTCCAATTTTGATGATTTTTTTACAGCTACACTCCTGGACCCTATATGAATACAGTGAATGAACTCGATCTTCAATTTAAAATATTTACACTATCGAATACCACAAAATCTTATGTTATACTTAATGAAAGTATGAATAAACTCTTAAGTGTTAGTGAATATATAGTTTTGATGGGATATGCATTTTACAAAACTAGCTTCAACAATCCAAC
This sequence comes from Pyrus x bretschneideri, assembly GCF_019419815.1. Lineage (NCBI taxonomy): Eukaryota > Viridiplantae > Streptophyta > Magnoliopsida > Rosales > Rosaceae > Pyrus > Pyrus x bretschneideri. Next base: position 2,098,614 of record NW_025999612.1, on the reverse strand, counting down.
CGTCAAGCATGTTTGTATATACTTCGAGATTGCATAAACCAAAAATCGCAAAAAAACAAACATTCAGAGATCAAGTAACGGGACAAAACTTTTCGACGGTTATTAACGAAAAATCACGATTTAACGGTTATTTTAACTCTAATTTTGATGATTTTTTTACAGCTACACTCCTTGAACCTATATGAATACAATGAATAAACTCGATCTTCAATTTAAAATATTTACATGGATACCACAAAATCTTATGTTATACTTAATGAAAGTATGAATAAACTCTTTAAGTGTTAGTGAATCTATCATTTTGATGGGATACATATTCTACAAAACTAATTCCAATGATCCAACCATGAAACTTGTTTGTATATACTTCGAGATTGTATATCCTTCGAGATCGCATAAGCTAAAAATCGCAAAAAACAAATATTTAGAGATCAAGTAACAGGACAAAACTTTTCGACGGTTATCAATGAAAAATCACAATTTAATGGTTATTTTAACTTCGATTTTGATGATTTTTTACAGCTACACTCCTTGACCCTACATGAATACAAAGAATGAACTCGATCTTCAATTTAAAATATTTATACTAGTGGATACCACAAAATCTTATGTTATACTTAATGAAAGTATAAATAAACTCTAAGTGTTAGTGAATCTATCGTTTTGATGGGATACGCATTGTATGAAACTAATTTCAACGATCCAACCATCAAACTTGTTTGTATATGCTTCAAGATCGTATACGCAAAAAATCGCAAAAAACAAACATTTAGAGATCAAGTAACGGGACAAAACTTTTCGACAGTTATCAACAAAAAATCACGATTCAACGGTTATTTTAAATCCGATTTTGATGATTTTTTACAGCTTAACTCCTTGACCCTATATGATTACAATGAATGAATTCAATCTTTAATTTAAAATATTTAAAATCTTATGTCATGATGATCGATGAAAATTGAGGATTTTGTAAAAAGAATAACTGCAAGCTTTGAGTTCCATTGGCAAGGTTTAAACTTTCGAGAAAGACTTCACAACCTTGAAAACAAGAACTCTTTCATTTTGCATATCCTTGCACATTTAATATTTTGTAATAGACTAGTAGTGTATGGATGTTTGTTTATCAGACTCTTATTTTCAAGTGTAGATGTAGTACCTAAACGACAAATGTGTTTTAATGTTTTGAAGTAATATTTATGTGGCAATGTGTGGTATGTGCAAATTTAAGAAAAAATATATATTTTTCTTAATGGGTCATAACGGGTGTGATACGACAAGACCTATTAAGATAACAGGTGTTACACGAACACGACAAACTTTGCAAATGGGAAGTGTGGTCCATTTTCTTTCCATCATAGGCCTCAAACTTCAGCAGCTGTTAAATCTCTGGGACGGTACCTGGAGCATGAGTTCAATACATAAGAGGATTCGGTTAGTGATCAATGTGGCCATGTAATCTCTGCATATGCGTCTCCAGATGTCGATGTTGGTGCATAACCTGTTTTGACCTAGGAATGTTCATTCTATGCATATGTAAAGGGAAATGGTAAAAGTGTAGTCGTTGCAGATTTTTTAACAGGTTATCTGCAATTTCTGTTGTTTGAATTTTTGCCCAAAATGAAGGAATCTATTCCTTTTTTGGTTCACCTTATCTTCGATCTTAAAAAATTCCTATCACGTTGAAGTTGTAATGTTCTTCACATTTACTCTTTGGTTAAACGCTCTTGCTGATTAATGGGTGCTTTATGATTAAGTTTGTTGAGCTGGCTATTAATTGTTGCAGTAAATATATCGACATTCATATTCCATCATACCTTGAGAGGCAAGTAATTGGTGCTACAAACTTACTCTTTTCATGTCCTTAGATACCCCAAACCCAAAAGATGAAACTTTGGGGGCAGAATCCAACTTTGCATTTTTACTTTTATTCAACTCCGCCTAGCCGTCTAGGCACTAAGCCCTAACCCACCACCCGACTAGCGTCTAACATCTTTTAGAATATTGTTCCCATCTCACATGTATTTTGGGGCAGTAAAGTTGTAATGCTGTGATTTTTAACAACTAGAAGAAAAAGGGGGAACCAAATGTAAGTCCACTATGATCACAATGAGATATGTGACTGGTATTTTGATCTGTAACCGGTGTTTGGAGCTGTGTTAGTAATTTTCTTTTTCTGTACGAAACAAATTGTCTGCAAAAAAATTCTTCAGTTCACACGAAATCTTTCATTAGACCACAAGATGCAATCTGGCACGGTATACTCAGATGGCATCGTACAATTTTTGAGTACTTATATGAATTTCTGGGGAAGAGATTTAAAGAAGCCGAGAGATTACGCACGGAGTTTTCCATTTAAATCAGTAAATGAAAATTCACTGAAATACAATCTTTGTGTACAGAATGCATTCGCTTATACTGGATAAACTCATTCGTTAGAGCATTAGTCTACAGCTTCAGAAGGCCCTCCCATACTAGATGAGCATCTCTCCTTCCCCCTTTTCGCTCTGTATTTCCACTAGCACTAGAACATACATTGGCAGCATGCAATCGAACGATTGGATTGGAATGGAGCAAATACTGGTATCAATGGATCATTACGCATGTCAAGCCGTGTCACATTATGGGAAAGGAAACTCAACTATTGTCTTGTTCTGCAGGTCTACTTTGCAGGGTCTTATATACCTTCGACTTGAAAGTTTCATTGAACATTCGTGAAATCCGAACCGGGAGAGGAACTGTTTACATTCTGCTTGCTGTACGTTGTGTTGGTGATCCAGTTGAGTAACCTTACTGCGTTGTCACAAAAGCGCATTTTACATAAGCATTCACAAACGAGCTATGACAAGAAATAATTTAGAGTTGCTATGAGGATAAAAAAAAATATGGGTATATTTTGCTATTTTTTTTCAATTAAGAAAATTAATTAATCCAACTCACTATGTGGTCCTAATAATAATCTTCTTGTTATGAATATTATTTAGTTTATGTGATTGTGCAAATCCTAAATATATTAGATTTTAAAGTACCCATTATTGTTGTAATTCTTTCCTTTTGAATTTATTCTTATTTTTATTCTATTAAGAGAACCTCCTTATCAACTTTTTTCCTCCCTTTTTCCTATTTTGCCCTCACTTGTGATATACATTATTGACAAAAGGAGGCCAAAATAGTAGTTTTGTACATTTTGACAAAATGACAATCATATCTCTATTTTTCCTATTTTACCCTCTTTTTTTTAGGAAATGACAATCATATACTTATTTTTCCAATTTTATCCTCACTTTTGATATACAATATTTACATAATGAGGACAAAACAGTAATTATGTAATATTAAAAAAAATATGCACTTATTAAGAGAAATTGAATAAGAGAAATTATTCACACACACAAAGTTGTTGCTCTCTACTAGTTATATTTACTTGAAGACAAGTTATTCTTTCCTCAAGGGGCACCATCTCTCTTCCCCTTAGAAAATTAGCCACAACACATTATCTTCACGCTCCTATGTTGCACTAGGGAATCTGAAAGGAATTCACATAATATGATATATTTTGGGGTAAAGTACAAAAAATTACCTCAACTATTGTGGTCACGACAGTTTCATACCTCATTTTTAAAATTGATAATGTCATACCGCATCTTACGAATTTGTGACAATGCCATACCTCTGTCAATTTTTCTGTTAGTTTTTCTGTTAAATGTTGACGTGGCAAGAGACGAGGACCACTTTCTATTAAAAAATTAATAAAATATTATTAAAAACTAAAAAAAATATTTAATATTTTTTAAATATTAAAATAATAAATAAAAGTAAAATTAAAAAAAAAAGGGTAAAGTACAAAAAACTACCTCAACTATTGGGGTCACGACAGTTTCATACCTCATCTTTTGAAATTGACAATGTCATACTGCATCTTACGAATTTGTGACAATGTCATACCTCCGTCAATTTTTCTGTTAATTTTTCTGTTAAGTACTGACGTGGCTTGATTCGGAACATACTTTCTATTAAAAAATTATTAAAAACTAAAAAATAATTATTTAAGATTTTTAAATATTAAAATAATAATAAAAAGCAAAGAAAAAAAAAAACCATCAGTTCGTCCCTCCCATCCCCCTCCCCCTCCTCTATCTTCTCCCCATCTTCATTTTCTTCCCCCCACCTGCAAACCCAAAAAAATAAAAAAAATAAAAAAATTTTGAAAACCCAACAACCCCCCGCGGAAGAACAAGAAGGAGAAGGAGGAGGAGGAGGAGGAGGAGGAAGAAGAAGAAGAAGAGGAAAAAAAGGAGGAAGGAAAAAAAAAAAAAAAATTCCCCCTGTTGGCGCAAAACAAGAAGAAGGGAGAAGGAGAAGGAGAAGGTGGAAGAAGAAGAGGAAGAAAAGGAGGAGAGGAAGAAAAAATAAAAAAAAAAATTTGAAAACCCATCAACTCCCCCTGCGGAAGAAGAAGAAGGATTTTTTTTTTTTTGTTTTTTTTTTTGTTTTTTAAACCATCAACCCCCTGTGGAAGAAGAAGAGGAGGAAAAAAAGAAGGGAAAAAAAAAAAAATTTTGAAAACCCATCAAACCCCAAATCCACCACTTTCATCTATTCTCCACATCCTCTTCCGCACTCATCCTCCACCTTCTCTGCTCACCCATCTTCCCACCGACAGGATCTAGGGTTTTTTTTTTTTTTTTTTTTTTTTTTTTCTGGGTTGCAGGAGGGAGAAGAGTGTGGGTGGGTGTGGGTGTGGGTGTGGGGGGAAGACAAATTGGAATTTTTTTTTTTTTTTTTTTTTTTTTTGGGATTTGCAGGTGGGGGAAGAAGATGAAGATGGGGAGAAGAGAGAGGAGGGAGGAGGGGGGAGGGGAGGGACGAAATGAGGGGTTTTTTTTTCCTGCTTTTTATTATTATTTTAATATTTAAAAAATATTAAATAATTGTTTTTTAGTTTTTAATAATTTTTTAATAGAAAGTAGGTCCCGAATCAAGCCACGTCAACACTTAAAAGAAAAACTAACAGAAAAATTGATGGAGGTATGACATTGTCACAAATTCGTAAGATGCGGTATGACATTGTCAATTTTAAAAGATGAGATATGAAACTATCGTGACCCCAATAGTTGAGGCAGTTTTTTGTACTTTATCCTTTTTTTTTAATTTTACTTTTATTTATTATTTTAATATTTAAAAAATATTAAATATTTTTTTTTAGTTTTTAATAATATTTTATTAATTTTTTTAATAGAAAGTGGTCCCCATCTCTTGCCACGTCAGCATTTAACAGAAAAACTAACAGAAAAATTGACGGAGGTATGACATTGTCACAAATTCGTAAGATGCGGTATGACATTGTCAATTTTAAAAGATGAGGTATGAAACTGTCATGACCCCAATAGTTGAGGTAGTTTTTTGTACTTTACCCTATATTTTGAGTATAATGCAAACAGAATTTGAGAAGAATCTATAATTTGTAATACGAAAAGTTGGGTTCAATAATTTGTAATACGAAAAGTTGGGTTCATGTACTATGGTGAAAGCTCATGCAATCACGACTGAAAAAATATCAACAATTGAGACCATGTTTTAGAAGAACTGGATTGAGTGATGGTAATCGTGAACTAGTTTGTAGTAGAAATTGATATTATGGGGAGAGAGGGAGAGAGAGAGAGAGAGAGAGAGTTTTTTTGAAAGAAAAAAAAAAGAAAAAAGAAAAATCCGAGTGAGTCACAACTAGTAGCATTTACGCTTCCAAGACCTTAAGTTTGTGAATGAATACTATTGGAACCAAATTTGCACACCGCCGCAGGTGATAGAAATGCACAAATCTAAGTAACTTGTAAAAGAACAGACAACTGTGAGCTAGCCAAAACCTGGGGGTGTGTGTGTGTGCCAGTTAAAGACTCTAGGACGGTCAAGTTAGTAAGCAATATAAGACTCAAGTAGTGGATGAGATATTAAGTATGAAATAATTGCGTTACCAGAGATGAATCTAGAAGGTGTATTTATACCAGTCGAGAATGAGACCTTTTAGGATAGTATAATCCTTATTAAACGGGAAGAATCCCAGAGGATATCTAGGAAGTAGATATTGCATCCTCTTGTGAATGTGATTACTTGAGTCGCACACCAATCCTATATTGTAAGGACTTCAACATTGTAGGGAACCTTCTGATTCCTTATTGGATTAGGTTTTCATATCCTGCAAAAAAAGCATGATCAATCTCAGCGAAGTCGTCGGACTTCATCCACTGATTCCGGAACAGGAAGATTGTGGCATCAATGGTCCATTTATTTTTTCAGGTTGTACTATGCCATTAGGTATTAACGTGAACTTTGTTTGAACTTTAATTTTAGTATGATAAACTTACTTTTTTCAATTGGGTTGTACTAAAGTAATGTCAGACCATCTCCAAAGAAGATGTCAAATATGGTAAAGACGATTAAAAGATATTCAGGTGCTCTCTAATGGAGTTGTCATATATGATGTGGTTAAGTCATTTGACTCCTTGCATTTTAGCTGTCTTTTTTACAACATACAAAGGAGTTAAATATATTTAATTTATTTTTTTAATGCATGGCTCCCATTGACAATCAATAGAATAAAAACTAAAAATCAATTTTATTAGTTTTTAATAGTTAATGTAACTGTGGACTCAATATAATAATAAAATAAATATTTGACACATCTATTGGAAAAGAAGAAGATTTAACATTTGTATTTAATTGGCCACATTAGCCATCAAATAATTTTTTCGCATATTTTATTTGACATCCCCTTTGTAGATGTCCTCTCATAAGGCATTTTGATGTGGAACTTTGATTCAAGTTGAATTTTAGTATGGTGATTATCATGATTTTTCTTCAATTTAGTTATATTAATAGCATAAAGCATTTAGTTTGCAAATGACTAGATTTTGAACTCTTGAGTTTGTTTAAATGTTGAACACTCATTAATGCCAATTTTTAAACGGGTCTACAAGTGAGGCACAAACCGAAACCAAAACTGTTTGAAACCGAATCAAACCAAAACTAAATGGTTTGGTTTCATTTCAGTTCTTACCCTAAAACCGCACCGAACAAAATAGAAATAAATTTCAGTTCCGATTTTGGTTTTATCCTAAAACTGCACCGAATCAAACTTGCTCACCCCTAGTTATGTGGGAGACCGAAAGAGTTTTACCAATTTGTGAGTTAACCAAACCGCTGGTTTTGGTATGTCGGGCTTCCAATATTTCGTTAATGGTTTGGGCACTTTATAAGTCAATTGAGACGTGCGAGTAAACACTGGGTGGTTTAAATTTGGTCTACACTCGGAATGTGCCTTAGCTTTAAAGCCCTCCTCAAGAATCGAAAATATGTTCTTTACCGTACAAAGAAATGGAAAAGTTAGAGGTAAACGAATCCTGATCTTCTGTGGATTTGTCCTTTAGGTATCGTTTAGTATGTAGACGGGACAGGACGGAACGGAATGGAACGGGACGGGACGGGACGGGACGGGACAGGATGGAACAGAACGGAGCGGGAGCAAAGATGCCCTCAGATGGAAACAAGGAGGAAGAAGAAGGAGACGGAGAGGTTATAATTTTGTGTTCCACGGATGTGGAATGAGTCGTTCCAGAGGGGTGAGGTGGAACGAAAATTCACCCAAAACTCGTCCCGTGGAACAGTTCGTTCCACCCGTTTTAGGCGCACCAAACGTGGAACAGAACGTCTTGTCCCACTTTGTTCTGTTCTGTCCCACATACCAAACAGTACCTTAAAGTCAGCATAGTTTGTCGATCACATCACGTGTGAACCTTTCCTGCTCGGAATGTGGAAGAAAAATGTAGGAAACTTTTATTAGAGTTGCTTTTTGATGCGTCTCTTGAAATCTCACAGGCCGTGTTTCTGAAAAAAGAAGAATTAAATATCCTAATTTCACTCCAACCAATACCGAAGTCTTTTGTTATAAAACCGCACACTTATTTTATTATAGGTTAGAAATAATATCGGTGTTGTTGAAAGTATTCTGTTGTATTGGAGCAAACTTGTATGTATTTGTGATGGGTGGGTCCTCTTTGCTACCCGTGATAATAGTGGGTCCTTTCGCCCTGCATGTTGGGTGAGTCCCCTTGGCTCCATGTGATTGCCAATGTGTGAATCTCCCACGTGTGACCCACTAATTAGGTCTTGCGTGAGGGGCGTGTTGAAATCCAACATCAGTCGTGTCTCTGAGAAAAGAAGAGTTTAATATCGATGTTGTTGGAAGTATACCTTTGACTCGTCTCTTGGATAATTCTACAATGTCTTATTATTTGTGTTTTTGTGCCGACCACTACCTTGTACAATTTGGCATGGACGACCTTGTTTATGAAACTAGGTGGATTAGTTAAAAGACTTGGATCGAATAAATAACACTTACTTGGACCAATTCCAACAATTATTATAACTTTTGAATCTATAACAATTTCTCTATTGATTTTTTCTGCTGAGTGATATACTTTCCCACCATGCAATTGCATTGCAAGTTAATTCACATGGAAGAATATTCATATGTGCAGACTAGAGACGGCTAGCTAATCACTAATCATTCACAGCCCGCCGTATGCTGCTTCACAACATTGTGGAAAAAAAACAAAACAAATCAAAAGAAAAGAAAAGATTATTCTTAATAATAATTCATATATGCATTCGAGTCTGTGAGTCACGAACTTTGGAGTACTGACTAAGCACTTGACTTTTTGTTTAGTGAGTGAATGCACTAATTAACTGCTGTCAGATGTTTATGCTATGCTTGTAGTGATAGTGCGTGTTTGGGATGTTAATTAGACCATCTCCAATCAAGGTATGTGGTACAATTAGCTGAATAAGGATCCTCTCTATCTTCTTTTGGTGGGGATTCTGGGAATCCGTGTATCTTATCCATCATTCATACATTGTGCAGTCAAAAATCATTTTAAATTTTATTATTTAAAATTGAATACAAACAGGAACTGAGAAAAACTAACCACACGATATACAATTCACGGATCCTCAAAATTCTCACAAAGAGAATCGGAAGAAGATCCGAATTCCAATTAGCCCTAAAATTGAACAAAACAATCTCCAACCAAAGAACATTTTACAAATTTACAAATGGGCGTATTTTAGGCCTCAAATCAATTCGCAGAAGGCCTAAAAAGTGCCAATGCTCAGCAGTCGGTAATATTTTCCACTCGTGAAGCTCACCGCTTAATGGCTTGGTAAAGAGGTACTTGGGCATACTAAAAAGTAATAAAAATATAGAGGGGTTAATATTTAGCTCTCTATGAATTGAAGCATATCAAAGGATATCACACCTCTAAAAAAATTATATTTTTGAGAGCTAAAATTGTGTCCAGAATATTTGTTAACCCTTCATAGTTAAAGACGGCCTTATTTCAAGTTTTTGTGATTGGAGTGGTAGTGTTTGGTGCTTGGAGTGGAATGTGAGGAGGTTTGTGAAGGCCGGCCAAACAAGGGCCAAGAATAACCTCTTGGGGAAGGAAACAGAGGGAAGACCAAGACTTGAAAGTTGAGATGATGCTACTTGAAACAGCATTGTACCCCTTCCACGACGTCAAAAAGTGATGGTGGATTGGGCTGGCGCTGGGGCTCTGAGCGCGTGTGTGAGGCCTGTCTGGAAGAGATGCTTGCACCAGCATAGGCTCCTACAGCAGTTGGTGTTGCTCTTTCTTAGGCCAGGCGGATAGGTCAATGGGCACCGACTGAGAGCTGCGAGGCTGAAGTCAGTGCAGATTAAAGTCGCATAACTGAATTGCCGTGCCTGGTGAAGCTAAATACGGAGATTTCTATGGGATTTCTAGAGACTAGCATGCATATTCAATTCGAAATTCATATACACAAGCAATATAAGCATATTATCAAAGTTATAGTCATGCGAATCCCTTTCAAAAAGCATAGGTTCATAGTTAATGCATCAAAGAATCAAATTAAAATAGAAAGAGTGATTTATGTGTTATATCTTTGGACCTTGCTTTGAATCCAATAAGTGACCACCTTCAAGAGGAAAGAGTGATTTATGTGTTATATATTTGGACCTTGCTTTGAATCCAATAAGTGACCACCTTCAAGATCTTTCCTGTTAGAACTGCTTCCTTCTTGCTTCCTGCACCTTGAAGAACTTGGAACTCCTTGATTCTCCTTGAGCTCCCAAAATTGAAGGCCGCTAATGATCCACACCCACTAGTGTAGTGAGATGGATGAAGGAATAATCAAAGAGATAAGAGAAGGCTAGCACTTTTCTCTTTATGGTGACCGGCCTATGTGTGAGGAAAGAGAGTGTTTTTGTTTCTTTTTAGGTCCTAATTAGAAAGGCAATAAGGCGATTGGTATCAATCTAATTGATAGATGGTTTAAATATGACAGATGATAACCCAAAATTTACTCATTTTATCATGCCTATAAATATAAATATACATTATAAATTCGACGACTCTTGCAGGTTCTTTGCCCAGAGTACTTCGCGGAAGGTCTTTTGGGGACAGACAGACATGCATCAAGCCTTGCCATATCTCGTCCATGACGGTATCGATCTTGGGGTTTTCGTTGTGCACTGGGGCGTACAGTTGGTTGCGGTGTGATTTGGGAGGAATCTCCATTGAGGTAGAGTGATTTGGTCAGGAGGAATATGAGTTCATTCTCAACAAAAGCAGTAATAGTTTGAACAAATTTGCGCACCGCCATAGATGGTGAAGGCATAAACTCAAGCAACCTATAAAATAGAAAACAACCATAAGCAAGTCTAAGATCAGGAGGGGTTGTGGGTGTGCCAACCAAAGGCTCTCAAACGGTTAAGTTAGTAAGTAGCTTTAGACTCAAGCAGTGGGCAAAAGAATTAGAGTATTGAGATTGTGTTACCAGAGATGAACCTTAGATAGGTATACTTAAACCGTGGGGAGAGAGACCTTTTTAGGATAGGATTCTTGTTCTAAGCCAGGAGAATTTTAGATGATATCTAGAAGTAGATACTGCACTTTCTTAGGAGTTGTGATTACTTGTAGCGCACGTCAATTCCTAAATTGTAGAAACTCCCAGACTTAGAATCTAATTGAATCCATATTCGGATCGGATCGCGTGTCTTGCGGAACAAGCATGATTATCTGGCGGAGTCGCTCGGACTTCGTCTATTGCCTCGGAATAGAATGATGGTGGCACCGCTGCTCCGTCGAATCCAACTTCACTCAAAGCTAGTGAGTCTATGATCGTACTCCTTAGATAATAGTATTTGAATCAGCCTTACTTTGACCCTAAAAAATCATGGTCCCACAAATGGTATGGGATATTTATCTTTGATAGTCAAAGCATTTAATTCCTTATGGTCCATGTACATTATCCAAGTCTCTTCTTTCTTCCTAACCAACAACATTGGGAAGGAAAATGGGCTGACTAGGCCTAGTAAAAACAAACTTGCAACAATTCTTGGACTGGTTTTTCAATCTCAGTTTTTTGTGGGGACTATAGTGTAATGGCCTGATATTTGGTGGCTTAGCACTAAGTATCAATGGGATCTTATGGTCATGGTATCTGATTTGAATTTTGGATAAATTCTAGTTAATGCTTAAATTAAGTAGTTAAAATTTTATAGGTGCAATTATAAAGGTTACAAATAAGGACGAGGCACCTATTAAGGATTATGCTCACAATTCGGTGAGTATATCCCTTCTAAAATCTACGTTTTCAATTAAACGTTTTTGATAAATAATTTATTTACCTAGTCTTTGCATGAGACTTATATGAATTTTAGAAAGGTGAAATTAAACATTTTTGTGCTAGCTAGTCTCGGATGAGACTTACTTAGCTATGGTCAGATGACCAAATAATTAATGTAGGGTTTGTTGGTGAATTATTTTCACCACATGGTCTTTTATATGCCTTGTATAGCTATCCTCGACAGTAGCTTATTTGTAGGTATTATATTTCTTGTAGATGCTAGGAATAATGTTATTACCAGTAGAGAATTTAGCTAGTAGAGGCTAGCATACCCTGCTTTTTATACTTATGCTAGTAGACGCTAGTGTGATTAATTGAATACAGGTATGATTTTTGAACTATTGCTCGATTGTTTTCAATTGATGATTTGATTGTGATTCTCATTTACTATTATGGTAGTAAATATTATTATGTTGTTTTCCAACTATATATGTTTTACAAAACGGGAGTTGATATGTTGAAAATGATTTTGACTTGATAATTAAATATGATCCACTCACACATTGTTTTGCGCCCCTCAAGTCCTAGCAAGTGCAAGGCGTACGTTGAGATGGCTGAGTGAGCATGGCAATAATGTAGACTTCCTACGTAGGGTAGTTTTACTTTTGTTTAAACTCCATTGAACTCTAATCAATTGTATGACTTTACTTTTGATTATAAATGACACAATGCAATACATTTGTGGTTTACAATTGTATGCACTATTGTTATGCTCTCATTGATGTGATCTAAAATCGGAATTAGATCTAGATTGTGTCCCCAAGTGGGGAGGTTGTGCAAGGAACCTAGATGTTAGTATAAAATTAATAGTTGAGCCTTCCTATTTGAAATATTTCACATCACAATTTCCTTACTCATGGCTTCATCATTAAGTTGATGATATTTCGTCAAATTGGTGATGGCCATCATATTTCCACCCTTAGCTAGAAGGCTAATCGAGTCGGGGTGTGTCACTATCACTTTGTAAGGGAGAGTTCAACAAGGTCATCTGGAAGTGGCTTATATACCTACTGATGATCAAACATCTGATGTCTTAACAGAGGGTCTTCACAATCCTTCTTTTGTTAAACATTACTACAATCTCAAGCATGGAAATCCCAGCTGAGATTGAAGGAGGGAGGATGTTGACTATCATTGACTGAGCAGTTTGCAGTTTGCCAGTTAACACTGTTATAATAGTAATTGTCTAGCTAGTGCTTAGTTTGTTAAGTTTGTAAAAACATAATTCCTTAAAATGTAAGAAAGCTCTCTAAGCTATCTAAACATTGTACAAGTTGTTGATCTTAATTGAGTGAAAATACAAGAGATTAAGCCTTTCAATTCTCTACACTGCTCTTAATAGATATCCAACAGCTGATCAAACACGAAGAAAATTAGAATTGAAATAAACGGCCAACTTGGCTAACTAGTTAGTTCCACCAAGACATATAAAATGTACGGGTTCTGGGGCACCGATTCTTAAAAACCCTAGAGAAGTCTATAGGGCAACAATTTCCAAAATTGCAAAAATATTGATCAATCTTGCACATAGTGCAAGGATTATTGCATCTTCCTAGAGTCCTTAATTGGTTCGGTTACTGCCAATTAATATCAGCCGTGCACTTGATCCCCCTAGTGCTCCCATTACACGTGGGACTAATGTCCATAGGTAAATAAACCCATTAATAAGAGAGATGTCAAAGAAATCCAAGTTGTTATATTGATTAAGGGCATATTCGGCTATGGTGTTTGGAGGTTGACCCTAACCTTGGCGCCACAATCACCTGTTAGGCATCGGCCATGCCATGCTTTATCAAAGTTGCATCCAGTCCAAGCCCACATGCGAGCCTTTTTAGTACGGAACATACATCCAAAACCCTAAAACCCAGGGTCTATGCTGAGCTGTTGGCCACCACCTGGTACAGTTTCGGTTGTCAAATCAAGTTGCATTTGAATCGTGAAGAGGTTCATGAGGTTATATTTTTACGTACATGAACTTACACATGGTCACCAAATGACATCATTTTCTAGGCTTGTTAATTTCCACCACTGGCGACAGGAAGACCAATATTTCTTCTTTCCACTATTTTCCACAAGATAAGGTGTGAGAGACTTTTGTATTGGCAACAGGAAGACCAATATTTCTTCTTTCCACTATTTAGGAAGACCAATATTTCTTCTTTCCACTATTTTCCACAAGATAAGGTGTGAGAGACTTTTGTACTGGCAACAGGAAGACCAATATTTCTTCTTTCCACTATTTTCCACAAGATCAGGTGTGAGAGACTTTTGTACTGAAAGGAAAACTTTAAGGGTTGAATTAAATTGACCGCACTGATTTGTGCCAAAGGAAAATTAATTGTTGATTGCCTAATTAGTCACATCGAGTAAGAGAACGACACGTTTGATTATTGGCATGTCATATTTATTCTTGACGTTATGAGCAAATTTATCACACTAAACTTTAAATGCAAAGTTTTGGTTATATCTAACATACCAGTTCAAACAAACATAAACTAATTTAATTTGTGGTGTGCCAATTCATGAATTATTACTTCATGGTATAAAATCATGACTCGTATAATCTATTTGTTCATATTTTGTGTTTTCAACGCCAACATATTTCGTGACTTTCCACACTTTCATGATTAATCTGTGGCGCCTCGGGTGCACGGGTTGCTGTCTCGGATTGATAGGTTTGGACGTTTGGATCCAAGCTAACCCAAAAGAAAAGGAACAAATTAAGGGTTTGATTGGTATTCTATTAAAAAAATTTCATCACTTATATCAAAATATTTTTTAAAAATATCTCTTAAAAATAATTTTCTTTAAGATTCAAAAACTTATTTGGTATGATATTTAGAATTATTTTTAAATCTTAAAACTTAAACTGGACAAAGAGATTCAAGGAGAGTGGATCGCATGAGAGGGAGAAAGAGGAAAGAGAATGAAAGAAAGAAAGAAAGAAAGAAAGAAAGAGGAAATAAGAGAAAAGAAAGAGAGAGAGATGATTGGATGAGAAAGAAAGAAGAGAAAGGATCATAAAAGATAGAAAGAAGGGGAGAAAAAGTTATATCAAACGAATTTTTAAGACTTAAAACTTGAAAAGTAAATTTGAATTTTAAAAATCGTATTCAAATAGAATACTAAACAGCCTTACCTACTTCGAAGAATATCTATTAAACACTTTTATCATCCAAATTCTGGCCCAAAAGACCAGCATGCATGCACGCATATAGAAGATGGCTATAGCCCTTGGAAGGCTCAATGTTGTGAGAAGTAGAAAACTGCTAGATGGCATTTTTAAATATGGTTTCTACCACTTAGGTCGCTGCCTTTGAAATTGGCATAAACAGCTATTCAATTGGTATTGCCATGCACAGAATCAGAATATTTTTCCAATTCTAGGAAGGCTTTTGATTTGAGAGGAGTGCTAGCTTGACCTGCTAGCTAGTAGCTAATCTAGCTAAAAGAAAATTAAACAAGTAATTAAGAATACGATAAAACTCTGTGAAGCCATAGTTGCTATTACATAGTTGCTTGGATGACATTACAAGTACTGTGTTGTGTTACATATATAATGCACACCATAACATGTGTTGGCAAAGCCTTCAATCTAATTTTATTGCATCACAAGCTTCTTGTTCATACGTACGCCATACCATAAAGTAGCCGATATATATGCTTCAATTATGGGCAGAAGACAACCCTGTAGTTAGTCCCGCTAGGGCATGTAAATGTGCTGGTTTGGTCATCCTTAGGGTAACTATAAGCATCTGGGCACCGGCGCTTAAAAAACCTAGACAAGTCTGTAGCGCTACATCTCCCAGAATTACAACAATACTGATCAGTCTTGAACACAGTACAAGGGTTGTTACACCCTCCTGGAGCCCTCAGTTGGTTAGGGCACTGCCCATTAATATCAGCCGTGCACCTAATCCCCCTAGTGCACCCACTAGACGTGGGACTGAAGTCCATAGGTACATTAAACCCATCAACAAGAGAGATGTCAAAGAAATCCAAGTTGTTATATTGATTAAGGGCATATTCAGCTAGGGTGTTTGTTGGTTGACCATAGCCTTGGCATTGGAGGGCACCCCCGCAATCACCTGTTTGGCATCGGCCACGTCCTGCTCCATCAAAGTTGCATCCTGTCCGACCCCAAATGCGAGCCCCTGTGGTACCGGCACTCACATCTAAGGCCCATGATTGGCCTCTTTTGAGCTGGCGGCCACCACCTGGCACTGCGGCTGCCCAGACAGTGTAGGCGCAGTTGTTTCGAATATCGAATCGAGCTGCATTGGTTAATGCAAAGAAAAGAGTGGTACATAAGATGGAGAAAACTAAGAGGCTCTTGAGAAGGCTCATTGTGGAAGCTAAGCAATACTAAATCTAATAGATTGGGTTTTGTTGCGTTGTGTTTTGAAACTCGAGGAGGTTCATGAGGTTATATAGAGCATTGGTGGTACTTATGTAACATGTTCGTCACCTAATGACATCATTTTATTAGCTCATCATTTCCACCTATGGGTAAAAGAGGCCCAATGTTTCTAGTTTCCACGAAATGATAAATATCGTTTAGTTGTTGATAGTGAAATTATTTTTTGTTAATTTTAAAATTACAACTGTGACATGCAGGTCTAAATAATTATGACCTAACTGAAGGGAAATCTATGAGATTCATGTGGGATTTCTAGTGACTAGCATGCATATACAATTCAAAATTTATATACGAAAGCAACGGAAGCATGTCATACATTTTATCAAAGCTATAGTCATGCAAATCCCCTTCAAGATGCATAGGTTTATATAAGATGCATCAAAACAAAATTTATAAGAAGAACAAACTAGAGGTTTAGTTTTATACCTCTTGATCTAGATCTTAGACCAAGGATGGACCACCTCCAAGATCTTTGCTCCTCAAACTCCTTGAGCCTAGCCTCCCTCCTTGCTTCCTCCACTTTGTATAGTAAGTGCTCCTAGGTTCTCTTCAAGTTTCCAAAGATATGAAAACCTCTAAAGATCCTCACCCACTTTGTAATGAGAAAGATGAAGGAATAACCAAAAGGGTGTATAGATGATTAGTTAAATCACCCCCTTGGTGGCCGGCCCTTTGTGTTCAAGAGAGAGAGAGCTTTTCTTTTTCTTTTTTTTCTTTTGTTGTTTTAGAACACATCAAAACCCTAATCAATCTTTCACTATAATGTTCCTTTTATTACATAAAGAAACAAGTCAACAATTGACCTTCTCTCTCCCTCTCTTTGGCCGGCCATATGTGTTTGGTTTGGGCTTTGGGCTTTTAATTATTTCAAGTCATCCAATGCTTGAATAAAAGCCCAATGGGTTTTGGCCCAATGGGCCTAATTAAACCCGAACGTTTCTATAAGCCCAAAACGATCTTTATCGCTTTTATGATTTCTTTAGACTTTCTAAATTAATCAAAACACTTAATTAATCCAATTAATTATTTCCTTCATCCATTAGTTACTCACTACAAGAGTGTATTGGTGAACAATCTTTTAGGTTCTAATTAGCAAGGCAGTGAGGTGATTGGCACCAATCCAATTGATTATCCAATCACTTAGTGAATTAAAACTTACTTTTAATTCACCTTCCTTTTGATGACTACATTTAATTATCTAGAAGAACTCACAAGCCATGAGTGACATCTAACCATATATCATGGCTACCCAAGCTAATGTAGAAGTTTATTCGGAGAACCTATTCAGTTGGAATTACAATGTAATTCGATCCTTCTCTAAAACAATACTCTCAATCATATCACTAGGGTATGGATTTATAATGTCAAACCCCTAATGTGATTATTCCTACTTATACGATTCAATTGAGATGTATAAGAATGCTTTCCTTTATTACGCTCGATACTTCGGCCGAAGATTCCCGAATCATATCTTAGAGTATTCATCCTTTCTTATCGAGGATTAGAGATTCCTTGTTGCGCATTCACTTGCCTTCATGGCTAAGTGGCTTAACCCCAACGATGCCTTGGACACTCGCGTATGGAATGACTTTAACATAATCAAAGATTAAGTACTTAACCACAAGACAACGACGATGCCTCAGGTCAAAGGATTACTTACATTATTCCAACCATTAGAGTTACTTGCTTGACATGTGAGTAGACCTCCATGCAAGTACTCTCGTTCGATTGTGTTCAGTGAACTCATTCCCTTAATGAGCACCTACATGCTTGTCTTAGTGTCGCTACACGAATGGGATGAGACTTTCCATCCTTCCAATTGAAGCAGACATAGTATGTACCGGTCTATGGATTGTCAGTATCCCTCCGACAATCCTTATGACCAAGAACCTTTTTGGACATGATGGTTATGAGAAGAAGGTCTCTGTAATCGAACATCATTAGGTTACTTCTTCCATCGATCCATTGTCCGTGGATTCACTATTTAGGACATATTTTGTTCATTGAGATAGTCCTAATTAGTATCTTTGCCTTCCGATGTATAAGATTCATATATACATCAATTCATTGTCCTGAAAGGTTTCTTCCAAAGATTGACTTTCAGGGCATATTTCCAACAATCTCCCACTTGCACTAAAGTCAATCACTAGTGTATCTTATACATGCTAGTTGAGTGAGCTTATGCTCGTAGGTTAACTTGGTTATGTATTAGTCACCTTTTAATTTAAAAGGGATTTACTTATCAAATGTTTCTAAAACATTTTGATGATGTCTCTTTCTTGTGTTCGAATACTTTGATGAGACCTTGATTCCATGGCTTGAGCTATCGCCCCATTACGTCGTAGTATCCTACTAACGACCTTATGGTTTGGATTCAATCATTGGTTCTAAAAGAACCCCTTCCTTTCAAAACACCTTTTGAAGCAGTTTCTAAAACAATATATCGACATATATTTTGTTTGTATACTTTATACAAACTTTGCTCCAACCTTGAGACCATTGTAGTACGATACTAACAATACATTCATATGATTAGTACTTCATCCATTATGAAGTTCCATTTGTTAAAATGGGTTATTTTCACTTTGGTTCGTAACCTAAGTGAATGCACGCTTCCAAAGTCCCACTCTGATGTTCCTTTCTTAAAGGCAATAATACTCTATCAGTTGCTTTGGTTCTGATCCTGGGATATAGTAATATCTTAAAGTGATAACCCATGGTTTTTCACTTTTGGATATCTACTCACAAGTCCATACATGTGTCCCTTTTTGTGATTTTATGACACATTCATTATAAGGGTTATGAAAGTGATTTTCTATCATATAGTAAAATGCTTTCTTAAATCTTCAACATTTGAGATTTAATTTCCCCATATAACTTCCTTGAGATAGCCTTTGTTATATCAATAAGTCCAATTCAAGTCTATACTTAAAATTAACCGTGTCATGTCTTGTGATTTTTCGAGTAACATCTAGGTTTGATCAAGTCTATCAAATAGACTTCATTCATATCTTGTTGCTCAAATTATGACATCACTCCCATTGGGCTTGTTGTAACTTAGCATTCATTCAAAACTTAACACTTAAATTTTTCTTGATTTGAATGCATATTGTTCCCACTAACTTGTTTTGGATCTATTGACAATCATTGAGATCCATTAGCTTATTAATGATGTCTCAACAATTTTGAGACTATCAACAATACTAGCTAACACAAGTTATTTAAATGAATCATTTAAATGGTGTCATACACCATTCTTCAAGTTTTAGTCATACTAAGACTTTAATGTAGTCATATAAGAATTATCCAAGTCTTTAGTGAAAGCAAGGCTTCTACTAAGGATATAGAAACTCAACCATTCCTTCTAGGTGGTTGATATAATTCTTTATCAAAAAAAAACTACATGGAGCGTTATAGTTACATAAGGTGACGAATTCGGATTGTCTTGTTGTTAAACTATATGTTGTGACTCATTTTGAAACTATTCCCTTTTGTTTCATCAACTTGTCCATATGCTTTGTAATTTAGCTTGTTCTCATAAAAGAGAATGATGGACAACTCCCAACATATAACCATTTTATGCTAGGTTGATGAAACCTACATTCAAAGACTATTCTTTAGAATGTTACACAACATAGAATATTAATGTTTTGTAGAGCTTGAGTCTTTTAACAATTAAAATTATAAACTCTCAATAATAGTCAAGTACTATTATTATTTAGACAACTATAAACCAATCATATTCAAGTTTATATCCAATTTCTCACCTCCCACTATTTCTCATGACTTTAATGAGAAATCATTTCATACATTCAAAAATTGTATAAACGTGGAGTATACGGGTTGAGGACATTGTGTAGTAGCCTTAAAACCTTTCAAGCTCATTTGTTTCACTCTTCACTAAGTTGATGTCTTGTTATTAAGTGACTAAAACCTTTAAACATTTTATTGATTTAGACACTTAAATTTTTGGTTTAAACACACTTGACATTTTAAAACAATTTTAAGAATGTCCAATTAATTGTTCAAAACTACTAATTGAATCAAGAGTGATCTTGATTATTGTGGTTTAAGTGATAACCATATAAGAAACGTTTTTCTTATTTCTAATATCATTATTATCATGTATCTCATCTAGGATACAACAAGACAATCTTCAATTCATAACATTACTTTAAGGAAATATTTTAGAAGGCATTCGTCACATTACATTAATATGATAACACAAACATTCACAATGTTTAACTTAAAAGGAATTATCTCTAAACATTTAGAGACTTATTTAAGTACCTTCAAACATTTAGGCATTAATAGTGGTCTTCCATCATATGAAGCCACATAATAAGTTCTTAACACAATAAGAAAGTTTAAAGACAATCTTTAAATGCCTAAACAAACTTCCCAAGTAGTAAGCAAAAACATGGTGACCGAACCCTTCTCCACTCTTTTATTTGCTTGTTCCTCTTCTACTTAGCTCCTCCACCTATATACAATTATATAAGTGATTAGCACTTTATATCAAATATAAATATTTAGAAGATCTAACAATTAGAATTGAAGATAAGAACATAAACCATACCTTGTAGCTTGTCCTTAAGAGTTGCAAGGTATAACCTGCAATTCCTCTTCCAATGTCCCTCCTTTCCACAGTGGTGGCAAGCCCCCTTGGGCTCCATTGCCTTCTTTTTCTTCACTCCCCCTTTCGGCTTAAGAGTGGGTGACTTCTTCTCCTTCCCTTTGCCTTTGCCTTGCGGCTTAGACTTGGAAGAGGATGGCTTGTTGTAGGCTACTGCAGAAGTCCCTACAACGTTCTCTTTCATCATAGTTTTCTCAGCAGTTACTAACATGTTTAGTAACTCAGAGAGAGTATGATTCATCTTATTCATGTTGTAGTTCATTACGAACTGCGAAAATGAATCAGGAGGAGAAGCCAATATAAAGTCCTGGGCCAATTCCCCGTCAAGTGGAGTACTTAGGTTCTCCAGTTGTTCTATGAATCCTATCATCTTCAGTACATGTTGATGCACTGGAGCCCCTTTGACCATCTTGGTCTTCACAAGTTCACAAACAGTGTTAAAGCGACGGTTGCGCGTCCCTTCACCATATAACTCCGTAAGATGGAGTATTATGGAAAATGCACTGTCCATGCCCTCGTGCTGTCTCTGTAGCTCCTCATTCATGGAAGCCAACAGATAGCACTTGGCTTGTGTATCATCCTCAACATGCTTGTCATACTTAGCACGTTCATCCTCTGTGGCTTCAGGGCCAAGAGGTATGTCAGGAAGAGGCTTATCAAGTACGTAAATAATCTTCTCCAATGTTAGGAGAATCTTGACATTACGATACCATGATGGGAAATTGTGCCCCTCTAGGCAATGTTTGTCGAGTATTTTCGCGAATGTGCTTCCAACCATATCTAAATACATAAACAATAATATAAATTAGTTTGATTGTTGATTAAGTCACACGATTCGGGTCTTTGAACCGAATGACACCACCCACCATTTTTGGCAAATTCCATATCCCTCAAATAGAATCCGAGAGTTATGTTGAACTCTTAGCGGGGTATGGGAGACTCACCATTACCAAGCCCACCTCAGAATTATATCATGTTGGTTAGCAAAAAAAATGATGAGAGAATAACACTTTATTCATTTACAACTCTTGTAATTACCCATCTAGTTTGGCCTCTAGAGAATGAATGCCTCAGAATTATATCATGTTGGCACCATTGCACTTAGTTAAGTTATTCCCACCATGCTTAGTTTATGTAGAGGTTCAAGCACAACCTCAAAATTATATCATGTTGGTCATACTCGTTGTCTACACTCACCTCATCATATGTTTATGGACTCCTCCTGGATGTAAGCCCATACTTTGTACTTCCCCATTATAGGGTGAAGCCGGTGCATGAGTCACAAACGATTGGAGCCCACCACGGTGGAAGGCCTACGAAGAAATGTTCAAAACATCTCTCCTTTATCAACTTAATATTCTTTGTTGGTTGAGGGATTTTAAGGTCTCATCAATTTTATTTATTTAAACATATTCAAATAAATTGTCCTATTACAACTACTAGTCCAAAGTTAATGAAATTAGTAGCATATGATATCCCCACTATTCGTTTTCATAAAACAAATCAATATCAAAACATTTTTCAAAATATTGGAGATATATATAACTACTAATTGAAATCATTATAGTTTAGTAGCGTATGATACTCCCACTATTTGTTTTGAGAAAAACAAATCAATATCAAAAACGAATTTTTCAAATATTGGAAGTAACTACTACTACTACGGTTTTTGCAATCCTTTGAAATTGGACTTTATAGTTATCTTAGGCTCTTGGATGACCATGGACTTATTGGGTTATTGCAACAACGAGCCAACATTGTTGAATAAGATCTCGGGGAGGTTGTGTCATTTTAATTACGTGCTTTTCAATTCAATTAAAACATTTTTGATTGAGCCATTAGAAATGAAAGACAATGATTCATTGCTAATTAGGGCGTTGGACCCATTTAATCTTTTTATCTCATGTCAAAACCCTCTTTTAAATATGTCTCCTTACCAATAGTTAAAGAAACTCTAGTCTAGTACTAGAGGGAATCAACTAACTAAAAGAGATTAAGAAGTAATAAGAATTACAAACCGATTTGTACAAATTCCTACAAATTACACATACTAAGAGGGAGAGATAGATTAATGTCGAAACGTGACAAGGTCCAATTGAAACAGTAATTAAAACACATTCCCAAGGTTCAAACAATTTGATTTTAGCGCCTTATCTCATAGCTCAATTATCGTTTAAGGCATAAGTCCATAGTCACCCATTTTCTAACTACTTAATCATATTAAATAATCAAATGGAATGCAACATATAAACAATTAGATTTAGTGCATATGGGCATAATTCAATGATGAGTTTAAACATTAAACAAAATTAAAATCAAACATTTCAATTTTTAAATAGTAGGGGTCTAAATGCAAATATGAAAAAGTTAGGGGTCAAACCATAAATACTAAAAGTAATACCAAACTTTTCATGATTACAAAAGGACCCTCAAGTGGGAAAACCACTTGAGTTGGCCGGCCAAATGAAGGGGGAAATGGGTAGGTCTCACCCACCTTGCATTATTTCAACATAAAGAAGAAAAAGAATTCAAATTATGCTTGCACTTGATTTTGCTTTAAGAAAATTAGGGAAAAAGTTTTAAAATATCCTAAAGAAGTCTAGGATTGAAAAAACCTTTTGTAATAAATATTGATGATAAGAATATCATCCAAATCCATAAAACAATTTATGAACTTAAATAAAACTATTTTCAAAAAACAAAACCATGAACACCAAGAACATAATCAAGAACTTCAAGAACACATTTTTCTAGCTTCAAAGTGTGTGTGTGAGGTTCAAAACAAAACACAAACACATAGCCAAAAAATCCCCTTTTTGCCGTGCCCTCCCTATGATTCATAACCCCAAAAAATTGTTCTAAACTCACTCTTCATTCATGCATCCAAAACACCTTTTGCATACATATCTTTTCAACTATTGATTCACAATTTTTCAACATTTGAAAAACAAAAGATAAACATACTTTGAATGAAGAACTAATATGTCAAACATAAAATTAATACCCATATGCATAAAATCCAAAAGGACACATCAAATATAAACCTTTGGCTCATGATACCAATTGAAGGGAAATCTATGAGATTCATGTGGCATTTCTAGTGACTAGCATGCATATACAATTCAAAATTTATATACGAAAGCAACGGAAGCATGTCATACATTTTATCAAAGCTATAGTCATGCAAATCCCCTTCAAGATGCATAGGTTTATATAAGATGCATCAAAACAAAATTTATAAGAAGAACAAACTAGAGGTTTAGTTTTATACCTCTTGATCTAGATCTTAGACCAAGGATGGACCACCTCCAAGATCGTTGCTCCTCAAACTCCTTGAGCCTAGCCTCCCTCCTTGCTTCCTCCACTTTGTATAGTAAGTGCTCCTAGGTTCTCTTCAAGTTTCCAAAGTTATGAAAACCTCTAAAGATCCTCACCCACTTTGTAATGAGAAAGATGAAGGAATAACCAAAAGGGTGTATAGATGATTAATTAAATCACCCCCTTGGTGGCCGGCCCTTTGTGTTCAAGAGAGAGAGCTTTTCTTTTTTTTTTTTTCTTTTGTTGTTTTAGAACACATCAAAACCCTAATCAATCTTTCACTATAATGTTCCTTTTATTACATAAAGAAACAAGTCAACAATTGACCTTCTCTCTCCCTCTCTTTGGCCGGCCATATGTGTTTGGTTTGGGCTTTGGGCTTTTAATTATTTCAAGTCATCCAATGCTTGAATAAAAGCCCAATGGGTTTTGGCCCAATGGGCCTAATTAAACCCGAACGTTTCTATAAGCCCAAAACGATCTTTATCGCTTTTATGATTTCTTTAGACTTTCTAAATTAATCAAAACACTTAATTAATCCAATTAATTATTTCCTTCATCCATTAGTTACTCACTACAAGAGTGTATTGGTGAACAATCTTTTAGGTTCTAATTAGCAAGGCAGTGAGGTGATTGGCACCAATCCAATTGATTATCCAATCACTTAGTGAATTAAAACTTACTTTTAATTCACCTTCCTTTTGATGACTACATTTAATTATCTAGAAGAACTCACAAGCCATGAGTGACATCTAACCATATATCATGGCTACCCAAGCTAATGTAGAAGTTTATTCGGAGAACCTATTCAGTTGGAATTACAATGTAATTCGATCCTTCTCTAAAACAATACTCTCAATCACATCACTAGGGTATGGATTTATAATGTCAAACCCCTAATGTGATTATTCCTTCTTATACGATTCAATTGAGACGTATAGGAACGCTTTCCTTTATTACGCTCGATACTTCGGCCGAAGATTCCCGAATCATATCTTAGAGTATTCATCCTTTCTTATCGAGGATTAGAGATTCCTTGTTGCGCATTCACTTGCCTTCATGGCTAAGTGGCTTAACCCCAACGATGTCTTGGACACTCGCGTATGGAATGACTTTAACATAATCAAAGATTAAGTACTTAACCACAAGACAACGACGATGCCTCAGGTCAAAGGATTACTTACATTATTCCAACCATTAGAGTTACTTGCTTGACATGTGAGTAGACCTCCATGCAAGTACTCTCGTTCGATTGTGTTCAGTGAACTCATTCCCTTAATGAGCACCTACATGCTTGTCTTAGTGTCGCTACACGAATGGGATGAGACTTTCCATCCTTCCAATTGAAGCAGACATAGTATGTACCGGTCTATGGATTGTCAGTATCCCTCCGACAATCCTTATGACCAAGAACCTTTTTGGACATGATGGTTATGAGAAGAAGGTCTCTGTAATCTAACATCATTAGGTTACTTCTTCCATCGATCCATTGTCCATGGATTCACTATTTAGGACATATTTTGTTCATTGAGATAGTCCTAATTAGTATCTTTGCCTTCCGATGTATAAGATTCATATATACATCAATTCATTGTCCTGAAAGGTTTCTTCCAAAGATTGACTTTCAGGGCATATTTCCAACACTAACTGCATTCTTCGGTGGCTTGAATGCTGAGCGGGCATGTCAATTAATTGCTGAGCTTGGCCGGGTGAATGTCTTGTTTGATGGATGTGGTAAAATGCGTTGACTTCTGAATCTCGAGATTTCGGCCGAGGAATGAATACTCTTGGCCTTGGATTCTTTAACCTGAAGACAAGATTATGCAAATAGTTGTGATATTTAAAATTGGTTCAGCTATCTGTATGCCAAACTCTGAAAATAACCTGAAAATAATACCGAGAAGGCTGATGAAGTCACCTCTTTTGGCTAAATAATCAAAAACACTTTGTCGGATAAGACTTTGGATAAATTAGCCAGCCACAGACTTGGGAAAATCCCCATTTATCTAGTTAGTTGAGACTCCTAAGCTAAACTGACTATACAACTCTATTTCTAGTCATTACCTTTCAATTGTTCATGATTTATAGTTTAGTTTGAGGATCCTCCTTAATATCTATGATGTCCTTTTCCAGGACTCTTTCTTGTACTTGAGTTTGAGTTTTCGAAACTATCGTTCATCTTTCAAAAAAAAAAAGGGTAAGGACTAGAAACAGATATTTCAAAATCAAAGCGTAAAATGTAGCCAAACCTACCCAGTTCGTAAACAGTTTCAAACACATATACACTCTTTACAGATTAAAAAGAATTTAACTACCCTAAAAAAAGAATATTGAATTAAATTATTAATGATAGGGTTCTAAGTTCAGATTATTAGCGCGAATTACAATATTTTTATATGATTGTGTTTTGGTATCAGCTTCTCCTAGTTGATGTTACTGAATAGAATTGGTAGTTTCGTAACTTTCAGCCAACATTCAGAATCCAATCATCCTCTTCTCAATTAATTTAATGAGCTTAATTAGTTCTAGAGTTGGAGTAAGTGGGCTCAGTTATATATTACTCTGTGTTTCTTCTATTTTTGGCTTTTTAAATCCTCATTTTCGATTTCATACATATCAAATTTGTGATTTGTCTGTAGGGAATCAACTGCAATTTTAAAGTCAAGTACTTTCTTTCGGGAGACGGTTGAATTAAGTTGTCCGCATGGTGCCAAGGAAAATCCACCGGGTGCAATTTTGCTCACCACTTATGTGTGACATAGTTTATCTTTAACCTAATTGGATAAATGGTCCCGTGGTAATAGAGTAGTTGGAAAATAGCTCTGGTGGTGAAAAAATTAGAATTTATATCCTTACGGTGAAGTCGGTTAGGATATACGCTCAAAACAAAATTTCCGTTAGTTCTCCTTTAATCCCATTGGCCATGGCTCTACACTTAACAACCAAGCTTCTTTACCGGCCACTGTCAATGGAGAAATTAGTGACAGATGAAGCTCATTCAAGTCCCTTCGGCTCAATCCAAAGCTTCTCTCAGATTTCTGCATTTTCTCCATGGCGGAGTGACCTCTCGGATTCCGAGCCACGCGCTGCTTCCTCCGCAGCTCCCAAAGTCAGAGCCTTTAATTCGAGCTGTCTCTCAGGGATTAAATCTCTCCCTCAAGTTTGAATTACGGACTGCTAATGATTAGCAGCTAATCATTTTGGGTTTTGCCTCTGAAATCGAATTGGGAGAATGGGGGAGGAAGTTGAGCTTTTTGGGTTTTCTTTTTCTTTTCCTAATTAGCATTGTACTTAGAGTTAGCTGCATCCTCTCTTTTTCTTGTTTTCGAATGTTTCACTTTGTGAATACCATGAATGGAATGATACATTTTGGAGGAAAATGATAGCATATTGAAAAATCAGGGCTCGAAGACCCTAGATTCACCATTGCTGTCATCTAGGATTGTTCGAATTCAAGCTTGTTCTTGGTTATATTGAGCTAGCTTGTTGGAGAGGTCGCGCTATCTAACCCATGCACTTTAAGGAATAAAAAATAAAAAAAAAAAAAAAAAAAAAAAGGAAACATAACAGAGGAACTAACGGAAATTTTAATTTTGGATTTAATTCCTAACGGATTTCATCACAAGGGTTTAAATTCGAATTTTTTTGACCACATGGTCGATTTTCCGAATATCTTATCACCATGAGAATCATTTATTCAATTAGGCCCTTATCTTTATATAAATTTTGATATTAAAATGCATTGAGCGATAATTAATGGGATGATAGTGTTCAGTATATTGGCGAACAAACATGCACCCAAGAAAACCTTAAAGAGCACTAGGTAGACAACATTAATGATGATTATTACATTGTAGATTTTTCAACAACTCTTTACTCAAACTTCTTAACCCATAGATTGGTTCCAAATTCATGAACCATCCCCATAATTTTTTTATTAACCACGCCAGACTAGCCACATAACAGTCTCAATGAGGGGAGATTACTCTATACTAAAAGCCAGTTCTAAAAACATTGTTTACGCACAGTGGAATGGCAATTTTGCCCGTACTTTTACTGTGCTGCTAACTCATCCTGCTATCTTATTTTCCCACTCAACTTTTAATATCAATTTTACTCTCTTGTAAAATGATATATAAGACCAAAGAAAAGAAAAACCCCTGCTCTCTAGGTTAACAGGTTCGTTCTTCCCTATCTTCTAGAACAACCTATCTCTCTAAATCTTCAAAAAATCAAGTCCCCAATGCCTTTGGCCTTTTTAATTTGATTTGGTTGTTTTTGTTGTCAATACCTTATTTTTATAGGGTTGATTTTCCGAATACCTTATCACCACGAGAATCATTTATTCAATTAGGCCTTTATCTTTATATAAATTTTGATATTAAAATACATTAAGCGATAATTAATGGGATAATAGTGCTCGGTATATTGGTGAACCAACATGCACCCAAGAAAACCTTAAAGGACACTAGGCAGACAACATTAATGATGATTATTATGTTGTAGATTTTTCAACAACTTTTTACTCCAACTGCTTAACCCATAGATTGGTTCCAAATTCATGAACCATCTTCGGAATTTTTTTATTAACCACGCCTGCCTAGTCACAAAACAGTCTCAACAAGGGGAGATTACTCTATACTAAAAGCCAGTTCTAAAAACATTGTTTACACACACTGGAATGGCAGTTTTGCCCGTACTTTTACTATGTTGATAACTCACCCCGCTGTCTTATTTCCCCACCCACCGTTTAATATCAATTTTATTCTCTTGTAAAATGACATCTAAGACTAAAGAAAAGAAAAACCCCTGCTCTCTAGGTTGACAGGTTCGTTCTTCCCTATCTTCTAGAACAGCCCATCTCTCTAAATCTTCAAAAAATCAAGTCCCCAATGCCTTTGGCCTTTTTAATTTGATTTGGTTGTTTTTGTTGTCAATACCAGCAAACAGCCTCGAAAACTAGGATAAAGGCTTGTCTATGCACAATCCACATACCGATTACGGTGGAAGGCGTAGATCAAGTGGAATACGGTGTTATTGGGGCAAGTAGCATGCTGGAGGATGGAGAAGACGACATGAATTGTGTAAAATGTAAGTAGAATTGTATAGATGTGATCCTCGTTATGCATCTTAATCAATTGAATCGTTTCTTTATAGATTTTGTTTTACTCAATAAAAATAAAAATACAAAAATTTCAATATAAAGATTATTTTAGGAATAATGTTTGGTGAGAAAATGCTTTTTTTTTTTTTGTCGAGAGAAAATACTATTTTAATTTATTTAACTTTTTGTAGTGAGTGGAATTATAACATAGGTGGCGAAATAAGACACTGAGATAGGTCTACTAGCACTCTTTTTTCGTTTAGCTCACATAGTAAAATGATTGATTTGCCCCTGTAGAACGTGTGTGGTCATCTGATATTGCATTTCTTGAGTTGTCGTCCTCTCTCAACAAATATCTGAAGCGGAAAACTAGAGTTGTTGTCTTCCCTGTTCATTCAACAAATATGTCGTTCTCCCTTACTCAATCTCGAGTAGGATTCTCTCCCCTCATTGGTGTCTATTATAAAAAATAGGCACTGACATTGGTGGAGAAGCTCAATTGCCACCAAACAACCACTAAATAGAAGTCCATGTCCTATATAGAAGTCTTTGTTGTTACAATCACCACCAATTAGATAACGGTGGCACAATGAATAGTTATACTCTAGAAATATTATATAATTTTTATACATTGGTGTCCATGCTTTAATATGTTTATGAAAAAAAAAGTGGCCCATTAATCTGGGCACCCAAATATATATATATTAGGGTTTAGGTATCAAGAATAAACTCCTCATCGCATCCTGTTACAAACTTAACTGCAATTAAAAGGAATAAGCTCAATTAGTAACATCACGAAAGAAAAGAGCGTAAGGAAACTAGAAATCTTACCCCAAGGAAGAACTGGAAATTCCAGCATCTGTTTAGGTACTGTGATGATATATGAAGCAACCTGCAAAACAACATAAAAAACAAAATTAGAGAACAACAAACCAAAATTAGCAACATTTACTGGGACTAAGATTCTGTTTTGTAAACCTGCCAAAGATTGATGCAGCGAGAGAGCGAGGATTGGTGTAGAGCATTGATGTCTCCTCCTTTTCGTAAAGAAGATCCATGATGTCCATGCCTGCTTCAAAGTTCACAAGTTCCCCATCTTTTGCCACTCCCCTGAACTCAAACCCCCCCCCCCAAAAGATGTATCGAAATGAGGCTGGTAATCCTCGAAAACAAGCAGATCATGTGAGGAAGAAGCTAACACTAACAGTACAATGAAGGTAATGAAAACTTACTTCAATTGGAGCAGAAGCTCTTCAAAGTGTACAAAAGCAATATTGTTCATGCCAATCTCAAAATTCACTTCCTTTGATAAAGAACATAGACAACTCTCAGCCGACTAGCACAATACAAAGCAAACGAAGAGAAATTCCAAAGCTTTAGAATTTACCTGCATTAAAACCACCTCCTGTGACATGATCAACCAAAATGTAACGCACCCGATAAGAAAAAAAGATCAATTTTTTATGTGGAGCATCAATTCCTCTCTGCAAAAGAATTTTAGCACATCATTTGAATTAATAAATTAAGCACAAAAGCAGGAACATTTATCGGGAATGAATGCAGTTAGAAGATATCAACCAAATTTAGGAAGATCGAATGAATGCAGTCCCCTAATCCCAAATTTGCAGACAACTCATAAATAATCAGATAGTCAAGGATCGAAGAAGCCGTCCATCAAAATTCAAAAGTAGAAAAATACAAAGAAATCAAGCAGTAACTGAAATTAGGGGATTTTCAAAACAAAAATCCTAATTTTAATTCTAAATCCCCAAATTGAAAGTTCAAAAACCCTAATCCTCAATTTCAGAATCCAAATCCAAATCAAGGTACAATAATTTCATGAAGTTTGGCACCTTCAGATTCGAGAAGCTTCGATTTGGAGGTCGTTGGAGGTGGAACCGTGGAAGTTTGGAATTGGAATATGGTGTAGTGGTGGATGACTCGACGGCCGACGTGTTGAGTTTGTGACAAAGGGAGGAAGAGGAGAGCAGCGAGTGCAGAGACAATTCGAGGGATTAGAGAGGGACAAGGATTGTCTGCCATCCCACTTCTCGTGCCCTCCTGTTTTGTGTGGTCATGGTTAAGTCACGTCAACATTTTATATTGTTTTTTTATAGAGATAATAAGACAAAAATAAATGGTAATATAAAATGTTGACGTGACTTAACCATGACCATACAAACAGGAGGACACGGGAGGGCACAGGAAGTGGGAGGGTAGACAATCCTTGTCCATTAGAGAGAGTGGTGAGTTCGAGGCTATTGACATAGCAAAGGAGGAGATTATTGTAGGAGAGAGAGTCTGTCTGAGTGAGAGAGAGAGAGAGAGAGAGAGAGTGCAGAGTCATTTGAGAGATAAGACAGAGGGTGAGGCCTTTTAGCCAACGGTTGAGATTTAATATCAACGGAATCCAATGCTTATGGTTTATTCAAGTATATATAATATATATACTTTTAGGGTGCGTTTGTTGCACCGGACTGGACTAGCTTAGAATAGACTAAGCTGGACTGATTTAGTGAAGCGTTTGATACTGTGTTGGACTAAAAAGCAGCACCCATATATTATATTATTAAATTTTATATTTACAATATTTTATTATTAATTTAATCTACATATACTAATATTTTATTATTAAATTATCATTTTCCTTTCTAGAACCATTTATTTTGGTCAAGCTTTTAATCATCTTCCTCTCTCATTTTTTTGTCCGCCCACTACATCCCTCCCTTCTCCCTTTTCCATCCAAATCCTTTTCTCTCTTCCCTCTGCCTCTTTTCTTGTCCAACTCCCTGGGTGATAATTTGATTTTGGATGGTCTCGGATTCGAAGATTTTACAAATCTCTCTCTTCATCTTCACTGCAAATCTATCTCTGCCTTTTCTATTCCTCTCACAAAAGCCCTTGCAAGTCTTAAAATCAAACCAAGGAGCAATAATGAAAATGAAAATTTAGGAGTTGTAGGCAGGATGCATGCATGAGTGGCTCGAAGGTGGGAGATTGGGTTGAATCTGCTTTCGATTTCTGAATTTTCTGGATTTTTTGGCTTTTTTGGGTTTTCTAGGTCTCTGACTTGGAGATCTTTTGGACAAACGAGAGGGAGGTGGAGAGAAAGACAATGGGAGGGCAAGTTCTCAGGCGTGGGGTGAGGCAAAGTGAGAATAGTAATCCCACTAAACTCAATCCCGGCTTGCACCAAACACAGAATAATAATCCTACCCAAGTAGTCCAGTCCAATGAAACTGAAGGAGGTCAAACAAACTGAAGGAAAATTTGTGAAAAACAAGTTCATTTGAGCAACATCAACAACATGCAATTAACAATTAAAAGGCGGAATCATGTTTATATGCACTCAAAAACAAAACTTAACCCATGAACTTCAAAGCCTAGTAGATAGGTGAACCAAGACTCAACTCAAAACAAAGTGAGTTGAGAAATCAATACCTTTGTAGATTCCTCTTTGCATAAGCAAAGGCTAATCACCCAAAGAGAGGGCCTTCATTCCTTGCATCTTAGATCCATGGATTTGGATGGATGAAAAGGTTTCTCCAAGTTCCCAAAATTGAAAACCTCTAAGTCTCCACACCAAGGCATATTGTAGAAGAAATGAGTGACCTTGGAGGAGTTTGATTGCTAGATGATCCCTCCAAGGTGGCTGAAATTTTAGAGAGAAAGGAGAGCTTGTGTTCTCATCCTTTCCCCAAAAATAACCCTTAATGAATTTTGGCTATAAAGTCATACTTATTCCTTAATTCATTTGAGTGGCAAACTTGTAAATAAGTCCAAAACCACTCCTTCTTTAACATGGGATTTATTGGGCTATTTGGGCCTTTGTGAATCATTATTCATTAAGTTGTCACACAACTTAAGTCAATGGACTTGACGTTCGAAGCCCATTGGGCCTTATGGTCCAAAACTATCCCGTGGTCTTTTAACGAACTTATTCGTTTGATTAATAATCATATTAATTAATCCTTGCCATAAATAATTAAACCATTTAATTATTCTTACTCATCTCCGTTGAATCTTCAATCTCTACCTTACACGGTGTACGATCCATTAGGTTCCTTTTAGCGAGGTAGTGGGCGATTCAAACTCTTTCAAATCGATTGTGAATTGAAACTTACTTTCAATTCTCCCGTTAGTGATAATACACTTTTAGGGCTTCCACAAACCATGGTTGACGCCTAGCAGCATGTCATGGTTACCCAAGCTAATCAGAAGAGGTGGAGAACCTATTCAGTTTTAGGATTACAAATGCAATACGGTCTTTCTCTAATACAATACTCTTGACCACATTGTTTGGTTTGATAGTTTATTCATGTCTACTATCCAATGTGATTCTTTTGCTTATATGATTACCTTGAATGTGATTTGGAACACATTCCAACATCTCATTCATACTCTGGCCAGAGATTCTAAATCATATCATAGAGTATTCTCCCTCAAACAGTTTGAAGGTTAGAGATCCTTTGTTGCGCATTCACTTGCCTCCATGGCTAAGTGGCTTAACCCCAACGATGCCGTGGACACCCTCCTGATGGAGTGACTTTGACATAATCAAAGATTAAGGACCTAACCACAAGACAACTGTGATGCCTCAGGTCAAAAGACTAATTTGCATTATCCCAACCATGAGTTCTCATGTGACATGAATATGAGAACTCTTCGTTGATCGTGTTCAGTGAACTCATTCTCTATTGAGCACCTACGTACTTGTCTTGATGTCACACACACCAATGACTCGAGACTAGTCACTCTCCCTGAGAGAAGACATAGCACGTACTGATCTTAACGGACTGTCAATGCCCAATTGGCAATCCTATGATCAGGAACGTTTAGGATGTGTCTACGAAAGAATGGTTTCATGAATCTAACTTCTTTAGATCGCATTCTCCCAATCACATATTCCTTGGACTTATCGTTTAAGCATATAACATTTATATGAGACGGCTCAAACAATAATGTTTGCCCTTAATATTAAACTAGATTAGTTTAACATGTGAAATGTCCATAAAGTATCATCATATGATTGGTTTTAGGGCACATTTCCAACAATCTCCCACTTGCACTAGAGCCAATCAGCTTAGTCATCAGTGATGATACCTCTTCTGTAGTCATTTCATAAATGGCTGAGTAGTAGGCCTAGACAATGGATATCTATATGTTATCCATAGAAGCAACCTTGAGAATAACGACGTCACCATTATACATGATTCTCAATCATGTGGTTCAGTCTCTCATTTGAGTTCGGACCTTGATGAGACCTTGATTCCCTGGCTTGAGCTATCGCCCCATTAGTGTCATACACTTTCTGGTTGGAACCGAATGGAGAGTTCATAAATGAACTTTCCCATCCAAACAACAATGTTGTAAGCTTCTATATGGCAATATATTTTGCATACATGATGGAACACATTAAAGTCATTACTTTTAACGTTTCCACCCAAATATCTCTTTAGTCATAATAAAGAGATATCTCATTATCACTTCATTCATAATGAAGAGATATTCTATGATGGATTAGATTCATAATCTAATACATTTACGCTTCCATTACGTTACTCTAATTCTTCCTCATTCTTGAGGAATCCATCCTTAGTATTTCTTAAATACCTAAGGATTCACTTGACAGTTGCCATGGTTCTGATCCTGGGCTTGCACTAATATCATCTTGTACCGTTCTAGGTACAACTTATATCAATGTTTTCATACAATATGAAATACATAAATCACCTTTATGCGTATGCATAAAGGATTCTATTTACGCATTATTTCTTTGGGAGTCAAAGGGTACATTCCCTTTGAGAAGAACAACTTCCTAGTCTCACTAGAATTGTCATTCTAATTGAAGTTTATCATCATATGAGAAACTTCTTAGCGTCTCTTGTCTATTTTAGGGATTGATATAATCCAATTATATCTTGAAATCTATCATTATAGATTTCCATCCCATGTATGTAGACTATGTCTCCCATATACATTCTATCATTATAGAATGTTTAAAGTCATAACTTTAACGATGAAGAATTCCTTTCATTTTCAAAAATTAATATATATCATGTATATATATATATATATATATTCAAATTTAGGAATATGATTAACTCCCACTAATCTTTTGTAAACCTAGTAAACAAAAGATTCATTTACATCTTTATGAGAAATCAAACGATTTGATCCTTTTTCTCATAAGATGCTTATAGCTCCCACTAAGTGTAGTCATAAGGATTTTCATTCTTATTTCTTTCGAATTAAGAGGTGTAACTCTATGACATAGTCATAAAGTTCAAACCATTCAACTGAGACGATTTATAAATCCTTCTCGACTACCTTGGAGCTTGTGGTGTAGGAACTGGTTGTTATATTTGTTGATCATATCAAACAAATATTGCTTATTAGCACACAACCCCAAATCTTAACATGTTTAAGATTTGTCTTTCTTTCCAACTACATCTTATGGAGTTATGAAAATTTTGGAAGATCTTCTAATTGACAATCATATTGTTTTAGAAGTATATATATCCTATACATGGGTAATAGATAACATCCAACGAACTAAATTTTATTCAAGTTCGTTCTTCTCCTAATGGAGAAATTCATTATCTTATGATGCTATTTTCCTTGATATCTTTCAAGGAAACTCATCTAAAGTGTTATCTTTCCTTGGATCAAATCTAAGGAGGTAAATACTTTAGACGTCTTACTCATCTACTTACATTTCTTGAATTCTTTGAAACCTTTTGCAAAGTATTCGGACTTGTGTTTATTCAAAATAAACTATAGTCCAACCGAGAGTGATCTTCGGTGAATGTCATACAGCATGAGTAGTATTATGTTGTGGACAAGTGCCACTAATATCTAAGTGAATTAACCTCAACAACTTTGTGATTCTTTCTTCTTTCCAAAAGAATAAAGATTCGAACATTTCGCCTCTATACAATTTTAACAAGAAGGTATTGGATCCGGATCTAACGATCCAAAGCATCCATCTATGACCAACTCGTAACTTATATTTTAGAGGTATCACAACTCAGTTGGGATTAGTCACTACCTTGCAACCTTTTCGGTTTTAAGCATCATCGTATTCTAAACAGTTAAACTACCACATCATCTCTACTATAGAGACAACCAATTAAATTACAATAATCTAATTATTGATTAATAAAGAACAATGTTTTGTCAAACAAAACATTTATCCATCTCTACTATGGTGACGGATTTAAGTTCCTTAAAATTGGAATGTAAAGACAATCTTTAGTGTTTTCCAATTTCTTTGGTAGTTCATATGAGGAAGTAAGTACAATCCGCTTTCGCAGAGATCTATATTTTATTCACTTTCCGAATGTGAAGTACTTTCTCTTCTCTCATTAATCTTCTACTTTTTATTAGCACACTTTTACAACAATTGTAAAACATAGTTGCTAATATAGAATCATGTATTCAAGTAGAAGAACCAACTGTTTTGAACTATTTCAAGAACATATTACAACACCTTCGAAAGGTGTGTTCTTGACACTTGCAAGACATTTCTTGCAAATACCCCTTCCAATGTCCATCCTTTCATAAAGAAAGTTTGTTCCCTTGGAGTTATTTTGCCTTCTTCATTTGACTTTTCCTTTGACTACAATAGTCATGGTCCCTAAACTCCCACTATCTCTCTTGAAACTTATTTCAAATGTGTTATACACATCAAACGATTTGGAGAGCGTGCGGTTATTGTTCACTATATAGTTTATCATAAACTTAGTGAACCATTAGGATAGGGACACAAAGGTGAAGTCCTTGCCTAATTTCCGTCTCGTTAAGTGGTTTAACACTTCAACACTCAATGATTCAAAATCATCATAAGTCCATGTTGATGGACTATTTTTGTCAACCAACCATTATGTTCTCAACATAATTACAAACTTTCAAGAGTTGTTCAAGGCAACTCTCATTTCTTCATACAACAATTTGTAAATGGAGAATCATGGCACATAAAGTGTCCATGCCCTTGTGCTTACTTCTCAAGTTCCTTGTTCGTGTAACAAAGAGACAAGCACTAGAGTTTGCATTGTCCTCTTCATGGTAGACTTATCTAACATGTTCTTCCATTGATACATTATCAATAGGAAGATTGTGAGGATGAGACTACTTAGGCACTTTTACAATCCATTCAAGACAATCTATGGGATTGTGGTACCAAGTTCGGAAACTAAAGCGTTCGGTTTTTCTTTGTTAAGTTTTGGATAGCGTTTGCAAATATATTGGTAAACAAATACATAACGAATATAAATTGATTGATTTTAAGCTATTTGATCCGGGTCTTTAAATCAAAATAGCACCACCCACTATTTTTGGCAAATTTCATATCCCTCATCGGAATTCGAGAGTTTTGGAGGAAACTCTTAGTAGGGTATGGGAGGCTCACTATTACCAAGCCCACCTCACAATGATACGATGTTGGCTAGCATTAATAATAATGAGAGAGTACGCTTACTCATTTGCATCTCTTGCAAGTACCCATCTTATTTGGCCTCTAGAGAATGTTGCCTCACAATGATATGATATCGGCGCCATTGCACTTAGTTAAGTTATTCCCACCATGCTTAGTTCATGAAGGGGTTCAAGAATAGCCTCACAATGATATGATGTTGGCCATCCTCGTTGCCTACACTCACCTCATCATATGCGTATAGACTCCTCCTGAGTGTAAGCATGCACTTTGTACTCCCCCATGATAGGGTGAAGCCGGTGTACAAGTCACAAACGATTGGAGCCCACCACGGTGGAAGGCCACGAAGAGATATTCAAAGCATCTCTCGCTTATCAACTTAATAATGGTTTGTTGAGGGTTTTAGGTCTCATCACATATAAACATACATTTTAATCCAATTAAAACATTTTGGTCCTATTACAACTATTGGTCCACATGATAGATTTAGTAGTATATAATACTCCCACTATGCTTTTAAAACGGTTTTTAAAGCAAGACTATATGGTACTACTAACATAAGATTTGCATTCATTGATGGACTATATAGTTGCCTTAGGGCCTTAGGATGACTATGAACCTTTGATTCGATTCAACACGAGCCTAGTGTTGAATCTCGGTCTAGGGATGGTGATTGATTTTAGTTACGCGTTTAATCACATTAAGGCGTGTTGTCTTATTGGGCGTTGGACCCAACTACTCCAATTTCATGCATATCGAATAAAACAAGAAAGGAGTACTTCAAAGTAAATAAGAGCTTATGCTCTTTTACAACAATTGATCAAATCAAATTACTTTAAAGTAAAGAAGAGCTTATGCTCTTTTACAACAATTGATCATATCAAATTACAACCAAAATTTAATCTACACATTCCCATGGTTCAAACAAATTTGAAACGGCCTTTCACATAGCTCAATTATCGTAGGCTTAGGTTCATAATCGCCCTTTCTTTAATTAATTAACGCTTTAACTAATTAAACTTGAATGCAACATTTTCATTTGGTTTTTGTATCCATAGAATTGATTTAAATGGAGCTAAATGAAATGAAAATCCAATTCTCATTTAAAGAGACAAAACAATTTTGTTCTCTACCTAATTTGGGCCAAAATGCTATGACCTCAACTTTTGGGCCATTTTGCAAAACTTAAACTTTTGGGGTCACTTTGTAAAAACACAAAAGTCCACTACTTCATGTAATTACAACTAGAACCCAAAAATTTCCACAAAAGCTAAAACTTCATTAAAGGAGCAAAACAATTTGTCCTTTTAGTGATTTTGGACCTTTACGTAAAAACGTAAACTTTTGGGTCAAACTACAAATACACAAAAGTATCAAAACTTTATGTAATTGCATAAAAGCCCCACAAGGACCCTAATTGAGTAGGGTGGCTGGTTTTGAAGCAAAGTAATAAAAAAAAATTTCAAAGTTTTTGTAAGTGGGGTGGGTGAAATGGAATAAATCATTACACACCTACCCACTAAAATTTCTTTAATTTTTCAAAATAAATATCTAATATATTTAAACATAAGAAATATTTCAAAACAAAAACTTTATGAAATAAATCAAAACTTTGAATCAAAACACCAAACCTTTTGTTCTTGGCAAGAACATATCAAGAACAATGAAGAACATCCATGAAAACCCATAAGAGCTCCATGAACATTCTTCACCCAAAAACATACCAAAACCACTCAAACTTAAGGGAAATAACATACAACCATACTAGGGTACATAGGGGTTCCAAAAGTCATTTTAAAACACTTTTAACAAGTCAAACAAGAACCCAAAAATCCACCCTTTGGATTTGGCCGAATTTCCCCAAAAACATGGCACCAAATTTTAGCTCCAAAATTCATGCTCATATGAACTACATCTACAACATTTGAAATGGCAAATTTTCTAACAAAATTTACATTCAAAAAAGCAAGAATAAAGCTTGTAACAATTACAACATTCAAATCACAAACTATGAACTACAAAACCCAAAAGGATTCACCAACTACTAGACCTAGGCTCTTGATACCACTTGAAGGAAAATTTGTGAAAAACAAGTTCATTTGAGCAACATAAACAACATGCAATTAACAATTAAAAGGCGGAATCATGTTTATATGCACTCAAAAACAAAACTTAACCCATGAACTTCAAAGCCTAGTAGATAGGTGAACCAAGACTCAACTCAAAACAAAGTGAGTTGAGAAATCAATACCTTTGTAGATTCCTCTTTGCATAAGCAAAGGCTAATCACCCAAAGAGAGGGCCTTCATTCCTTGCATCTTAGATCCATGGATTTGGATGGATGAAAAGGTTTCTCCAAGTTCCCAAAATTGAAAACCTCTAAGTCTCCACACCAAGGCATATTGTAGAAGAAATGAGTGACCTTGGAGGAGTTTGATTGCTAGATGATCCCTCCAAGGTGGCTGAAATTTTAGAGAGAAAGGAGAGCTTGTGTTCTCATCCTTTCCCCAAAAATAACCCTTAATGAATTTTGGCTATAAAGTCATACTTATTCCTTAATTCATTTGAGTGGCAAACTTGTAAATAAGTCCAAAACCACTCATTCTTTAACATGGGATTTATTGGGCTATTTGGGCCTTTGTGAATCATTATTCATTAAGTTGTCACACAACTTAAGTCAATGGACTTGACGTTCGAAGCCCATTGGGCCTTAAGGTCCAAAACTATCCCGTGGTCTTTTAACGAACTTATTCGTTTGATTAATAATCATATTAATTAATCCTTGCCATAAATAATTAAACCATTTAATTATTCTTACTCATCTCCGTTGAATCTTCAATCTCTACCTTACACGGTGTACGATCCATTAGGTTCCTTTTAGCGAGGTAGTGGGCGATTCAAACTCTTTCAAATCGATTGTGAATTGAAACTTACTTTCAATTCTCCCGTTAGTGATAATACACTTTTAGGGCTTCCACAAACCATGGTTGACGCCTAGCAGCATGTCATGGTTACCCAAGCTAATCAGAAGAGGTGGAGAACCTATTCAGTTTTAGGATTACAAATGCAATACGGTCTTTCTCTAATACAATACTCTTGACCACATTGTTTGGTTTGATAGTTTATTCATGTCTACTATCCAATGTGATTCTTTTGCTTATATGATTACCTTGAATGTGATTTGGAACACATTCCAACATCTCATTCATACTTTGGCCAGAGATTCTAAATCATATCATAGAGTATTCTCCCTCAAACAGTTTGAAGGTTAGAGATCCCTTGTTGCGCATTCACTTGCCTCCATGGCTAAGTGGCTTAACCCCAACGATGCCGTGGACACCCTCCTGATGGAGTGACTTTGACATAATCAAAGATTAAGGACCTAACCACAAGACAACTGTGATGCCTCAGGTCAAAAGACTAATTTGCATTATCCCAACCATGAGTTCTCATGTGACATGAATATGAGAACTCTTCGTTGATCGTGTTCAGTGAACTCATTCTCTATTGAGCACCTACGTACTTGTCTTGATGTCACACACACCAATGACTCGAGACTAGTCACTCTCCCTGAGAGAAGACATAGCACGTACTGATCTTAACGGACTGTCAATGCCCAATTGGCAATCCTATGATCAGGAACGTTTAGGATGTGTCTACGAAAGAATGGTCTCATGAATCTAACTTCTTTAGATCGCATTCTCCCAATCACATATTCCTTGGACTTATCGTTTAAGCATATAACATTTATATGAGACGGCTCAAACAATAATGTTTGCCCTTAATATTAAACTAGATTAGTTTAACATGTGAAATGTCCATAAAGTATCATCATATGATTAGTTTTAGGGTACATTTCCAACACAAACAACCCCTTAGGGTTTGATAAGACTTACTCCAATGGTGGGCTATGGGCTAAATTTACCCCTAAACTCAGTCTAACCCAAGGGGAAACTTTGGGCTAAAAGCTAAATGGGGATGTGAGGCCAGATTCTGCCCAAAATTTAGCCCAAAAGTGGGTGTGGGCCCCATCGAAATGTTTTCTTTTCAGAGTTTGGGCGCCAAACGCAGCCCAACCCAACCCTTAACGCGCCTAGCGGGTGAGCCTTCTGACCTCGAGAGACCCACCCATGTGGGCCTGTCGGCCACGTTCCACCTTGCATTCACCATTTGTGATCATCAGGCCGTTGGTTAATCCAACGACAAAGATTCAAAATTTTGTTTTTGTTTTTATATTTATATATTATTGAATTCAACGGCTGAGATCGAATATAATCAAATCTAACGGTAAAAAAAAGATCTAACGGCCCAAATTTAAATTCAACGGTTGATGAAAGTTGAAAGTTTGGTGTTCAACGGTTGGTGAATTGAAAATTTGGTGTTGAATGATTGGTGAATTGAAAGTTAGCCCAGGGTTGAAAGATTGGTGAAAGTTGAAGGCTTGCTTTGTCGAAAATTTAGTGATTTTTCAATAATTATCGGAATTTAAATTTTTTTTAGATTAGAATGTTCATAAAATTAATTTACAATAGTCTACATATTTATTTAAAAAAAAATTAATTTAAGAAAAAAATAGCCTAAGTTTATTCTTTAATAATCCCGGGCTAAATTTTAGGCCATAAGACTAACTCCAATGGTGGGCTAAAAGCCAAATTACCTCCCAAAATTTCCCCTAAACCCACTCCAACCCAAGGGGAAAATTTGGGCTAAATGCTAAATGCTAAACTAAGGCCAAATTCCCCCCAAAATTTAGCCCAGAAATCGGAGTGGACTCCACCCAATATTTATCGGAATTTAAATTTTTTTTAGATTAAAATGTTAATAAAATTAATTTACGATAGTCTACATATTTATTTAAAAAAAATTAATTTAACAAAAAAAATAGCCTAAGTTCATTCTTTAATAATCTCGGGCTAAAATTTTAGACTAGAACGGTTGGAGCAGAAAAATTGTTTCTAGGCTAAAAGCTAAATTTTCCGAGCTAAAATATTTGGCTTTTAGGCCAACTATTGGAGATGGTGTAATGGTTGGAGTAGAAAAGTTGTTCCTAGGCTAAAAGCTAAATTTTCCGGGCTAAAAAATTTGGCTTTTAGCCCAACCATTGGAGATGGTCTAAAGGTTAAAGCCACCAATGAATGGTGTGATCAAGATTAAAGCCACCATTGATTGGTGTTACAAAAGTTTAAGACACCAAATTTTGATATGGAGACAGCCCAATTTATAAAGCTACTGATCAAGAAGGGTGTCTTCAAAACGGTGCCCTATAGCACATTTCATAGTAGTGTCCAATTTAAATGATTGCGATTACGCCACGTCTGCATCTTATTTTGTATTTTTATATAGAGAATAAGACCAAAAAAAAAAGTGAGAAAAGAGGATGCAAGGGGATGGTAATAGGTAGGCATAGCAATTCCTGACACGACACGACACGAAATTAACAGGTGTTCGGGTCGACATGATAACGAATCGGGCCGTTATCGGGTAACCCGATAAACACCTGTTAAGATAACGGGTTGGTTCGGGTATACACATGGGTAACACGATAAGAAAAATATTAATTTTATAATTTTATAACCTTAAAAAAATACTATAATAATTATATATATTAATTTAACAATTTTATACCCCTAAAAACTATAATAATTATATATATATATATATATTAAATTAAATACCAAAATTTGGGGACCATTGGATCAGTTTAAATATACATACCATTCAATTTCTTAATTGTTATACATACAATGTGACAGCCCGTCCCGGACTTTTCGTACCGTAGGAGTGAAATGACGATTTTGCCCCTAATGGATAATTGTTGTTTGTGTGGTTGTTTTGGGTTTTTGGTTGGTTGCATCCCAGCCACACATCCATCATCATCATCACCCCTCTCCCCTATTCCCTCTGCCCTGTCCCGAGCTCTCTCTCTCTCCCTTTCCTATTCTTTTTGTACGAACGACACCCAAAACCATTGAAACCTTCACAAATCGAGGAAACTAATTACAAATTTGTACTCGTGAGGTCCTTAGGAGTTCAACCATACCCATTTCAGGTAAGGATACCTTCGTTTTCACGTCGAACTTGGGATCCCCCGATTTGGTCACTGTTCATGCACACGTTAATTATTGTGTTTTTGGGAATTTCAAGCTTGTAGGAAGCTTGGTGAGATCTTTAGGAGGCTCGGGGTGGTTCGTTTGAAAGTTTTGGACGTCGGGATCGTGAGTTACAAGTTTGGCCGAAGTTGGTGGTGTTTTCACGGTGAGATTCCGTGGGTTTTAGTGCTTGAAAGTGGTATGGATTTGTTCCTCTTGTTGTAAGCTTCATTTTGGTACCAATTTTGTGAAATTTGGTTGAAAAATGAAGAAGATACGAAGTTTTTAAAATGAAAAATGAAGAAGATGATGGAATATTCTGTCAGTTTGGACGGAATATTCCTAACGGCGTTAACGACATTAGTTAGATTTAACGAAATATTCTTAACGGCGTTAACTGATGCCGTCAGTGTGCCAGGCACGTGCCTGCGCGTGGGCGGCGCGTGCGGCGTCGAAATTTTTTTCTAAAAATATTGGGGTGTTCCTGAGGTTGAGTAGATCACGTTGGTGTATTCATACACCTCATTTGAGCTTTGTATGAGAAATTATTTCATAAGGTTGGTTATGTGCTTTAAAATTAATGTTTTT
Organism: Pyrus x bretschneideri; assembly: GCF_019419815.1. Lineage (NCBI taxonomy): Eukaryota > Viridiplantae > Streptophyta > Magnoliopsida > Rosales > Rosaceae > Pyrus > Pyrus x bretschneideri. The sequence goes on along the minus strand of NW_025999612.1, from coordinate 2,054,304 downwards.
ATAGTTGTTTCGCATATAGGTGAGACTTATCCCGAGGACGAGCACGGTCACTCGAGGCAAGGGGGTTACGACCCTTCTACATACCAGTGAGTGGGCTTTTGGTTTTCCGTATATACCTATATACTTATGTTTTTCCCAGAAAGTGAAATGAAACGTTTATACGTTTATATGCCATGCATTATGGTTGCCATTTAATTATGCATTATTAGTCGCATATGTATATATGTTTGGTGCTGCGGACGCACAGGTAAGTGCCAGGTGAGTTATGATTTACGCTTATGTTCAGTAGTGATTTGAGATGCATAGAAAGCTCATAACCTGCACCCCCGATGTTAGTGCTCCCGCCCAGAGTTGGGCACAATCCTTCACGTGATGTTCACCTTCCGCACCAGCTGAAGATTATGGTCATTACGAGTTTCTGGTTATACCATTTGGATTGACGAATGCACCAGCTGCTTTTATGGATTTGATGAACCGGGTATTCCAGCCATATTTGGATAGGTTTGTTATTGTTTTCATCGACGACATTCTGGTGTATTCTAAGTCTAAGGCAGAGCATGTTCGACATCTTACTTTGGTGTTGAAAAGGTTGAGGGAACACCAATTGTATGCTAAGTTTAGCAAGTGCCAGTTTTGGTTAGACCAAGTTGTATTTTTGGGGCATGTCATTTCAGCTCAGGGTATCTTGGTGGATCCTCAAAAGGTGGCAACTGTGGAGAAGTGGGAGCAACCGCAAACCGTTACGGAGGTGAGGAGTTTCCTTGGTTTAGCAGGGTATTATCGACGGTTTGTTGATGTGAGAATTACTTGACACTCAAATTAAACCCTCGTTTGACAATTGTAGTAGAATGGATAAGTGAGGGATCGTTCTAGACCGGGGATTAGGAGGGCTTGCTAAAACCTTCTAAATTGACTTAAAAACATAAAAACACAATATAAAACACTATTTAATGCTCGAAGAAAGCAAAACTAAAAATAAGAAAGATTAAGACTAAGACTTCAACGAAATAGGGGGGAATTGGATTTGGACGAATTTAAACTAAAATGAATACTTGGAAACAAAACAAATTGTAAATATGGATTTGACGGAAATGAATGGATGAGAAGCTAGCTAAGGGTTCTTTCTCTACACATGATATTTATGCATATGAATCAATTTCCAGTTATTCCTTCATTGAATTATGAACGACAATGCCCCAAATTAACCGTGACATCACTAGTTAACCCTCAGATTTTCCTTATATTATTGGATTGGATGGCATCATTCGACAACCCAAAACATTCTCAAAAGTTCCCTACATGTCATCATAATAGAGATACAATCGAAGATCATTAAGAATAATGAAAACCATAAGCATTGACAAAGCATTTGCAACTATGACATCATGTTACTCATGCTAAGAATTAAACTTAACGCGATCGTGACAAGCGACCTTCACTACTTTCAAGTATAAGTTAGTAACGATTATGTGAAACCTTCTTAAACTTTAGCCACATATTCATGCATGCTAATTAAGTGTCGACCCTCAATCAACAAACACAAATAAGTTAATCATCAAATAGTTAAGCCAATTGCATTCACGAATCAAGAGTTCATAACCGGAATTCATCAATTCATATCACATAAATAAACATGGTATTGAAATCACCCCTAGCCAAAAAGGGTTTAGTTCCTCATAACTTTGAAATCAAAGAAACGCGTAAACATTCCAACAACTCAAACTTGAATTGTATGAACGTTTAGGCACTCTTCTCTTCCATTCCTCATATTACAAAACAAAGAGAATTGACTTTAAACATTGAAATCAAAGAAACGCGTAAACATTCCAACAACTCAAACGTGAATTGTATGAACGTTTAGGCCCTCTTCTCTTCGTCTTCGTTGTAGCACAAGGATTAAGGGATGTTGTTGGTGTGTTGAATGGATTGGGGGATTATGGAAATGGAAGAAATGGAGGAGAAAGGAAAGGGAATGGTGCAGAAAATGGAGAGACTCACGGCTAGGGAGAAGATGGAAGTGTTTGTGGTGTGTTGTGTATGAAAATGAGATCATCCCTAAATGAATGAATGCAAGGGTATTTATAGGAGGAGTGGAGGTGTAAATGGCTGTTTGTTTAATGTGTTTGTGTGGAGGAATGATGAGAAAACAGCTAGGACACATGTGAAAATCTGGAAAGCAAAGGGAAGCAAAGGGAACCCACGGCATGGATGGATTTTGCATGTGTTTGCTGAAAATGGTGTGTGTATGCATGTGTTTGGGAAGCTTTCTTGCTCATTTTCTGGATGCAATGATGAAGAGTTTAATAATTAATGCATGTAGGTGGCTGAAATGATGAAGAATGAGTGGTGGAAATGAAAGGGAAAGCTAGAAAGACATGTGAAGATGCTGGAATTGTGAGTAGGCCACGGCAATGTTTGTGGAATTGCATGTGAATGCTGTTTTGGTGCTGAAAATGGAATGGGAAAGCCACGGCATTGAGTTTGGAAATGAATGATTAAATGTGCATGGCTTGAATGATGAAGAATAAAGGGTGCATGAGTGAATGATTGAATGTGCATGTGGGTGAATGTGAAGGGAATGCATGTGAGGATGCTGGAAATGCAATGGAACTCACGGCACAAGGGTTCTTTGGTGATGAATGTGGTTGATTTAATGGAGGAACAAGTGCATGTGTTGAATTGGTGGTGCATGTGATTAAAGATGGAGAAGGTGGTGTAATGATGAAGTGGAATGGCTGAAAATGCAAGGGGGAGTGAAGGCCACGGCAAAGGGGGGGTGTGAGAAATGATGGCATGAAAGTGAAGGGATTAGTGGTGCATGTGCATGTGTTTTAGGTTGTTGTTGTGATAAGTGATAAATGAATGATATGTTAAGTGATAAATGAATGATATGTGGTGAGTGATAAGTGAATGGAAGTGATAAGTGAATGGTTTGATAATTGATAAATGAATGATATGCTAAGTGATAAATGAATGATATGTTAAGTGATAAATGAATGATATGTTAAGTGATAAATGAATGGTTTGATAAGTGATAAATGAACTAGTTTAAAGGGCTAGGGTTTAAGTACATAGAATGGGCCTAAAATAGGTTGGTTTGCATGGCATAATGTGTTTGATTGGGCTAGAGGTTTTCCATGGCTCAAAGGATTTGTTTGATTGGGCTAGGCCCTTTGTTTGATGTCCCCAAAGAGCATACAAGGCTTCAATTTCGTCCATCCTCTTTGCACCATGATTAAGCTATCCAAACCATGCCCAAAAATGCTCCAAATGGCCACAAAATGCACTTTCTTGCTCCCTAGGCCCTTAGAACCTGAAAACACACAAAAGAAGCATAAAGGACTAAAATAACGAGAGAAACATAACGTAAATGCACGAGAACAAGCCATTTAAGTCGCATGAATATGCTCCTATCAAATACCCCCACACTTAGCTTTTGCTAGTCCTCGAGCAAAACAGAATAAAAACAAATAAACAAAACGACACTAAACACGTAAAACACAACCTAAACCTTCCAACAACCGTCTTAGGGATTTCCAATGCACATGACAAGTTAAAAATCATTATTCCCACAGAATTTAGCCATCTTTACCCTTAAGTACATTCTTAATCATAGTTACCACATACTAGTTCGCAATTAAGCATTTAAAACCATGTTTTGAATGTAGTAACATGCCTTAGAGAATTTGCTCAATTCCTTTCAAGATATGCACTCAATTTTCACTCAGAATTTCTAACTACACACCCTAATCTAGTCATATGTGAGAAGATTGATGTAACATGAAAACGAACATTCACATATAAGTATCACAAAGAACGCAATTTCTGGAGTTAATAATCAAGTTTAGATATGATCTCATGAATGGAATGCTACTACTTAGACGCGAGAACCAGTGACACCATACGCTCATACCTAGTTCAAACTCCACAAATTGAAACACATAACACTCAAGATAGAAGTCAAGGGTTGTAACGGGGCTTGGGGTATGTGGATAACAAAGAAAGGATATGGAAAACAAAGGTTCTTAAAGAAATAGTGAGCAAAGCATTTGAATCAACTTAGAATTCACTTTTGAATGAAAACTCAACTTTTGAACAAAAAGGGAGAATTTAGACAATTTACGCCCAGAATTGGTGTTTTGGAACCTTTCTTCAATCACTTATTCTTTTCTCTTTTTTTTTTTTTTTTTTTTTTTTTTTTTTTTTTTTTTTTTTGAATCTCAAAACATAAACACTAAAACATTCTCTCCCCCACACTTATTTTCTTTCATAATGTAACTCAAAAGGAATTCAATTAAGTCATGCTCACTATCTTTTAAGAACAAGGGTAAGGACGGTCATATTCTAGGTTAGGTGAAGATAAAGTGGGTTAACAAAGAACATGGGTTAACATGGCTCAACAGGGGTAAAACTTACAACATATACGAAATATGGGAAGCGAGGCTATTTGGCTATGGTGGCAACTACACAACTTCATCTTGATATATGTTATGCAAATCAATAACATGCTTTGAATGAAATGGGCATGAGTTCTAGCATTTGGAACTATATGATGAAACGCCTCTAAGTAGTAACCAAGCAAAGAATAATGAGATCATGCAACGATTTTAGAAAACAAGAAATCACAGATTATACTCTCCAAAGAACGTTATAGGCTCAAGTCTCTCAGGGTTGTAGCGTTTGTTTGAGTTCCTTCCTTCAAGCATGTTACAAAAACGAATTTTGTTTCTTTTATGATTGCATGTGAAGTCATACATTATAACCATAACCAAGCATATACCAAGAGTAAATCAAACTTTTCTCTATGTTAATAACTCTTTTTAACAGTCATGCAATTACAAACCAAATCCTTATCATTGTGTTGGAAGGTATCCTAAGACACAAACACACACACAAAAACAACTTTAAAACAACTCTTTTTGGGTTTTTCAAAACAATTTTTCAAATTTTTATGGGATTTTCGAATTTTTAAGACAAAACACACTAAAACAGTTTTAAAACAGTGAGAAACAACATGTGAAGTGATAGGTGATAAAATCCAACGAATTTGCATCAAATATACTTAGTTACCCCCCCCACACTTAAATCAAACATTGTCCTCAATGTTTTAAGCATAGATTCACACAAAGCATAAGTAAATACACAAAAAGCACTTAAACATACTAAACATGGCATAATGTAATTAACAAAGAGAAGAGTTTAGAGACGCAAATCTGGTTATAGAGTGTAAATTCCATCTTCTCCTTGGTAATTGCATTGAGGCTTTGATCTTTGTGATTCCACAGGCTTACTCTTGAACTGGTTTCTGCCCATCGTTGATTTTCCTTTGTGCTACTTCTTGAACTGGGCAGCAGGATGGTTCTTTTGGTCTTCCCCGAAGGTCTGAGCTTACCCCTTTGGTCTGTTTCTTTGTTCAATCTTTCCAATTCGTATTGAAAAGGGTTGGAGGATAACTCAGCCTATGTTTGTCTCCACATGCTTCAATGTATCATTTTCACTTGCCTTACTCGCTCCCCTTTGCAGAAGTGGTCCCTTCTCCGGAAGTGTATCAACCGTTGAAGATGACTACTCGAGAGCAACGCTAGGTAAGCAATCAGGAATAGATTCCAGGCAGTTGGCTCCAGATCGGAAGACTGACTCCAAGTGCCGGCTGATTGCTTCTTTTACTTTGCCATGCGAGTAAGAACAAGGACAAAGAAAAAGACAGGGAAAGAGCATGATATGAGATACTTTTGCTTTTGACCTTGATGATATGAGATACCTTTGCTTTTGAAGAAGCGGTGAATGAATCAGCACATGTATTTGTTGTGCTGTTTCCTCCTGGGTCATCTGTACTCCAGGCATCTGGTATCATCTTTGGGGAAGAAGAAAGAATTGAGTAATTCGAAAGGCCTTGATGGGAGTGCACCCTCAGAGGTGAGGGAGAGTTGGGCATTTTCTTCAGGTTTGCCCTGCCATAAAAGACGAAGGTCGACATATATAGAGATAATATCATGTGGTGGTACTTTTTACCTTTGTCGACAAACGTTTTGATCCCGCAAATCCGGCTTTTTGAAATAGTGGCGCCTCTTCGATCTCTGAACACGCCTCTTCGATTTCTGAGCAGGCGCCCCTTCGCTTTCTGAACGACACGTGGTAGTGCAGATGCGGCTCCTTTTGACAAAGCTGCACGCGTCTTCTAAAAAGCTGAGAAAGCGTCGCCGAACTTTGCGCTTGTCGGCTAAAGATGTGTAGTTGCGATGATGGCCTCCACGTGTTGTCTGAAAAGAAGAACTCTTTTGACCAAGTTGAACACGTCTTCTGAAAAGCTGAGAAAGCGTCGCCTAAATTACGCCGGAAATTCCGGCTTTTTGAATCGGTGGACGCGTCGCCTTGGCTTCTTATTGAGGTATCGATCACCGCCACAAACACACTCTGAAGATTTCCCATTCTTGAAAATCGACTCCGGCCCTTTGAAATTTAACTTCATCCCTTCTCTTTGAACACTTTTGAAAAAATGGCAAACTCATCGAACCTTAGCTTGGAATTGAGCCTTAGCAGTGATACGGGCGCGCCGCGTCAAGGTAACGTATGGCGCCCTTCTTTCTTTTCTTCTAACGGTCCTCTCACAGGTGAAGACTCCGTGATGCAGGACGCCACAACAGCTACAATAGTAGCTAGGAACCTCCTCACTCCAAAAGATAGTAGGCTGCTGTCAGGACGGTCCGATGAGTTGGCCGTTCAAGAGTCCCTCGCACTTAGTGTTCAGTGTGCGAGTTCTGTGTCCAACATGGGCCAACGCCTGCTTGCCCGCTCCCGTCAGGTGGAATCATTGATGGCAGAGGTGGAAAGTCTCAAGCAGGAGATCCAGCAGCTGAAGTATGAGAATAGAAGTTTGCACGTGCTTGCAAACAACTATTCGACGGGCATGAAGAGGAAGCTTGATGAGCTGCAAGAGTCTGAAGGTTGGATTCACAGTGACCGTCAAAGGTTTTCGTCTTTCCTCCAGAGGCACCTTTTTCCTGGCTCATCCAGCGCTTAGCCAAGTATTGAGGCCTGGAATGCTCTATCTTCGATGCCTCCCGCTCCGATGCCTTCTGTTCCTACGCCTTCCGCTCCGATGTTTTCTGCTCCTACGCCTTCCGCTCCGATGCCTTCTGCTCCTACGCCTTCCGCTTCAAGAGTAAAGCCACGTAGTGGGGCCTCAAGCAAACAACCTTTATGAAGCACCATCTTTCTTTGTTTAGCAGTGCCTATCAATAAATCAAACATTTTCTCAATGTTACAATCATAGACTCACACAATTAATAAACAAACAAACAATAACAACTAAACAACCTAACAAGGCAGAAACGAAATAGCAACAAAGAAAAGAATTTTTTTTTTTTTTTATTTATTTATTTATTTATATTTTTTTTGTCTTAAATTTTTATCAAATTTTCGGAGTTTTACACCAAGGCACTATAAAACACACTAAAACACTCTAAAAACACTTAAAACAGCAAGAAACAACATTCTAAGTGAAAGGTGAATAAATCCCACGAAATTCATGCAAATACAAATTGTTTACCCCCCCCACACTTAAATCAAACTTTGTCCTCAATGTTTTAAGCAGAAAGTCACAACAGAGCAAGCAAATAAACAAATACGAGAAAGAAAGCAAAGTAAAGGCCGTAAAGAAAAAGAAAGGAATAAAAATAAGTCTCTTAAAGGGTTTTCCAAGTTCTTCTCTATTCGGATGCATGGGTTGCCTCCCACGAAGCGCTTTCTTTTACGTCTTTCAGCCGGACGAGTACCCTCTTTTAATCTTCATTTGAGCCCACGGAATGGAAAGGAATGTCTTCCACCACTTGCCCCACACCATGCTCGTAATATGGCTTCAACCGATGCCCGTTCACCTTGAATTCTACGCCATTCCTTAAGCTTTTTATGTGGACTGCACCATAAGGTAAAACGTTAGTAACAACAAACGGGCCAATCCATTTAGAACGCAACTTACCAGGAAACAAACGTAGGCGAGAGTTGAAAAGTAACACTTTCTGCCCAACTGTGAAGGTCTTTGTTCGAATCATTTTATCATGGAATGCTTTGGTCTTGGCTTTGTACATCCGGGCATTCTCATAGGCTTCATTCCGAATCTCCTCAAGTTCATTCAATTGGAGCTTCCTATGAACTCCCGCTGCATCTATGTCCATGTTGAAAGTCTTCACGGCCCAATGTGCCTTGTGCTCTAACTCTACGGGCAAATGACATGGCTTACCATAGACGAGCCGAAAAGGTGACATCCCAATGGGTGTTTTGTACGCCGTACGATATGCCCACAGTGCATCATCTAAACGTAAGCTCCAATCCCTCCTTGTTGGTCCAACGGTCTTCTCCAAAATTTGTTTGATTTCTCGGTTAGACACCTCGGCTTGGCCATTTGTTTGAGGATGGTAAGGTGTGGAGACCTTATGGTTGACATGGTACTTTCTTAGCAACGCCTCAATGGTCCGATTGCAAAAGTGAGACCCTCCATCACTTATGATTACTCTCGGCATTCCAAACCTAGCAAAAATGTTAGTTTTCACGAAATCTGCAACCACCTTAGAATCGTTAGTACGGGTGGCTTTTGCTTCCACCCATTTAGAAACATAATCAACAGCTAGCAAGATATAAGTGAAACCATAAGATGGAGGGAAAGGGCCCATGAAATCAATGCCCCAAACATCAAAAATTTCAACATTAAAGACAGGGGTTTGCGGCATTTGGTCCTTGGTACCTATGTTACCCATTCGTTGGCAACGATCACAAGACATACAAAAGGCTCTAGCATCCCTAAATATAGTCGGCCAATAAAAACCACACTCTAAAACCTTGAGGGCAGTGCGTTGTGTGCCAAAATGACCACCACATGCATATGTGTGACAAAAGCTTAGAATTGAGTGAAATTCAGAATCATGCACACATCTACGTACAATTTGATCTGAGCAATACTTCCACAAATAAGGGTCATCCCAAACATAGAAACGTGCATCATTTTTAAGCTTATCACGTTGGTGCTTGTTTAGTTCATTTGGAATTTGTTTAGCCACCAAGTAATTCACTAAATCTGCATACCATGGTTCACTTACCTCAATGGAAAGCAGCTGCTCATCGGGAAAAGTTTCAGGGATAGGTACGGCATGTTCATGCTCCTCGTGGATCATTCGGCTTAAATGGTCAGCCACTACATTCTCGCTTCCTTTCTTATCCCGGATTTCAATATCAAATTCTTGAAGAAGAAGAATCCAACGGATAAGCCTCGGCTTTGCTTCCTTTTTCGTGAGCAAGTACCTCAAAGCTGCATGATCAGAATAAACGATTACTTTAGTACCAATTAAATATGAACGAAATTTATCTAAAGCAAAAACTACAGCTAGAAGTTCTTTTTCCGTCGTGGAGTAGTTCAATTGGGCATCATTGAGAGTCTGAGAGGCATAGTATATGACATGCGGCCGCTTGTCTCTTCTTTGTCCTAGAACAGCTCCTAATGCATAGTCGGATGCATCGCACATGAGCTCGAACGGAAGGCTCCAATCTGGAGGTACAATAATGGGGGCCGAGACTAGCTTCTCCTTGAGTTGGTTAAATGCCGAATTACACTCTCCATCAAACTTGAATGGCACATCTTTTTGAAGCAATCGGCAAAGAGGGTTGGACATCTTGGAGAAGTCCTTGATAAAACGCCTATAGAACCCTGCATGGCCAAGAAACGAACGTACCTCTCTAACCGAAGTAGGAGAGGGTAAGTGACGTACAAGGTCTATTTTTGATTTATCTACTTCAATTCCTTTTTCTGAAACAATATGTCCTAAAACTATACCCTGTTTCACCATAAAGTGACATTTCTCCCAATTCAAGACAAGGTTAGTTTCAACACATCGTTTCAAAATTAAGGTCAGATTATCCAAGCAATTATCAAATGAACTCCCAAATACACTGAAATCATCCATGAAAACCTCAATGATCTTTTCAACAAAATCGGAAAATATACTTACCATACACCTTTGGAAAGTGGCCGGTGCGTTGCATAAGCCAAATGGCATGCGACGATAAGCAAATGTTCCAAAGGGACATGTGAATGTGGTCTTCTCTTGATCATCCGGGGCTATCACAATTTGGTTATATCCAGAGTATCCATCAAGAAAACAGTAAAAAGCATGACCGGCTAACCTTTCGAGCATCTGGTCGATGAATGGCAAAGGAAAGTGATCTTTCCTAGTCATGGCATTTAGCTTCCGGTAATCGATACATACTCGCCATCCAGTCTGAATGCGTGTAGGCACGAGCTCATTCTCATCATTCTTGATAACAGTTACTCCGGACTTCTTGGGAACGACTTGAACTGGAGAGATCCAATGGCTATCAGAGATAGGGTAGATCACTCCGCAATCCAAAAGTTTGATTATTTCCTTCTTCACCACTTCCATCATCGGAGGGTTGAGACGGCGTTAAGCCTCTCGGGTTGGTTTAGCCCCCTCCTCAAGAAGTATACGGTGCATGCATGTGGTAGGGCTTATTCCTTTAATGTCGGCCAAAGTCCACCCTATGGCCGTTTTGTGCTCTCGCAGCACCCTCTCAAGCTTCTCCTCCTCCATTGCCGTGAGACTTGATGAAATGATGACGGGCAATGTTTCGCCTTTTCCCAAAAACACATACTTCAAATGGTCCGGCAACGGCTTAAGTTCAAGCGATGGTGCCTGAACAACAGAAGGTAGCATCTTAGTGGAAACTGAATTTGAAAGTGAGAGTGGAACCTTACCATATTGTTGTGGCAATGACTCAAGGGCTGCCACAACCTCAATTATTTCTTCACTAGAACCCATTGCAAAGAATTCCTCCTCCTTGCCGTGGCCTTGCATTGGCCCAAATCCTTCATTTTTGCACTCTATGGCCTTAGTGATGGTTGTTTCCAGGGCGTCCTCATTCAATTCTTCAAGGTATACCTGCGCCAAAGAATCGATAACATCAATGGAAAAACAAGAATGGTCATCAACGGGATATCTCATAGTTTCAGAAATATTAAAATCAATCACTTCCCCATCGAATTCCATTGTCAAGGTGCCTTTGTATACATCAATCTTCGTTCGGGCCGTCTTCATGAATGGCCTACCAAGGAGAATCGGCAAAGATATAGAATGGGCTGAATCCTCCATGTCTAGGACGTAGAAATCAGCCGGAAAAATTAAATGGTTCACCTGCACAAGCACATCTTCCAAAACTCCTTTTGGATACGCGTTAGAACGATCGGCCAATTGTATAATTACACCATCTTGTTTTAATTCACCCAAATTCATAGATGCATAAATAGAATAAGGCATGACATTTATGGATGCACCTAAATCAAGCATGGCATGTTCAAAACGATTATGTCCAATCACACAAGGAATCGTGAAACTACCGGGGTCTTTGCACTTGGTAGGCAGTTTACGTTGCAACACAGCGGACACATTCTCGCTTACCTTCACTACCTCTTTGTTTGCCCTTCTTCTCCTTGTATTGCATAGGTCCTTGAGGAATTTAGCATACTTTGGAACCTGTTTGATTGCATCAAGAAGCGGTATGTTCACTTGCACCTTCCGGAACGTTTCAAGAATGTCCTTCTCGCTTTCTTCCTTTTTTTCTTGCATGAACCTGCGAGGAAAAGGTACATTGGGCAGATTAGGACGTGAAGTACATGAATTGGAACTTAAATTACCTGATTTGGCCGAGTTAGGGTGATCTGCCTCAGGTTGTGTCGTCTCTTCATCTACTTTCTGGGCAGATTTGGGATTGTTTGGCTCGGTCCCAACTTCTTTTCCACCCCTTAGGGTGATGGCCTTGGCGGATTCGAATCCTCCCTTTGGATTGACTGTGGTTGAGCTAGGAAGCTTTCCTTGCTCTCTAATCTGTCCAAGGAACTCAGAAATCTGCCCTATTTGTTTCTTCATATCCATCATCTCCTTCTCGTTATTTTCTATCCGGTTGTTTTGATTTTGCAACCCCTGCGAAATAGAGGTTAGTAATTGCATAGCTTGATTACTTTCCAAAGACGTACCTGAATGAGATGATGCCGAAGGTTGTTGGGATTGTTGGGGTGCATACGGCTTGGAATAAAAACCAGGGGGGTTTGGCCTAAATCCTCCTTGTTGGGCAGCTTGTTATGGCTCCCTCCATTTGAAGTTTGGATGGTCCCTCCATCCGGCATTGTAAGTGTTCGAGTATGGGTTGTTTTGATTTTGTCCTTGGAAACCAATTGCATTGGCAGATTCCCACCCACCATTCTCGATTAGTTGAGGGCACTTGTCGGATGGATGCCCTTGAATTGAGCACACGCCACAGACTTGGTGTTCTTGTGCTTTTGGACCAATCACAACCTGAGAAACAAGAGAAGTAAGATTAGCAAGTTGTGATTGAATTTCAGAAATAGCACTCACCTCATTTACACTTTGTTGCCGTGGGGCTTCCCTTTGGCCCACTCCTTCATATTGTTGAGCGTTGAGCGCTCGGTTGGCTATGAGAACCTTGGCATCCCTTGGTGTTTTGTCCACCAATGCTCCTCCCGCTGATGCATCAAGCATTTGACGTTCGATAGGAAGGAGGCCCTCATAGAAATATTGAAGGAGAAGTTCCTCCTTCATTTGATGTTGAGGACATGAAGCTACAAGGCCCTTGAAGCGCTCATAATAAGCCGGGAATGTCTCACCATGATTCTGTTGAATACCACTAATTTTCTTCCGTAGGAGAATCACTCTCGAAGTAGGGAAGAATTTCTCCAAGAAAGCACGCTTCATACTCTCCCACGAAGTCACAGTTCCCGGGGCTAGTTCGTAGAGCCAATCTTTGGCCTTGTCCATAAGTGAAAATGGAAAGGCCTTCATCTTCAATATACTCTCATCCACATTGACGGGGGTCATGCTCGAACAAACCACCTTGAACTCCTTCAAGTGTTTGTTGGGGTCTTCCATAGACAAGCCATGGAACTTCGGAATATGGTGTAACAAACTGGATTTGAGTTCAAATTCATCGGTCTTGCCTTGGGCAGCCGTGGGGTATTGGATACAAAGAGGCAATGCATTATCCAAACCCGAGGCCGAAAGCTCCTTGATGGTTCTATTATCTGCTGCCATGGCTTGTTCTTTTTCAAAAATCTGATCCGTGGGCTTTTCTTCTACACCTACTTCGTCTTCTTCAAGCCCAGGTTGTGGTGGAGGTTGTGGTGGCTCTTGTTGACTCCTCGTTCTCCTCAAAGTGCGTTCAAAATCACCGTCAAAGTCGGAGATGTTCTCTATAATAGGCCGAGAGCTACGAGTCATACACAGTACCTAAAAAAAAAAAAAAAAAAAAAAGGAAACAAACAAACTAAGAATCTGAAATAAGAATGCACGAAAAACAAAAAAAATATATATATATATATATATATAAAATAAAGACAAGGGATTAGCAAAGTTGCTAAATCCCCGGCAACGCCGCCAAAATTTGATGTGAGAATTACTTGACACTCAAATTAAACCCTCGTTTGACAATTGTAGTAGAATGGATAAGTGAGGGATCGTTCTAGACCGGGGATTAGGAGGGCTTGCTAAAACCTTCTAAATTGACTTAAAAACATAAAAACACAATATAAAACACTATTTAATGCTCGAAGAAAGCAAAACTAAAAATAAGAAAGATTAAGACTAAGACTTCAACGAAATAGGGGGGAATTGGATTTGGACGAATTTAAACTAAAATGAATACTTGGAAACAAAACAAATTGTAAATATGGATTTGACGGAAATGAATGGATGGGAAGCTAGCTAAGGGTTCTTTCTCTACACATGATATTTATGCATATGAATCAATTTCCAGTTATTCCTTCATTGAATTATGAACGACAATGCCCCAAATTAACCGTGACATCACTAGTTAACCCTCAGATTTTCCTTATATTATTGGATTGGATGGCATCATTCGACAACCCAAAACATTCTCAAAAGTTCCCTACATGTCATCATAATAGAGATACAATCGAAGATCATTAAGAATAATGAAAACCATAAGCATTGACAAAGCATTTGCAACTATGACATCATGTTACTCATGCTAAGAATTAAACTTAACGCGATCGTGACAAGCGACCTTCACTACTTTCAAGTATAAGTTAGTAACGATTATGTGAAACCTTCTTAAACTTTAGCCACATATTCATGCATGCTAATTAAGTGTCGACCCTCAATCAACAAACACAAATAAGTTAATCATCAAATAGTTAAGCCAATTGCATTCACGAATCAAGAGTTCATAACCGGAATTCATCAATTCATATCACATAAATAAACATGGTATTGAAATCACCCCTAGCCAAAAAGGGTTTAGTTCCTCATAACTTTGAAATCAAAGAAACGCGTAAACATTCCAACAACTCAAACTTGAATTGTATGAACGTTTAGGCACTCTTCTCTTCCATTCCTCATATTACAAAACAAAGAGAATTGAATTTAAACATTGAAATCAAAGAAACGCGTAAACATTCCAACAACTCAAACGTGAATTGTATGAACGTTTAGGCCATCTTCTCTTCGTCTTCGTTGTAGCACAAGGATTAAGGGATGTTGTTGGTGTATTGAATGGATTGGGGGATAATGGAAATGGAAGAAATGGAGGAGAAAGGAAAGGGAATGGTGCAGAAAATGGAGAGACTCACGGCTAGGGAGAAGATGGAAGTGTTTGTGGTGTGTTGTGTATGAAAATGAGATCATCCCTAAATGAATGAATGCAAGGGTATTTATAGGAGGAGTGGAGGTGTAAATGGCTGTTTGTTTAATGTGTTTGTGTGGAGGAATGATGAGAAAACAGCTAGGACACATGTGAAAATCTGGAAAGCAAAGGGAAGCAAAGGGAACCCACGGCATGGATGGATTTTGCATGTGTTTGCTGAAAATGGTGTGTGTATGCATGTGTTTGGGAAGCTTTCTTGCTCATTTTCTGGATGCAATGATGAAGAGTTTAATAATTAATGCATGTAGGTGGCTGAAATGATGAAGAATGAGTGGTGGAAATGAAAGGGAAAGCTAGAAAGACATGTGAAGATGCTGGAATTGTGAGTAGGCCACGACAATGTTTGTGGAATTGCATGTGAATGCTGTTTTGGTGCTGAAAATGGAATGGGAAAGCCACGGCATTGAGTTTGGAAATGAATGATTAAATGTGCATGGCTTGAATGATGAAGAATAAAGGGTGCATGAGTGAATGATTGAATGTGCATGTGGGTGAATGTGAAGGGAATGCATGTGAGGATGCTGGAAATGCAATGGAACTCACGGCACAAGGGTTCTTTGGTGATGAATGTGGTTGATTTAATGGAGGAACAAGTGCATGTGTTGAATTGGTGGTGCATGTGATTAAAGATGGAGAAGGTGGTGTAATGATGAAGTGGAATGGCTGAAAATGCAAGGGGGAGTGAAGGCCACGGCAAAGGGGGGGTGTGAGAAATGATGGCATGAAAGTGAAGGGATTAGTGGTGCATGTGCATGTGTTTTAGGTTGTTGTTGTGATAAGTGATAAATGAATGATATGTTAAGTGATAAATGAATGATATGTGGTGAGTGGTAAGTGAATGGAAGTGATAAGTGAATGGTTTGATAATTGATAAATGAATGATATGCTAAGTGATAAATGAATGATATGTTAAGTGATAAATGAATGATATGTTAAGTGATAAATGAATGGTTTGATAAGTGATAAATGAACTAGTTTAAAGGGCTAGGGTTTAAGTACATAGAATGGGCCTAAAATAGGTTGGTTTGCATGGCATAATGTGTTTGATTGGGCTAGAGGTTTTCCATGGCTCAAAGGATTTGTTTGATTGGGCTAGGCCCTTTGTTTGATGTCCCCAAAGAGCATACAAGGCTTCAATTTCGTCCATCCTCTTTGCACCATGATTAAGCTATCCAAACCATGCCCAAAAATGCTCCAAATGGCCACAAAATGCACTTTCTTGCTCCCTAGGCCCTTAGAACCTGAAAACACACAAAAGAAGCATAAAGGACTAAAATAACGAGAGAAACATAACGTAAATGCACGAGAACAAGCCATTTAAGTCGCATGAATATGCTCCTATCATTTGTTAAGGATTTTTCTGTGATTGCTTTACCACTGACGAGATTAACGAGGAAAGACGTTAAATTTAAGTGGGATGATAAGTGTGAGCAGAGTTTTCAGCAGTTGAAGTATTGTCTCACTCATGCACCTATTTTGGCGCTCCCGGACGATAGTGGTGATTTCGAGGATTATAATGATGCTTCTTTGAATGGTCTGGGATGTATGTTGATGCAGCATGGTAGGGTAATTGCTTATGCTTCACGACAATTGAAACCTCATGAGTTGAATTAACTTACACATGATTTGGAGTTAGCCGCCATTATTTTTGTGTTGAAGTTGTGGAGACATAACCTTTATGGAGAGAAATGTAAGATCTTTACAGATCATAAGAGTCTTCAGTATCTTTTTACGCAGAGGGATCTCAATCTTCGTCAGCGGAGGTGGATGAAGCTGCTTAGTGATTACGATTGCACGATTGATTATCACCCTGGTCGTGCAAATTTAGTGGCTGATGCACTTAGCAGGAAGTCTCAGGGTTGTATCAATGTGTTGTACACTAGTCGCATTCCTCTTCTGGCAAGCTTAAGATCCACGGGAGTGAGGTTAGAGGCAGAAGATCAAGAGGTGGCTTTACTTGCTAATTTTCAAGTTAGGCCAATTTAGTTGATCGAGTGCTTGAAGCTCAAGTAGCTGATGAGGAAATTCAAGGAATAATCCAAACTCGAGATCAAGGGAGGAGGAAAGACCTCAGAGTTCGTGATTCGGATGGCATGCTGATGCAGGAGGGTACGATGTTTGTGCCTAATAATTTGGATTTAAAGAAAGCAATTCTCGATGAAGCACATATCTCGGCTTATGCTATACATCCAGGAGCTACTAAAATGTATCATACCATTCGACCATTTTATTATTGGCTGGGTATGAAGAAGGAGATAGCTGAGTATGTGAGTAGGTGTGTTGTTTGTCAGCAAGTTAAGGCGGAAAGGAAGAAGCCGTTTGGGTTGTTGCAACCGCTTCCTATTCCAGAGTGGAAATGGGAAAACATTACTATGGATTTTGTGTACAAGCTTTCGTGTACACATAATGGTTTTAACGGCATTTTGGTGATTGTTGATCGGCTTACTAAGTCAGCACATTTCGTTCCAGTGAGGGAGAAGTATTCTTTGGGCCGATTAGCTGAGTTGTTAATCTCGAAGATCGTGAAGTAACATAGTGTCCCTGTGAGTATTGTCTCGGATCGTGACCCATGGTTTACATCTAAATTTTGGGTAGCTTTTCAGGAAGCTTTGGGTACGAGACTACTTTATAGTACGGCGTATCATCCTCAGATGGACGGACAGTCATTGAGAACCATTCAGACGTTAGAGGATATGTTGCGATCTTCGGTGTTACAGTTTGGTGATGCTTGGCACAAGCGGTTGGATTTAATGGAATTTGCCTGCAACAACAGCTTTCATTCGAGTATCGACATGGCACCATTTGAAGCGTTGTATGGTAGATCTTGCCGCACACCCTTGTCTTGGTCAGAGGTCGGAGAAAGAGTTTTGGTGGGCCTGAAGATTGTTGAAGAGACTACTCAAAATGTTCAGGTAATTAAGCCTAACCTGAAGGCGGCCCAGGATCGGCAAAAGAGTTTAGCAGATCGGCATGCTACTAACAAAGTGTATGAGGCTGGCGACTGGGTATTTCTGAAGCTTTCACTGTGGAGAGGCGTTTTACGGTTTGGAAAGAAAGGTAAGCTGAGTCCCAGGTATATCGGACCGTACATGGTCACTAAGCAAGTTGGTGAGGTAGCTTACAGGTTGGAGTTGCCTCCTGAACTAGCTAAAGTACATAACGTTTTTCACGTGTCCATGCTTCGACATTATGTGGCAGATCCGTCTCATGTGATACCACCTCAACCCTTGGAAATCAAGCTGGATTTGACTTATGATGAGGTACCAGTGACGATTCTAGATTGGAAAGAAAAGGTTCTAAGGAACAAGACAGTGAATTTGGTGAAAGTTTTGTGGAGGAATCATTCTGTGGAGGAAGCTACTTGGGAAACTAAAGATCGAATGAAAGATTTATATCCACGGTTGTTCTTTGATCGCTAGGGGTTTGTTTGTGTGGTTGTTTTGAATTTCGGGACGAAATTTTTTTAGGTGGGTAGGTTGTGATAGCCTGTCCCGGACTTTTCGTATTGTAGGAGTGAAACGATGGTTTTGGCCCTAATGGATAATTGTTGTTTGTGTGGTTGTTTTGGGTTTTTCGTTGGTTGCATCCCAGTCACACATCCATCATCATCATCACCCCTCTCCCCTATTCCCTCTGCCCTGTCCTGAGCTCTCTCTCTCCCTTTCCTATTCTTTTTGTACGGACGACACCTAAAACCATTGAAACCTTCACAGATCGAGGAAACTAATTACATATTTGTGCTCGTGAGGTCCTTAGGAGTTCAACCATACCCATTTCAGGTAAGGATACCTTCGTTTTCACATCAAACTCGGGATCCCCCGATTTGGTCACTGTTCATGCACACGTTAATTCTTGTGTTTTTGGGAATTTCAAGCTTGCAGGAAGCTTGGTGAGGTCCTTAGGAGGCTCGGGGTGGTTCGTTTGATGGTTTTGGACGTCGGGATCGTGAGTTACAAGTTTGGCTGGAGTTGGTGGTGTTTTCACAGCGAGATTCCATGGGTTTTAGTGCTTGAAAGTGGTATGGATTTGTTCCTCTTGTTGTAAGTTTCATTTTGGTACCAATTTTGTGAAATTTGGTTGTAAAACGAATAAGATACGAAGTTTTAAAAATTTCCCGGTTTTCCAGCGCCAGCGACGGCGCCGGAGTTTGGCCTGAGAAGATGACGGAATATTCCATCAGCTTGGACGGAATATTCCTAACGGCGTTAACGGCATCAGTTAGATTTAACGGAATATTCCTGACGGCGTTAACTGACGCCGTCAGTGTGCCAGGCACGTGCCTGTGCGTGGGAGGCGCGTGGCCGTGCCTTAGCCGGCACGTGGGGCCTGTGCAGCGTCAAAAAATTTTTCTAAAAATATGAGGGTGTTCCTGAGGTTGAGTAGATCATGTTGGTGTATTCATACACCCCATTTGAGCTTTGTATGAGAAGTTGTTTCGTAAGGTTGGTTATGTGCTTTAAAATTAACGTTTTTATAGTTGTTTCGCATATAGGTGAGACTTATCCCGAGGACGAGCGTGGTCACTCAAGGTAAGGGGGTTACGACCCTTCTACATACCAGTGAGTGGTCTTTTGGTTTTCCGTATATACCTATATACTTATGTTTTTCCCAAAAAGTGAAATGAAACGTTTATACGTTTATATGCCATGCATTATGGTTGCCATTTAATTATACATTATTCGTCGCATATGTATATATGTTTGGTGCTGCGGACGCACAGGTAAGTGCCAGGTGAGTTATGATTTATGTTTATGTTCAGTAGTGATTTGAGATGCATAGAGAGCTTATAACCTGCACCTCCGGTGTTAGTGCTCCCGCCCAAAGTTGGGCACAATCCTTCACGTGATGTTCACCTCACGCACCATACGCTCATCTTGGATCCAAGTTAGGTGCACAGTCCTGTCGTACAGACCACTTTAGGTGGTTCCGACTCGTAGGTGACCCGCGATTATTCGCCCAGCCTTCACGTGATCTTAGCACTCGAGCGTACTTATTATACACCCAGTCATGTCATACAGACCACTTTAGGTGGTTCCGACTAGTGTGCAGGTATAGTTAGTGAGATGGAGACTTGAGCTTTATATTCAACCGTACATGTCACGTTAGGTGACTCCGGTTGACAGATTACATTGCATTGTTTTGGCGTTACCTGAGTAAGTGCATTTTATTTCGAGACATTTGGCATGGCATATTTCTGAGCATGACTTATATATATATATATATATATATATATATATATTCTATTTTCTGGAAAGTATACAGGTTTTACAGCGAGGGGTTAGAACTTTGTTTATGAAATGGTTTTTGAAAAGCTTTGTTTTTGTCCACTCACGCTTTCTATTTTGTGCCCCTCCAGGTTCTAGTTGGCTAGCACTTGTGGTGGCTCCCTAGAGGATTTTCCCGGCATTCTGACAGATTATCACCAGTGTAGGAGCACCTTTGGGTGTGTTTATATAGTGCTGTTTCTCCCGGACTGCATTAGATCTTCGTGCTCTGAACTTTGTTTTCACACTTACGCTTGCACATGTATGTTCTTATTTTGTGCATAGCTGGTTTTTATTTATTCGTACTTTTATTATTATTTATTATCTTCCGCACTGTGCATATGGTTACGTCACTTCCACGTGACGGCCAACATGCCCCAATCTCGGTCAGGGTGTGTCATACAAAATAAATAAATTTAAATCTACTTAATAAATAAATAAATAAATATAGACACACACACACCATTGAACTTGATGGGACACGAATTCTATGAAACTAATTTAAATGATCCAACCATCAAACTTGTTTATATATGCTTTGAGATTGCATGAGCAAAAAATCGTAAAAAACAAACTTTCAGAGATCAAGTAATGGGACAAAACTTTTCGATGGTTATCAATGAAAAATCACTATTTAACGATTATTTTAACTTTGATTTTGATGATTTTTTACAGCTACACTCATTGACCCTATATGAATACAATGAATGAACTCGATCTTCAATTTAAAATATTTACACTAGTGGATACCACAAAATCTTATGTTATACTTAATGAATGTATAAATAAACTCTAACTGTTAGTGAATCTATCGTTTTGATGGGATACGAATTGTACAAAACTAATTTCAATGATCCAACCGTCAAACATGTTTGTATATGCTTCGAGATTGCATACGCCAAAAATTGCAAAAAACAAACATTTAGAGATCAAGTAACAGGACAAAACTTTTCGAAGGTTATCACCAAAAAATCACGATTTAACGGTTATTTTAACTCCAATTTTGATGATTTTTTACAGCTACGCTCCTTGACCCTATATGAATACAATGAATGAACTTGATCTTCAATTTAAAATATTTACACTAGTGGATTTAATGAAACTATAAATAAACTTTTAAGTGCTAGTGAATCTATCATTTTGATGGAATACGCATTTTGCGAAACTAATTTCAACAATCCAACCGTCAAAATTGTTTGTATATGCTTCAAGATCGCATACACCAAAAATTGCAAAGAAAAAAAAAGATTCAGAGATCAAGTAACGGGACAAAACGTTTCGACGGTTATCAACTAAAAATCACGATTTAACGGTTATTTTAACTCCGATTTTGATAATTTTTTACAGCTACACTCCTTGACCCTATATGAATACAATGAATCACTTCGATCTTGAATTTAATATATTCACACTAGTGGAAACCACAAAATCGTATGTCATGATGATCAATGAAAATTGAGGATTTTGTAAAAGGAATAACATGCAAGCTTTGAGTTCCATTGGTAAGGTTTAAACACAAAATTTTGTAAAAGGATTTTGTATTAAATTCGTCATTCACCAAATTCGAATTTAGAACTTCTTACTTACAAAAGAAGATAAACACCACTAGACTGTAGTATTAAGTGACAATTTTTTTTAGTGTGCTATATAAACGAACTTTTGTCATAGATACTAGGCTAATAGGGCTCTTTAACCCTTGAGTTATAGTTATGCTCAATTTAAGATCACTCTTTCCACCATTATTCATCAAGTCGTAGCATCATATGAAAAATTAAAATGAAAAAATAACAAATACGCGCGATATCCATATAAATCATACAACATAAAATGCGCAAAATACTGTATTTGCATATAAAGCCCTCAAATTTTCATTACACTAAAAACTACTGCGTACATAAAACCTTTTTAGTACTTTTTAGCCTATTCCATGTCTCACGAGATCAAGGGAGTAACTAATTTCAAGGGCAGAACACAACCTTGTAGTTAGTCCCACTGGGCAAGTAAAAGTACTTGTTGGATCATCCTTTGGATAATTATAAGCATCCTTACACCGATTTTTAAAAAATTTGGATAAATTTGTAGGTCCACACCTCCCAGAATTGCAACAATACAGGTCCGTTTAAAACACAGTACAAGGGTTGTGACACCCACCAAGAGCCCTCATCTCATTTGGGCATTGTGTGTTAATATCCTGAGCACATTTGATCCCCTTTATGCACCCATTTGACGTGGGACTGAATTCCATTGGAACATTGAAACCATCTACCAGTGAAATGTCGAAAAAGTCCATGTTACCGAATTGGTTTAGGGCATACTCGGCTAGGGTGTTTTGGGGTGAGCCATAGGCTTTGCATTGGAGGAGTCCTCCACGGTCACTGGTTTGGCATTTTCCACGACCTGAGTTGTTGAAGGTGTAGTTTGTTCGGGCCCAAATTCATGCTATTGTTGTTCCCGGGTTCACGTTTAGGGTCCAGGTTTCTCCACGGTTGAGTTGCCTGCCACCACCAGGTATTGCGGCTGCCCAGAAGATATAGGGGCAGTTGTTGCGAACGTCGAACCTTGCTGCATGGGACAGGGTAAAGTGGAAAGGGATGAGAAGGAGGAGGAAGAAAGTAATGGGGATGTGCTGGATGAAACTCATTTTTTGGGTTTGATTTTCTATTGTGGGGTTTGGTTTTCTATAGTAAGGTTTGATGTTGGGATTGTAAGGGGTTTATAAAGAGGTCTTGCCTTTTAGGGTTTGGGGTTGTTTCTAGGGTAGGTGTGATTACGTGTTTTTGATATTTGGTAGGGGTAAAAAAGAAGAGATGAATCCTTATCATGTGGTTTTACACGTTTGAGATGTTTTTGGCTTGAACTTGAAGATTGAAAACATATCCTCACTGAAAAAAGGCAAGCAGGCCACCTGGATTTTGCACCGAATAATTCATCCTTATCAGTATATCATGACCTTAGAAATTATGTCTTTGTATGATTTTGTTCATGCATAGCTTGCAACTGGTGAGTATACAATGTTCTTCATCCCACGAAAAAAATGTGATGAGACATATATTGTGTGCGTGTATATATATATATATATATTTATATTGTAGGGATGATCTATGATGCAACTTGAAAAAATAGATGATTCGAAATCGTTGAAGTTCTACGTCCATTTTTTTAGTCGCTTCGATGAAACATGAATTTTTTTTTAATTGGAATTAAAAAGGTACTAAAGCGGACATATAACGAGCACTAGCAAAATCACTGTTCTAAAATTCCCCACCTAGGCGTTAGGCGACTGGCCACCACCTCGATTACTTCCTAGGCATTTAAAAATTAAGAAAGGGCACCCAGACCTACCTAGGCACCCACCTAGGTTGCGACTCTCATTTAGATGGAAAATAGATAACTTTCATTGTGCATTTTATTTTTTTCAATAAATTGTAATAGACTTCTTGAATGCTTAGATGAACACACATTATATTCCTCATGTTTTCATTATATCCTAATGCTTTATAATTTATGACATTATATTTTGCAATTTATGTATCTCAATGCAATTATGTATTTTTTAAGTCAAAGCATGAAATTATATATACGATATATAATAAATTTATTTCAATCCTAGCTGCTACGCCCCAGCTGACCACCCAAGTAGCGTCTAGTGTCTTCTAGAACCCTGAGTAAAATAGATCAATAATGATGTGTTTTGACGTGTAAGTAATTGGACAGATACTAGTATTAGACTTATTATATTTAAAAAAGGCCCAAAGCCAATCCCAGAGAACAATTAAGCTTCATAGGGTCCTTCTGTCCAGTTGCAGATCATTACACCTTTAATGCAGGTCGGAACTTACCCAACAAGGAATTTTGCTACCTTAGGACCGTTATTGTTATACCTATCTAGTGCAATGTATGAAATATATGGCAAAGGTGGAGTGTTAGAGTGGTTCTATTGATCGGTCATGTCATATAGGCCCATATCGGATAAAAAAGGGGATCCTATCAACTTGTTCCGAATAGGCCTAGCAATTCTTGACACGATCCGATAACCCGACACGACACGACACGAAATTAACAAGTGTTCGGGTCGACACGAAAACGAATCGAGTTGTTATCGGATAACCCGATAAGCACTTTTTAAGATAACGGGTTGGTTCAGGTATACACGTGGGTAACACGATACACGATAAGCAAAATATTAATTTTATAATTTTATAACCCTAAAAAATTATTATAATAATTATATATATTAATTTAACAATTTTATACCCATAAAAACTATAATAATTATATATATAATTAAATATTAAAAATTGGTGACCATTGGATCGGCTTAAATATACATATCATTCAATTTTTTAAGTGTTATACGTACAAAATAAATAAATTAAATCTACTTAATAAATATATATATATATATACCATAGAACTTGATGGGATACGAATTCTACGAAACTAATTTCAAAAATCCAGCCATCAAACTTATTTGTATATGCTTCGAAATCGCATCAGCAAAAAATCGCAAAATACAAACATTCAGAGGTCAAGTAACAGGACAAAACTTTTCTACGGTTATCAATGAAAAATCATGATTTAACGGTTATTTTAACTCTGATTTTGATGATTTTTTTACAACTACACTCCTTGACCCTATATAAATACAATGAATGAACTCGATCTTCAATTTAAAATATTTACACTACCGGATACCACAAAATCTTATGTTATACTTAATGAAAGTATGAATAAACTTTTAAGTGTTAGTGAATATATTGTTTTAATGGGATATGCATTTTACAAAACTAGCTTCAACAATCCAACCGTCAAACATGTTTGTATATACTTCGAGATTACATAAACCAAAAATCACAAAAAACAAACATTCAGAGATCAAGTAACAGGACAAAACTTTTCGACGGTTATTAACAAAAAATCACGATTTAACGGTTATTTTAACTCCAATTTTGATGATTTTTTTACAGCTACACTCCTTAAACCTATATGAATACAATGAATAAACTCGATCTTCAATTTAAAATATTTACATGGATACCACAAAATCTTATGTTATACTTAATGAAAGTATGAATAAACTCTTTAAGTGTTAGTGAATCTATCATTTTGATGGGATACATATTCTACAAAACTAATTCCAACATGAATACAAACATTTACTTCGGGATCGTATATGCTTTGAGATCGCATAAGCTAAAAATCGCAAAAAACAAACATTTAGAGATCAAGTAACGGGACAAAACTTTTCGACAGTTATCAATGAAAAATCACGATTTAATGGTTATTTTAACTTCGATTTTGATGATTTTTTACAGCTACACTCCTTCACCCTACATGAATACAAAGAATGAACTCGATCTTCAATTTAAAATATTTATATTAGTGGATACCACAAAATCTTATGTTATACTTAATGAAAGTATAAATAAACTCTGAGTGTTAGCGAATCTATCGTTTTGATGGGATACGCATTGTACGAAACTAATTTCAACGATCCAACTGTCAAACTTGTTTGTATATGCTTCAAGATCGTATACGCAAAAAATCACAAAAAACAAACATTTAGAGATCAAGTAATGGGACAAAACTTTTCGACGGTTATCAACGAAAAATCACGATTTAACGGTTATTTTAAATCCGATTTTGATGATTTTTTATAGCTTAACTCCTTGACCCTATATGATTACAATGAATGAATTCGATCTTCAATTTAAAATATTTAAACTAGTGGATACCACAAAATCTTATGTCATGATGATCGATGAAAATTGAGGATTTTGTAAAAAGAATAACTACAAGCTTTGAGTTCCATTGGTAAGGTTTAAACTTTCGAGAAAGACTTCACAACCTTGAAAACAAAAACTCTTTCATTTTGCATATCCTTGCACATTTAATATTTTGTAATAGACTAGTAGTGTATGGATGTTTGTTTATTAGACTCTTATTTTCAAGTGTAGATGTAGTACCTAAACGAGAAATGTGTTTTAATATTTTGAAGTAATATTTATGTGGCAATGTGTGGTATGTGCAAATTTAAGAAAAAATATATATTTTTCTTAATGGGTCATAACGGGTGTGATACACATGACCCGTTAAGATAACAGATGTTACACGAACACGACAGACTTTGCAAATGGGAAGTGTGGTCCATTTTCTTTCCATCATAGGCCTCAAACTTCAGCAGCTGTTAAATCTCTGGGACGGTACCTGGAACATGAGTTCAATACATAAGAGGATTCGGTTAGTGATCAATGTGGCCATGTAATCTCTGCATATGCGTCTCCAGATGTCGGTGTTGGTGCATAACCTGTTTTGGCCTAGGAATGTTCATTCTATGCATATGTAAAGGGAATTGGTAAAAGTGTAGTCGTTGCAGATTTTTTAACAGGTTATCTGCAATTTCTGTTGTTTGAATTTTTGCCCAAAATGAAGGAATCTATTCCTTTTTTGGTTCACCTTATCTTCGATCTTAAAAAATTCCTATCACGTTGAAGTTGTAATGTTCTTCACATTTACTCTTTGGTTAAACGCTCTTGCTGATTAATGGGTGCTTTATGATTAAGTTTGTTGAGCTGGCTATTAATTGTTGCAGTAAACATATCGACATTCATATTCCATCATACCTTGAGAGGCAAGTAATTGGTGCTACAAACTTACTCTTTTCATGTCCTTAGATACCCCAAACCCAAAACATGAAACTTTTGGGGCAGAATCCAACTTTGCATTTTTACTTTTATTCAACTCCGCCTAGCCGTCTAGGCACTAGGCCCTAACCCACCACCCGACTAGCATCTAGCATCTTTTAGAATCTTGTTCCCATCTCACATGTATTTTGGGGCCATAAAGTTGTAATGCTGTGATTTTTAACAACTAGAAGAAAAAGGGGGAACCAAATGTAAGTCATCTATGATCACAATGAGATATGTGACTGGTATTTTGATCTGTAATCGGTGTTTGGAGCTGTGTTAGTAATTTTCTTTTTCTGTACGAAACAAATTGTCTGCAAAAAAATTCTTCAGTTCACGCGAAATCTTTCATTAGACCACAAGATGCAATCTGGCACGGTATACTCAGATGGCATCGTACAATTTTTGAGTACTTATATGAATTTCTGGGGAAGAGATTTAAAGAAGCCGAGAGATTACGCACGGAGTTTTCCATTTAAATCAGTAAATGGAAATTCACTGAAATACAATCTGTGTACAGAATGCATTCGCTTATACTGGATAAACTCATTCGTTAGAGCATTAGTCTACAGCTTCAGAAGGCCCTCCCATACTAGATGAGCATCTCTCCTTCCCCCTATTCACTCTGTATTTCCGCTAGCACTAGAACATACATTGGCAGCAGGACATCGAACGATTGGAATGGACTGGTATCAATGGATCATTACGCATGTCGAGCCGTGTCACATTATGGGAAAGGAAACTCAACTATTGTCTTGTTCTGCAGGCCTACTTTGCAGGGTCTTATATACCTTCGACTTGAAAGTTTCATTGAACATTCGTGAAATCCGAACCGGGAGAGGAACTGTTTACATTCTGTTTGCTGTACGTTGTGTTGGTGATCCAGTTGAGTAACCTTACTACGTTGTCACAAAAGCGCATTTTACATAAGCATTCACAAACGAGCTATGACAAGAAATAATTTAGAGTTGCTATGAGGATAAGAAAAAATATGGGTATATTTTGCTATTTTGTTTCAATTAAGAAAATTAATTAATCCAACTCACTATGTGGTCCTAATAATAGTCTTCTTGTTATGAATATTATTTAGTATATGTGATTGTGCAAATCCTAAATATATTAGATTTTAAAGTACCCATTTTGTAGTAATTCTTTCCTTTTGAATTTATTCTTATTTTTATTCTATTAAGAGAACCCTCCTTATCAACTTTTTTCCTCTGTTTTTCCTATTTTGCCCTCACTTGTGATACACATTATTGACAAAAGGAGGGCAAAACAGTAGTTTTGTACATTTTGACAAAATGACAATCATATCTCTATTTTTCCTATTTTACCCTCTTTTTTTAGGAAATGACAATCATATACTTATTTTTTCAATTTTATCCTCACTTTTGACACATAATATTTACATAAGGAGGACAAAACAGTAATTATGTAATATTAAAAAAAATATTCACTTATTAAGAGAAATTGAATAAGAGAAATTGTTCACACACACACAAAGTGTGTGATCTCTACTAGTTATATTTACTTGAAGACAAGTTATTCTTTCCTCAAGCGGCACTATCTCTCTTCCCCTTAGAAAATTAGCCACAACACATTATCTTCACGCTCCTACGTTGCACTACGGAATCTGAAAGGAATTCACATAATATGATATATTTTGAGTATAATGCAAACACAATTTGAGAAGAATCTATAATTTGTAATACGAAAAGTTGGGCTCATGTACTATGGTGAAAGCTCATGCAATCACGACTGAAAAAATATCAACAATTGAGACCATGTTTTAGAAGAACTGGATTGAGTGATGGTAATCGTGAACTAGTTTGTAGTAAAATTGATATTGTGAAGAGAGAGAGAGAGAGAGAGAGAGAGAGAAGGTTTTTTTGAAAGAAAAAAAAAAGAAAAAAGAAAAATCCGAGTGAGTCACAACTAGTAGCATTTACGCTTCCAAGACCTTAAGTCTGTGAATGAATACTATTGGAACCAAATTCACACACCGCCGCAGGTGATAGAAATGCACAAATCTAAGTAACTTGTAAAAGAACAGACAACTGTGAGCTAGCCAAAGCCTGGGGGGGTGTGTGTGTGTGTGTTAGTTAAAGACTCTAGGACGGTCAAGTTAGTAAGCAATATAAGACTCAAGTAGTGGATGAGATATTAAGTATGAAATAATTGCGTTACCAGAGATGAATCTAGAAGGTGTATTTATACCAGTCGAGAAGGAGACCTTTTAGCATAGTATAATCCTTATTAAACCGAGAGAATCCCAAAGGATATCTAGGAAGTAGATATTGCATCCTCTTGTGAATGTGATTACTTGAGTCGCACACCAATCCTATATTGTAAGGACTTCAACATTGTAGGGAACCTTCTGATTCCTTATTGGATTAGGTTTTCATATCTTGCGAAAAAAGCATGATCAATCTCAGCGAAGTCGTCGGACTTCATCCACTGATTCCGGAACAAGAAGATTGTGGCATCGGTGGTCCGTTTATTTTTTTAGGTTGTACTATGCCATCAGGTATTTTTGTGACATCCCACATCGTCCAGGGGGTGATCCTTAAATGTATATTCTCATCCCTACCTAGCACGAGGCCTTTTGGGAGCTCACTGGCTTCGGGTTCCGTAGGAACTCCAAAGTTAAGCGAGTAGCGCACGAGAACACTCCCAAGATGGGTGACCCATCGGGAAGTTCTCGTGTGAGTTCCCAAAAACAAAACCGTGAGGGCGTGGTCGGGGCCCAAAGCGGACAATATCGTGCTACGGTGGTGGAGCGGGCCGGGGAAGTGATTCGCCCCGGGCCGGGATGTGACAATTTTAATGTGAACTTTGTTTGAACTTTAATTTTAGTATGATAAACTTACTTTTTTCAATTGGGTTGTACTAAAGTAATGTCAGACCATCTCCAAAGAAAATGTCAAATATGGTAAAGACAATTAAAAGATATTCAGGTGCTCTCTAATGGAGTTGCCATATATGATGTGGTTAAGTCATTTGACTCCTTGCATTTTAGCTGTCTTTTTTACAACATACAAAGGAGTTAAATATATTTAATTTATTTTTTTAATGCATGGCTCCCATTGACAATCAATAGAATAAAAACTAAAAATCAATTTTATTAGTTTTTAATAGTTAATGTAACTATGGACTTAATATAATAATAAAATAAATATTTGACACATCTATTGGAAAAGAAAAAGATTTAACATTTGTATTTAATTGGCCACATTAGCCATCAAATAATTTTTTGACATATTTTATTGGACATCCCCTTTGGAGATGTCCTCTCATAAGGCATTTTGATGTTGAACTTTGATTCAAACCAAATGGTTTGGTTTCATTTCAGTTCTTACCCTAAAACCGCACCAAACAGAACGGAAATAAATTTCAGTTCCGGTTATGGTTTTATCCTAAAACTGCACTGAATCAAACTTGCTCACCCCTAGTTATGTGGGAGACTGAAAGAGTTTTACCAATTTGTGAGTTAACCAAACCACTGGTTTTGGTATGTCGGGCTTCCAATATTTTGTTAAAGGTTTGGGCACTTGATAAGTCACTTGAGACGTGCGAGTAATATTAAAACACTGGGTGGTTTAAATTTGGTCTACACTCGGAATTTGCCCTAGCTTTAAAGCCCTCCTTAAGAATCGAAAATATGTTCTTTACCGTACAAAGAAATGGAAAAGTTAGAGGTAAACGAATCCTGGTCTTCTGTGGATTTGTCCTTTAAAGTCAGAATAGTTTGTCGATCACGTCATGTGTGAACCTTTCCTGCTCGGAATGTGGAAGAAAAATGTAGGAAACTTTTATTAGAGTTGCTTTCTGATGCGTCTCTTGAAATCTCACAGGGCGTGTTTCTGAAAAAAGAAGAATTAAATATCCTAATTTCACTCCAACCAATATCGAAGTTTTTTGTTATAAAATCGCACACTTATTTTATTATAGGTTAGAAACAATATCGGTGTTGTTGAAAGTATTCTGTTGTACTGGAGCAAACTTGTACGTATTTGTGATGGGTGGGTCCTCTTTGCCGCCCGTGATAATAGTGGGTCCTTTCGCCCTGCATGTTGGGTGAGTACCCTTGGCTCCATGTGATTGTCAATGTGTGCATCTCCCACGTGTGACCCACTAATTAGGTCTTGCGTGAGGGGCGTGTTGAAATCCAACATTAGTCGTGTCTTTGAGAAAAGAAGAGTTTAATATCGATGTTGTTGGAAGTGGACATTTGACTCGTCTCTTGGATAATTCTACAATGTCTTATTATTTGTGTTTTTCTGCCGACCACTACCTTGTACAATTTGGCATGGACGACCTTGTTTATGAAACTAGGTGGATTAGTTAAAAGACTTGGATCAAATAAATAACACTTACTTGGACCAATTCCAACAATTGTTATAACTTTTGAATCTATAACAATTTCTCTATTGATTTTTTCCGCTGAGTGGTATACTTTCCCACCATGCAATTGCATTGCAAGTTAATTCACATGGAAAAATATTCATATGTGCAGACTAGAGACGGCTAGCTAATCACTAATCACCAATGACAAAACGACTTTCACACCCCGCCGTATGCTGCTTCACAACATTGTGGAAAAAAACAAAACAAATCAAAAGAAAAGAAAAGATTATTCTTAATAATAATTCATATATGCATTCGAGTCTGTGAGTCACGAACTTTGGAGTATTGACTAAGCACTTGACTTTTTGTTTAGTGCGTGAATGCACTAATTAACTGCTGTCAGATGTTTATGCTATGCTTGTAGTGATAGTGTGTGTTTGGGATGTTAATTAGACCATCTCCAATCAAGGGCATATGGTACAATTAACTGAATAAGGATCCTCTTTGTATCCTTTTGGTGAGGATTCCGAGGATCCGTGTATCTTATCCGTCATTCATACATCATGTGGTCAGAAATCATTTAAAATTATATTATTTAAAATTGAATACAAACAAGAACTGAGAAAAACTGACCACACGATATACGATTCACGAATCCTTAAAATTCTCACAAAGAGAATTCGGAAAGGATCCGAATTCCAATTAGCCCTAAAATTGAACAAAACAATCTCCAACCAAAAAAATTTTACAAATTTACAAATGAGCGTATTTTGGGGCTCAAATCAACTTGCAGAAGGCCTAGAAAGTGCCAATGCTCGACACTCGGTAATATTTTCCTCTCATGAAGCTCACCACTTGATGGCTTGGTAAAGAGATACTTGGGCATGCTAAAAAGTAATAAAAATATAGAGGGGTTAATATTTAGCTCTCTGTGAATTGAAGAATATCAAAAGATATAAATTAATAAGAGATGTGTAAAAAGTAAAAAAATGTGTGGATATCACACCTCTAAAAAAATTATATTTTTGAGAGCTAAAATTGTGTCCAGAATATTTGTTAACCCTTCATAGTTAAAGACAGCCTTAATTCAAGTTTTTGTGATTGGAGTGGTAGTGTTTGTTGCTTGGAGTGGAATGTGAGGAGGTTTGTGAAGGCCAGCCAAACGAAGGCCAAGAATAACCTCTTGGGGAAGGAAATAGAGGGAAGGCCAAGACTTGAGATGATGCTACTTGAAACAGCATTGTACCCCTTCCACGACGTCAAAAAGTATTCGCCTCAAATTTGGACACAGTGATAGAAAATAAGGGCACTTGACGCCCATTTCTTCTTTCTTTTTTATTCGAATACAACTTGACACCAATTGGAACTAACAATCAAATCGTCAACATGCACGTTATTTGGTTTACGAAATATGGTTTAGAAATTTAGTCTTCCTATTAGTGACACATCATTTGGTTTGCAAATTTGGTTTAAAATTGTCTCCCTAGCATTACTAGAATGATAAAGTTCAAAATTTTAATTAAATCTAATGACTGAAAAAAAAAAAAAAAAAAAAAAAAAAAAAGGTGTATATGAGGTTATAAGGGGTGTACAAAAATCATTTTCCTTATTGCTAATATGGAGGACCTACCACTTAATAATATGGTCTAGTGATATTCGTCTTCACTTGTAAGTGAGAGGTTTTAAGTTTGATTCTTGCCAAAAGTGAATTTAAACCACATTATCATTAGTCCATTGTAAGGCTAGGACCTCCTTTCTAATATAGATAATATCGTTTGTTTAAAAAAATATCGGAGACCTATACTCATATTTCACTAATAAATAATTTCTTACGGTATTTTTGTAGGTTTTATATAAACTTCATAGAAACGTTTTGGGTGTGTACTGACACTTCATGCCTATATGTGGCTCTGTCCCTAACTTTAAAAATGGAATGTACGTTTTGTAACCACATGAATTAAACTTAAAATAACTGGGTGCAGCGGCAGCGGCGGATCTAGGAAATATTATTAGGGGGAACAATAAGAATAGATTTTTTTTTTAACAAAAATAGCATGCAAATCGTTATCTCATCGAGTCTTGGTAGGTCTAAAATTATTTACAAAAGCATATTGCACACATGTTAAGGCCTCATTTGAGTGCGTGAGTAACTAACATGTTCCAAGGTTGCTCCGACATGAATGCTTAACAAAGGAACACACTTATCTTAAACACGCTAACAAATTGAAAATACATTATATCCCATTAATATTTTTGTTCAAGAATGATGATGCTTTGTTCATTCTCTGAGATTACCATTTCATTTACTTTGCATTTTTTTTAGTCTTTTACTTCGTTTTTTTTTTTTCTTCCTACAATTGTAATCACAACCAACAAACAAGCCATAGGTAAATACTATTAGGACTAGATTGTGAAGGGGCATCACCTCTCTAACGCATTTTATCAAGCAGTTGGAGAGCATATATGAAGGGCAACTCCAACCTTCGAAAGGGCAGCACCGAAGTCTTCCATAGAGATTCACCAGAGTTCGGAGGGTCAGCTAACCCCCGTTGCCCCTAAGTCAGTCCACCCCTATCTAGGTGTCTCCATATAGTGAGTATGTCTTAGTTATTATTAATAATACTTTTTAATACAACGATTGACACATCCCGACCCAGAATGTCCACTACAACTCCGAATCAATCTGTGCTGACCCACACCTGGAAGGTGACGAAGCCATAAAGTGTAGTCATGTGGAAAATGTGTATAAATTTAAACCTAAAAGTGCCTAAATATAAGAGTGCTCTATGAGCGGGAATGAACCCATTTCACATGTGATGTCAGAGCCTAAGTACAATACAGTAAAATAGGGTGAGAATTATACCATTGGGGTAATCATCTACACCAAAATTTGTCAAGAATCCCAGTCAATACAAAAGCTCAGCTACTAAAACCTGGAGGGGCGAAAAACAAGGGTGAGTGGGCCTGAAAATAAAGTTTTAATAAAACCTTTCTGAAAACATTATAACCCCTTGCCGTAAAACAAGTATAGTTTCCAAAATATACATAGTACTTATAGTAAGAAAATACTTACCATAGCCTGCAAAATCTCAAGAATGCCATACGTCGCAATATTGCGTAAACGAACATATAACAACCAATATCACATAATCTCGCATAAACAAACATATCATATCGAATGCTCATCGATACATGTTGACACATGAGTTTATACAGAGGTATTCTAACATGAACTAGACTGAACAATAATATACGCTCTAATACTACAATCACGTGAAGACCAACGCTATGCGTAGCACATACAAGTCAGAGTTGCCTATTGCAACCTGTATGATAGAATTGGCACCTACAAGAGATCCAAAGTCAACGTACAGTGCGACGTGCACATACACGTGAAAGACTGCCCCTAATCCGGGCGAGTGCCAACACCGGTGCAGCAAACAATGAGGAAATAACATAATTATAATCATGCCACAGTCATTCAACAATTCTAGTCAATATCATACTATTCATGACCATAAATATAATCAAGGCATCCCCTTATAGTAAGCTTACATGTGCATCCCGCAGGATTATTTCATCATTTCCTAACAATAAGGCATTTCTTGTAAACGTTAGTTTAATCATGGCAATCCCGTAGAGAATTTATTAATAATTGTATATATGGAAACTAACCTATACACACACATACACACACACACACACACACACACACATCTCAAAGAAAAGACCCGCTGACAGATCATGTCGTCGAGTCGAACCCGTTTGAACTAGAATAGTCGAAGTCACCGATAATAATCGCACCTAAGCATAATATTAGGACCCATTAGTAAAACTCCACTAAAACAATTAAATTTGGGAAAACATAGTGCGAATTTGGAATCAGGGCGTCGAAATATGCTAAGGATGGTCCCTAGCAAATTTTGTAAAAAGTCAATAAGAAGGTTGACAGTCAACCCTAAAAAGTCAACCGAGCTGCCCTAGTGGTTAACTATGTTAAAACTTCGGAATTTCACTAAGTGGATGCCAAAAATGAACTTGGGGCATCGAAATTAGCCTAGAAGGCATATCGAGAAAATTTTGAATAGTAGACATAAGGAATATTCTAAGAATTTTTAGGCCGGGTTTGGCCCCAAGGCCTTTTTTTTTTTTTCCCCTCTCTTTTTCTTCGGCCGATTGCCATTGCAACCGCAGGATTCTAGAAATATATTGGCTAGAAAACTTCAAGGGCTTATAATGAGACCAAGGCTCAACCATTTTCAAACATTTAAAAAGCAAAATGAAGCTAGGGAGATAAGGATTTGGATTATACCGTTGTGGACTCAGTCATGGCCGGAAAAAGGACCTGCAACACACCGGTCTACCAGAAATTCTGGGGAATTTTCCCACGAAGTGTTTCTCTATGTCAAACGCTATAATGAGGCCAAAAACAACATGGAATTGTGATCTAGGATGACCCACATCGATTTTGAGCTTACCTTGCTCGGAATCTTGAGAGTTCATCAAGAACTCATCGATGAAGATGATGAATAATGGCGTAGCCACAATCGGACGTCGAGACTCCATGGTCTTGGCCTAGGTTCGAGACAAGAAGGGTCAGACGATGGTGGGGGTCTAGGTTAGGAAGTGTAACTCGTCAAAGACAATGAGTGGTGGTGGTTCTGTCACATCCCGACCCCAGCTCCACCACATCCTGGGCTCGACTCCACCGTCGCACAATATTGTCAACTTTAGGCCCCGACCATGCCCTCACGGTTTTATTTCTGGGAACTCACAAGAAAACTTCCCAGTAGGTCACTCATCTTAGGATTGCTCTCGTGCGAACTCGTTTAAATTCGGAGTTCCAATGGAACCCAAAGCCAGTGAGCTCCCAAAAGGCCTCGTGCTATATGGAGGTGGGCAAGGATCCACTCCCCTGGGCGATGTGGGTTCTAACAATCCACCCCCCTTAGGGGCCCCAGGTTCTCGTCGGCACACTTCCAGCCAAGGATTGGCTATGATACCAAATTGTCACATCCCAATCCCGCTTCGCCACATCCTAAACTCGACTCAGCCGTAGCACGATATTGTCCGCTTTGGGCCCTGACCATGCCCTCACGATTTTGTTTCTGGGAACTCACAAGAGAAATTCCCAATAGGTAACTCATCTTGGGATTGCTCTCGCGCGAACTCGCTTAACTTCAAAGTTCCGATGGAACCCGAAGCCAGTGAACTCCCAAAAGGCCTCGTGCTATATGGAGGTGGACAAGGATCCACTCCCCTAGGCGATGTGGGATCTAACAATCTACCCCCCTTAGGGGCCCCACGTCCTCGTCGGCACACTTTCGGCCAGGGATTGGCTCTGATACCAAATTGTCGCATCCCTGTCCCACTTCGCCACATCCTGGGCTCGACTCAGCCGTAACACGATATTGTCTGCTTTGGGCCTGACCATGCCCTCACAGTTTTGTTTCTGGGAACTCACAAGAGAAATTCCCAATGGGTAACTCATCTTGGGATTACTCTCACGCGAACTCGCTTAACTTCGGAGTTCCGATGGAACCCGAAGCCAGTGAGCTCCCAAAATGCCTCGTCCTATATAGAGGTGGGCATGCACATATAAGGCATAGAGGATCCACTCCCCTAGGTGATGTGGAATCTAATAGGTTCGAGCCGATCGCACCTCTCGATGCTTGCCAGGAAATAAGAGAGGGAGAAAGTGAAGCGTTTGAGAGAGAAGAGAGTACGTGGCCGAAAATGAGTGATCCAGGAAACTTGAAGGGGAACACGGCAGCAAGGGAAGAATGGGGTGTGGGCCCCATAGTTAGAAAATAATGTTTAAATAATTAAAATATTCGAAAAATAATAACATACTAATATAAAATTTTGAATAAAGTGTGAAATATAAAATAATAATTTTTACAAAAGTATTTTTGGATTCATAGCTCCTTAAAATCTTCATAGTAGCTCCAAATTCGATTCTGTTTGCACCTACGCGTTCGTACCGTCGAGTACCTTAGGAATACGGTGAAATAGTAGCTCGTACGCATCACAAAAAAATGGTCAACGAAAGTCAACACCGTTGTTTCTAGGAGCATTTTCGTCAATTCACACATTTAAAATTACTAAAATTGTAAAATTAGGGACGGGTTGTCACAATCTACCCACCTTAAAAAAATTTCGTCCCCAAATTTATAATCATTTGCTGTACATAATATACTCTAAAAGGTAGGAAGAAAGTATATATAAGGAAGAAATCAAGCTAATATATAAGGAAGAAATCAAGTTAATATATAAGGAAGAAATCAAGCTAGAGCGGTTGCATAAAAGAGAATGTCATTCCGTTGCGATCGGAGTGCAGTTATTCCTCTTTCATGCCCCTAAACTCATACTTTCCTTCTCCTTCAACACAATAATATAATACTTTTTATGAAAACATAAAGTTGAAAATATTTATACATGTATTACATCCCATCAAAATACATATATATAATAACGTAAAGTTAAAGTAATTGTACTGAAATTAAAACTAAACATAGAATATTTTTCACCTACGCACTCGTTGCGTCACGTACTCCGAAGGTAAGTGTGTAGTATCCTTGCGTCAAGTCCAAACAATAAATAAATAACTAAATTTATAAATTAAAAAAAAAATACTAACGTAGACAGACCTAAATTTCCACTTGCTTAACAAGTTCAACAATTAAGTTCTCAATATTAGAGTCTGCAGCCTGCAATACCAACAACTCACTGTTGTCAATATTAGAGTCTACAACCCCCAAGGATGTAATATTACCAGCATGCCCCATATTGGGAAATACTCATACATCGTCTGATCAAAGCCTCGATCGTGCTCACCCACTACCCTATCAGGCAACATCGTCAATATTATAAAATTTTCTATATCGTAATCTCGGTCATTCAAATACCTGTTTACAATACTCTGTTGTCAATCATATACTATGCATGAAAACTTTATACCATGTCTCAAATGGTGTCATACTCAAAAACCGAAAGTGTAACCGCAATTACACACAACCCTAACAAAATAAGTGTCTACTACAATAATGCTAAACTATAGAACAAATAAGCACAACATGTCCACGAAAGTCTGCATAATTCATTTCGACTGGCCGTTAGTCCGAAGGTGAAGTGTGGTATTGAACAACAACATGTATTCATAGCCTTCAAGAAGACTTCCTAAGGCTTGGAAGTGAAACACGCATCATGATGACATGCATATTGTGAAATTGAACAATGTAGTTCACAATGCCTTAATGCGCAACTTCATATCGAATTTCAAGGTCAAACAATTCTCTTGAATGATCTGTCTGTATTGAAAATAATACGAAGTGTAGTGGGCCAAACATGTACCCACTGTTGACTGAAATGCCTTCTAGCATAAGAAGGTGAATATGGAATTACAATAAAAGTAGATGTTGATCAAAATGCCAAAAAATTCAATAAATTCAAGAATAGGTGGTTTTACCAAAAGATCTAAAATATAGTCCATCTGGACCAACGGAAGGTAAGTTGACTTGTCGAGTCAGTCAATAATCATCGAACATTTATCATATTCCCCACATGTATGAAATGCCTAGTACCAGAAGCTTATGGTGATATTTCCCCATCTCCATTTGGATACAATAAGTGATCATAACCACTCAAACGATCCTTTGATGATTTTGAAATAACATCAATTTGATGCTTGTGAACTCCAACTGGAATGGGATAGGGAAAACTGGAAATGTTCAAGGGTAAAAACATTTTTTACTACAGTGAACAGTAATTACATTTACACAACCGGGGTAATACACGATAGTGCAATCGTAGGTGTTGATTTGGTATCTCCATCGTCGTTGTCAGAAGTTTAGCATTGGAGAAGTTTGTGAGATTGGTGAAAGTTTTGGACATGTTTCTCTACAGAGAAATGTCATCTAGTTTTCCAATGAAGATTATGACAATTGACTCTAGGTCATGAATAAGATGGTACATGTCGAACGATTCTACATGTTGGGAAATATAAGCGATACTCTGCCATGCTACCTCTACAGAGCCGAAACATCCAAGAAAAATGTCACTGTGGATTTCACATTGATCCATGCCATCGAAAGGTGTAAAATAAAGTGAGGTGACACAATTAGAAATTCTATTCATATCCAACATCCTAACTAAACTAATTCTCCTCGGTCATAATTGAGGAAAGACACTATAACCGAAAAATCGCCAACCAATTGTCGATAAACTCGACAAGACCAAAGATATCTCGAATTTCACAACACTTTCTGAGATTTTCAACTTTCTTCCACTACAATATTTTGGGAAAAAGAAAAGAGTATCGTTTATTGAGATCACGTCTCCCGAGAAAAGTACCAATTTAATCAAAGTTAACATTTGAGGAATTGGCATAAAGCTAAGTGTTAGTGTTTTGAAAATTTGATTTTGATGCTAAAGTTGGTGAGAAAGTCGTCGGTAAGACTACTACAAATTCATCAGGCTATGAAAGAAAACTCGGGTTCCAAAGTTTGGTCGGGTAGACCATCAATTCAAGGTATGGATTAACGGTTTTAATCGTCACTCGATTGTGTTGCTAAATTCTAGGTACGATCCTAAGGATCAATCTGTCGTGGATAGGTTTGAGATTCCCTAGACAAAGTTTTTGGTTAGGTGAATTCCTAATTGGTAAGCCTTAGTAGCTAAGTTCTCTTAATAATGTAGGACTTGTTTGAAAAGTCACAAGGCAAACTAATGTGGTACAAGAAAGTAGATCAATGGTGTATTTAACTTCCCGCTTTAATGGTATCCTAAGTAAAATTTTGGGAAATGACGCTAGAGATATACGTCCTCAAAATGTACGATACTACTTCCATCTCTACTATACGTGCTAGGTCTTCACTGCTTTCTCGATATTCAATTCACTCTAACAATGAAGAATCAACTCGTACTTCGATTCTACTGTCTACTGGTGGGAGTGATCGAAAATGTGGCTAGTCAAAGAGGTTTTGTTTACCTAGATGGGTGATAAGGTAAAAACAACTATGAGTTTCCTGTCCTAATACAAAACTTGCTCCTAAGTTTCTTCGGCTCAGGTAGTCATTGTTAATCGGTCTATTAGTCGCGCCGTTAATTAACGCACATATGAAATTTTGATATGGTTCACTACCCATAAACTGTAAATTGACATTCTGGCATAAGGGTATCACTCCTAGATACAAGTACATGTGTCCGGTATCAAAAATCATATTGCTTGAATACTGGTTGACAGTTCTTGAATATTGGACAATATCGTCAATTATAGCGCCACCATAGGCTGATTATAGGTTAGAGCCTACTCAGGTAGATGGTTTTAAATAATTGATAAGGAACTGGTCCTGTGAGATGGTTTCATGAATTATAGGGAAAATACTTACTACTTCAAGGATTTCTACTAACAGTAGGTATAACAATTCGTACACCTGTGCCTATGCTAGTCGAAGTGATAAGTACATCACCAAAAGAATTTCGAAAAACTAGTACTAGTTGAAACGTCCTAAAGCCGAAAAAGGAAGTTGTTACTAATCTACTTTAGAATGGACTTAAATAGAAGTCGATTTTCCTCTTGAAGATCCGGAATGATCACTAGTGCGTTTTGAAAAGATTAATGTTATCGGGGAACATATGTGATTGTTCCAAGATGTTCTTCCCTTGAGTGCTACCACTTTAGCAACAGATTTTTGATCAA
This sequence comes from Pyrus x bretschneideri, assembly GCF_019419815.1. Lineage (NCBI taxonomy): Eukaryota > Viridiplantae > Streptophyta > Magnoliopsida > Rosales > Rosaceae > Pyrus > Pyrus x bretschneideri. The sequence goes on along the minus strand of NW_025999612.1, from coordinate 2,013,568 downwards.
GACATTTCTAGAATCTCGACGAAAATAAATTTCATGGGAATTCCAATAGATGGTATACTAATGGGTACTACCAAGGAATCAAAACCATTTCTCAAAAGGGTTGGTACAAATGATTAGATGGGAATTAGTAGGTAAATCCCTCGTGATGCACAACTATCGATATAGTAGTTCTGCTTAAGGGCCATCAACTTGTCTCAAATCTACATCTCCTTGGCAAGGAAATTCTTCACTTAAAGTTTAGAGGCGGTCTCCAAGGTGTTCTTCTAGACGGTCGATAAGTCGACTAAGTCACTCAAAACTTAGAAAGAATTAACACATTTTTCATGCCCGACAAGGTGGCAAGATTCAAAAATTTGGCTAAAAAATCGAGAATGATTATATCACGAGTGTGATGAATGCAATACTGCCTAAACTTATGCTCTAAATATAAGAGTGCTCTATGAGCGGGAATGAACCCATTTCACATGTGATGTCAAAGCCTAAGTACAATACGGTAAAATAGGGTGAGAATTATACCATTGGGGTAATCGTCTACACCAAGATTTGTCAAGAATCCCCGTCAATACAAAAGCTCAGCTACTAAAACCTGGAGGGGCGAAAAACAAGGGTGAATGGGCCTGAAAATAAAGTTTTAATAAAACCTTTCTGAAAACATTATAACCTCTTGTCGTAAAACAAGTATAGTTTCCAAAATATACATACTACTTATAGTAAGAAAATACTTACCGTAGCCTGCAAAATCTCAAGAATGCCATACGTCGCAATATTGCGTAAATGAACATATAACAACCAATATCACATAATCTCTCATAAGCAAACATGTCATATCGGGTGCTCATCAACACATGCTGACACACGAGTTCATACAAAGGTATTCTGATATAAACAGGATTGGGTGTAACAATAATATATGCTCTAGTACAACAATCACGTGAAAACCGGCGCTATGCGCAACACATACGAGTCGGAGTTGTCTATTGCAACTTGTACGACAGGACTGGCACCTACAATGGATCCAAAGTAAGTGTACAGTGCGATGTGCACATACAGTGAAAGACTGGTCCTGGCTCGGGCGAGTACAATACCGATGCAGCAAAAAATGAGCAAATAACATAATTATAATCATGCCACAACCATTCAACAATTCTAGTCAATATCATAATATTCATGACCATAAATATAATTAAGGCATCCCCTTATAATATGCTTACATGTGCATCCCACAGGATTATTTCATCATTTCCCAAAAATAAGGCATTTCTTGTAAACGTTAGTTTAATCATGGCAATCACATAGAGAATTTATTAATAATTGTAGATATGGAAACTAACCTATATATATATATATCAAAGAAAAGACTCACTCACAGATCATGTCGTCGAGTCGAACCCGCTCGGACTAGAATAGCTGAAGTCACCGATAACAATCGCACTTAAGCATAATATTAGGACTTATTAGTAAAACTCCACTTAAATAATTAAATTTGAGAAAACGGAGTGCGAATTTGGAATCAGGGTGTCGAAATACACTAAGGAGGGTCCTTGGCAAATTTTGTAAAAAGTCAACGAGAAGGTCAACGGTTAACCCTAAAAGTCAACCGAGCCACCCAGGTGGTTAACTATGTTAAAACTTTGAAATTTCACTAAGTGGATGCCAAAAATGGACTCGGGACGTCAAAATTAGCCTACAAGGCTTACCTATAAAATTTTGAAAAATCAACGTAAGGAATATTCCAAGAATATTCTCAGCTCATTTAGAAATTGGGGCGGGATGGAGTAGTGGCCCAAAGGTTTGCGTCAAAGATTTTTGGGCCAGGTTTGGGCCCAAGGCCCTTTTTTTTTTTTTTCCCTCTCTTCTTCTCCTGCCAGTTGCCACTGCAACTGCTGGATTCTGGAAATATATTGGCTGGAAAACTTCAAGGCTTATAACGGGACCAAGACTCAACCATTTTCAATCATTTAAAAATCAAAATGAAGCTAGGGAAATAAGGATTTAGATTATACCGTTTTGGACTCAATCATGGCCGGAAAGTGGTCGGAAAAAAGGCCTGCAACACAAAGGTCTGCCAGAAATTCTGGGGAATTGTCCCACGAAGTGTTTCTCTGTGTCGAACGCTATAATGAGGCCACAAACAACATGGAATTGTGATCTAGAATGACCCACATCAGTTTCGAGGCTTACCTTGCTCGAAATCCTGAGAGTTCGTCGAGAACTCATCAAGGAAGACAATAAACAGTGGCGTAGCCACCGTCAAACATCGAGACTCCATCATCTTGGCCTGGGTTTGAGACGAGGAGGGTCAGACGGTGGTGGGGGTCTAGGTTAGGAGGTGCAGCTCGTCGAAGACAACAAGTGGTGGTGGTTCGAGCCGATTGCACCTTTTGATGCTTGTCGGGGAATAAGAGAGGGAGAAAGTGGAGCGTTTGAGAGAGAAGAAAGTCGGTGGTAGCAATGGAAGAATGGGGTGTATGACCCATAGTTAGAAAATAATGTTTAAATAATTAAAATATCCCAAACGGAGCCTAGGGATCAATTGATCCCAACCCTTCAATTTGATCCTACGGCCAAGAAATCTTTCCCACACCTGTCCCTCTCCACCCTCTCTTTTCCCGCACCTCTCTTGCACTCTTCTTCCCCTTCCTTCTCTCTCTCAACGCATCCAAGGAAGAAGCTATCAAATTATTTCACACAACCCATATGGGACTGAAGACGATGATGAGGAGGGTGAACAAGATTACGCCGATGACGGTGGCAATGATGGTGAGGCCGGTAAGGAAAAGGAGAATGGCACCTGAGACGAGGAGGGTGAGGAAGTTGACAAGCTGGGCAGAGTTGGGTGCACCGAAGACGAGGAGGGTGAAGAAGCCGACGGTCGGCCATGGATGCATTGAGAGATAGAAGGAGGGGGAGGGGGAGTAAGACAGAGGTGCAGGAGAAGAAGGGGTGGAAAAGGACAAGTGTGGGGAAGATTTCTTGGCCACATGATCAAATGAAAGAGCTAGGATCAATTGATCCCTAGGCTCCATTGGGGCTAGCTCATGAGAGGATTCAAGTCCAAAAATAATAACATACTAATATAAACTTTTGAATAAAGATGTGAAATATAAAATAATAATTTTTACAAAAGTATTTTCGGATTCGTAGCTCTGTAAAATCTTCATCGTGACTCCGAATTCAATTCCGCTTGCCCCTACACGTTCGTATCGTCGAGTACTTCAGGAATATGGTGATATCGTAGCTCGTACACATCACGAAAAGACGATCAACAAAAGTCAACGCCCTTGCCTCTAGGAGCATTTTTGTCAATTCACACATTTAAAATTACTAAAATTGTAAAATTAGAGACGGATTATCACAACGATATATTATAATAATAGGGTGGGGATAAACTAAGTCACGCAATGAGTCATCCATTTAGTTCAAACTCGTCATCCACATGAATCTAACCTAAAACCTCTCATTTAAACATGGAGAGAAATAGCATTAAAAATTGTAATACTAAGTGGCGTCTTATTATCAACATACACAATAATTAGATTGTTTCAAATTCTATTATTCTTTTAGGTTAATCAAACAAGAAAATTCTAAAAAATAAAATTACATCATTTTAATATTCTTTAGTAATCTTAAACTTCCATATCTAACTATGTATGTTATGATTGAGAAACTTGTAAAAATGACGAGGGTCACTTTCTCAAATGAGTTGGCATGGGTATGGGAAGGAGGAAAACATCAAAACTTGTCACCCAAGTTGACTAGGCAAGCGGGAATATATAGCTGCACATATATCCACCCCTTCAATTTCCATATCCATTTCCCCATTCTATGCATATTCCACAGGCTCCAATATATATTAATAATCTTTACACACACACACACACACACACGCACATATTTATGTAGATATAATATATCACGATGTTGCAGCAGTACAACCACGAGCCACTGATGAAGATGGAGATCACTGTGCTATCAGCCCAAGGCCTCAAAACCACATCGCCCTCTCTCTTCTCCAACAAAATCAGACCCTTCATCACCCTCACCACTCTCCCAGGCACTATTGCTCCTCCATGCACACCCAAAACCAACGGTGATCACACCTTCCACGCGTACAAAACAAGGGTGGATGATCAAGGAGGCGTCAACCCTACATGGGGTGACAAATTTCATGTCCCTATTGATACAACTTTCTTCAACAACAGGTATTCTTGCATACATCTCCAGCTCTTCACCAAGAGGCTCATAATGGGCCGCGCTCAGCTGGGCTGGTGCCAAATCCCCGCCCATGATATTGGGTTCCCGCCGGCCGGTTCAGCTCGGTTCTTGAGTTACCGGCTACGGGCTAGAGACGGCTCCAGAACTAATGGAATTGTGAACCTTTCTGTGAAGCTGGAGAATTTAGGTCCGGTCACCGATCACCGGCCTTTAAACTCAACGACTGCACCGGCTTTTGATATCTGTGGCACGGTCATTGGTACGCCGGTGACAACCCTACTGCCACCATTGGGTGAGTGCTCTGTTAGTTGTCAAGGGCAGAGAGGTCAGATGGGTTTTGGTTGTAAAGAGGCAGATGACTGGGACCATGTGTGATTGAGTTGAGGAGGCAATGAAAAGATTTGGGGACCTTAGACAAATTTCATGTCTTTACTTTGGTGGCGTTTATTTGCAGATTAGGTTCTTTAGGAATGTAACTTTCATGTCTATTTTCCGGAGACGAGAATAAGAACTTATTATTCCTTTGCTTGGAAACGATGTAAAAATAGAGAAATTTTTAGTTGTGATGGAAATATAAGTGGTATACGTGTTTTAATAGGAATGGTGAGAAATTTTATTTGGAAATTGTTATTGGCACTCAAAAAATCTCATTTTACACTCCAAACTTTATATATTTGGAAAGAAAAATAAACTTGTGAGGAGTGTAGAATGAGATTTTTGTAGTACCAATAACACTTCCCATTTATTTTTTAAGTTATTAACTTTTTAGCACACATATCCCCCATTTGTTTAATGACACGTGGTGTACCATTCTGTATACCGATCACACTGAAAAATTTCTCGTAAAAATGGGATGAAGATTTGAACTTGGATTACGAGCTAGTTGATAGAAATGATTTTTCTTTTCATATGATTTGTATATGGCTTTCTATAGTTAAAGAAATGCATTCCTATTTTAGCAAGTGTAAATTGATTTTTGTATAAATCTAGTTTTACTCGAAATGAATTCTGGAAAATTGAAAGGTGCGCCCTATAAAAGTTTTGAAGTTATAATTTTATTATAAGAGCTCTATACAAAACTTCTATTTGAACCCGTATATTTTAGTTCAGAAAAAAGATTTCTTTTTTGTGCTGGCCTATAACTCTAAACGTGTTACGCTACACTGAGATTCTAAACGTAATAAAGAATTTTGTTTTCGAGAAACAAATATGTTGTCTTTTCTTGGTTGAGACTTTAAGGGTGCACATCAAATGCCCAATGTTGTGAAAAGATAGATACTTGAATCAAATATCGAAGTGAGGAGAACTTTCTTGTGGCTTCCTTTCTAATAAGTTGTAGTATTTGAGACGTTAGAAAAACAAAAGCCACCATCTATTGTCAAGTATATCCAAAAGTAAAGAGTAAAAGCTCATGAAATCCAATCAAGTAACGTTCACTGCGTTGGCAATTCATCTTTCCACATTGGATAAGCGTAAAGCCAAACTTATAGACTAAGTAGCAACGGTTCTTCAACTTTAATTTAATTAGAACAGTAGTTCTTAACTAAAAATTATGACTAATGGTCATTTAACTCTTCAAAATGTGCAGCTATAATCTTTTTTATCAATTTTGTTAGAACTTTAGTTAAAATGAGTCATGTTGGAAGAATTATTGCTATAATTGGGTTAAATTTTGAGGGACCATTGCTCTAATTGGATTAAAATTGGGGGAACATTTCTCCAATTGGGTTAAAGTTGAGGAGTCATTTCTACAAAAAAATTTGCATGTAGTTTTTCATATATTGCCCATTGATTCTAACCTTACGTATCTGACACGTGACTCATTTTGACGAAAATTTTAACAGAAATAATGAAAAGAATCATAATTACACATTTTAATAAATTAAAAGATCAATAATTATAAATTTTTTATTAATAGACCATTATAAAATTAAAGAACTTTTGCTTCAATTTTCTCTTTCCAAAAGTAGAGTAAAAGCTCATGAAATCCAACCAAGTAACTTTCGGTGCAATTCATCTTTACACATTGGATACGTGTCGATACATGCCGGCTTCAGACATTAGGGGATCCCACACGTTAATTATAATCATTGCAATCTTCAAGTGCCATCTTTTTTTTCTTTTTTTTCTTTTTTTTTACGTCAAACAATTAATTTATTAAATTAAAAAAAATCACGAAATTTGAATTGACATTATAATACAAGAACAATATTCTTCCCGATTACTGTGATAAAGGAATATTTGCAACCCCATTATTTTGTTTAGTTGATTTGATTGTGATGGGCCATCTAACTCTCAACCCCATTATGAGTGCTAATTTTAAAAAGCATATTAAAAAGTGTGATCGTTATCAAATCATGTGGAAAATGGAACGGAGGCAGATCTGCCCCCCACGTTATCGTAACTTTCTCATTCTTTTTTATTTATATTTATACGGTTAAATTATATTAATATTTTATATAAATTTTTTAATAAAAATAATAAGATAAAAATATAAAAATATAAAATCTTAACATTATTTAATCGTGATCGTACAAATAAAAAAATAAATAAAAAATACACGGTAACAAGAGGGTAGACAATCTGCACTCCAAATGGAACACGCCAACTGATGCAAAACAGATAGTGCTGAGTCACTTGGCCGATCCAATTATTGTTCTCAAATTACGTCAGTGGTCCCGTTTGGTGGACCGAATGAAATTGAACTTTAGAGATATAGTTGAACTGGTAGGAATGGATTTACATAACTAGTTACATAACCCGTTATATTTCTTTTAGGCTAAATATCAGCTTCTACTCTCAAGTTTCATAGTCTTTTGGTACATAAAATTTTTTTTTATTCCAGAATCATATATCTGTTAATCAAATTGTTAACTCTGTCATTAATTAATAATGTGACGTCTATATAGTCAATAACTAAACATCACGTGTCATTAAGAGATCCACATGGAAATTAAAAATTCAAAAAAAATTTAAATTAAATATTAAAAAAAATAAAAAAAACTAAACAAAACTAAAAAACCAAAAAAACCCACCCGCACCCAGATCCTTCTCTCCTCTCTCCTCTCCACTACGCCCACCCCAAACTCAGCCATGGCTTCTCCCTCCCCTCACAACTCCAAGATGTACAACTCCCACCCCTGTGCCCACCCTCTCGTCGTCTTCCCGTCGACCCGTGTCCCTAAGAAAAAATTCAGATCGTCATCCCCAAATCCCCCCGTGCCCACCCTCCCACCCACACCCAGATCTTCCCGTCGACCCGTGTCCCTAAGCAAAAATTCACGCCCAGCAAAACCCAACTCAAACCCATCATCTAATGGCTCTGAGTCTCTTTGGCGGACGACAAAGCAACATCTTCGACCCTTTCTCTCTGGGAAGAGGGGAGAGCTCAGGATGGCATTCTCCTGACCACGAAATTTAGATCGTTGAATTTTAATCCAACGGCTCTAAACAGGAGATCTCCTAAAAAGTTATAATAATTGCAACTGTTGGATTAAAATTGAACGGCTCTGATTTCGTGGTCAGGAGGATTCCCATCCTATGCTCAGGAGAGGATCCTTTTCCTTCTCTCTGGACATCTGGTACCCATTTGAGGGGTTCGGCGCTCTGGCCAACATCCCCTCCTCCGCCCGTGAAACCACCGCCATCGCCAACACTTGCATCGACCCCGAAGGCCCACATCTTCAAGGCGGACCTCCTGGGGATAAAAAATGAGGAGGTGAAAGTGGAGGTGAAGGACGCGAGTGTGCTGCAGATCAGCGGTGAGAGGAGCCGAGAGCAGGAGGAGAAGAACGACAAGTGGCACAGGGGTGGGAGTTGCAGATCTTGGAGTTGTGAGGGGAGGGAGAAGCCATGGCTGAGTTTGGGGTGGGCGCAGTGGAGAGAGAGAAGAGAGAAGGATCTGCGTGTGGGTGGGTTTTTTTTGGTTTTAGTTTTGTTTTGTTTTTTTAATTTTTTTAATATTTAGTTAATTATTTTTTGGAATTTTTAATTTCCACATGAACCCTTAATACACGTAGCGTCCAGTTATTATCACATCATCAGTTAACAGTTTAATTAACAGATGTATGAGACTGTCTTAAAATAAACATTTTAGGTATAACTCTGAGACATCAGTTAACAGTTTAATTAACGGATGTATGAGACTGTCTTAAAATAAACATTTTAGGTATAACTCTGAGACGAAAAAAAACTTCATGTATCAAATGTTAAAAACCACGAAATTTAAGGATAGTAAACTGATATTTACCTTTTTTTTTATTTTGAATTTATAGTCAATTCAATTCGTATTATAATTTTTCTATTTTGAATTTATAGTCAATTCAATTCGTATTATAATTTTTCTCACTGAACATTGACCGGACTTCAAGTCCAATTTAATTAAAAATAACCAATCTCATAACGTCCACTAAACACGGCCTGAGTGGTTGTACAAAACATGGTAGCCAAAACAACATAAACATTTTATGTTAACAATTTATCAAGAGAATATTTTCCTTTGATAGTGATACGAATTTAGTTGAATCGAGGTTTTAGGAATGTATTGTACTTGCGCAAACGATTGACAATTGTTCGTTGAGATGACTTCTTTAGGCATTATTGGTCACTGCATACTCAACTTTAGGGTTTTTAAATAAAAATGATATCCGTACACTCATTTTTTCCTCTTGCACAATCTGGGTAAAAGAAATGATATTGGAGAACAAGGAAATTATATGAACAAATTAATCTAACATCAAACAATTTTGGTTTTTTTTTTTTTTTTTTTTGTTTTGGTTTTTCTTTTTTCGATTACAGATCCTTGCGTGCAGCTACTTAGTACCATAGTCCAATGGTAGTCTTCTTCACCTATAAGTGAGAAGTCTTGGATTTGATTATCATCAAAGGTGAATTTGAACCACATTATTGCTAGCCCATTGTGAGATTTAGCTCACTCCCTCACCCCCTTAACATAAATAACATCGTTTGTTCAAAAACAAAACAAAAAGGAAGCTCCTTGTGTGCAAGAATGTCATAACGCACAAATAAGCATCACATTAGAGGTGGTAGTTTTGCTAATAATGCTGTCCGGATACAAGAAATTGGCTGACTACCCTCAAATTTCGGTGCCTCATTCTTCTGCCTAACGGAAGAGCCTACACTGTGCCCTCCTCTGCGGATCTAAATTAGAACACCGGCGGCCTTACCGGACGTTCTCTTGTTGTGCACTATAATGCTACGTTTCTGATTTCAGATTTTGCTTCTCGAAGTTTCTTCGACCACGCTATGTTCCCGATTTCAGATGTTGCTTGCTTCTTGAAGTTTCTTCTACCACGCTACGTTCCTGATTTCGGATGTTGCTTCTTGAAGTTTCTTCTTAAACGACTTCAAACTAGGTGGGCTGTTTGTATTCCAACGAAACGATGTGCTTCGCTTTGTAAGATCGGATCTGAAAGGTGATCCTGAAGTTTGATCCGTTGATGGAGTGTCTTCGTACTCTGCAAACAAAAGGCAAAAGCTCAAATTAAACGATGATCTGAGAAGAATTTCGGTTGTAGGGCTGTAGGTAGACCAGAGAAGACAGTGAACAGAATAGCTTAAAGTAAAATTCCAAATACAAATTCAGGAGAATAGTTCCAGGCCCTGTTTCCACTACGATTTTTCCTGTGATTCTGAAGATAAAATAGTTTGATTTACATTCCTGAACCAGTTTCTTTTCAAAGAAAAAAAAAATATTCGTCAAAAAGTTGTGTCAAATGAATTGATCTTTTTCAATTTATTCAATCCGACAGCCGAAAATTAATAGGGGTGTGTGCGAAGTAAAAATGAACGTGTGGATAGTGCCCTTCTTATTTTGGCTAAAATCCACTTCTCATTAGCATACAAATCATTATGTATTATAACTCTAATAATTCAAAATTGATATTTCATGCAATTAAACCATCATCCACTTGTTCCAACATTTTTCCTTTCTTATTTTGGCCAAATCCCACTTTGTCATGAGCATGCGGATCATTATATATAACCCAAAGCAATTCAAAATGGTATTTCATGCAATCAAACCGGCGGAGAGGGAAAAAATCACCTGATGACATGGGGAATTGATATTGCCCTTTCAAGAATTTGGAGGCTTCTCTATCTTTCTTGTGGCACAAAACCCGTACCAAAGTGTGTGCGTTATGTAAACGCATGTGACTCTGATCATGTGAATCTAAGCCTGATGATATTTGTTCACTTGCAGCCATCAGCATTTGGATGATCGTTTCAGTCTACAGAAACAGAGGTTGCGTCATGCTACCAGTTTCAGTCATTCACTTGAGAGGGTATACAATTCTTATTACAATAGACCAAACCTGAAAAGAATACAAGTTCAGTATCTGCTCAGCCAATTTTGCTTCCTGCTCCACTAGTGATCGAGGAAGGCCTTCTCCATCAGCTACGAAAAATTCCTAGGAAGTTTAGCAGCACAACTCCATTAGAAAGCCACGTGTTTATATATGATTATATGTTGACATGTAATGAATATGTGGGTAAGCATGTGTGACATAGACAGGAGGAATTTCCAGCGTTCTGATCATTCTTGTAGTTCGTTGAGTTTGAAATATTAGCGGCAACCCATACCTTTAGTGTGGTCAGGTCATCCTCCATCAGTGCAATATCTGAATCACTAAATGCACGAGAAGGCCCTCCATCGAGCAGCACCCATGCAAAGCCTTCCTAAACCACATATGATGCAAGATTAAAACCACCAGAAACAGGGCCACAAATGATTAGTTTAACGAGACATACCAGTGATGCCCGACAAATGCTTGAAACCACAGCATCTCGAAGAGAGTCTTCAATAAACCCACATACATGGCCAAGGACCTACAACAATGCCTCTAAGATGAAGAAAATGCACTTGATAATATTTCATAGAAATCATATCCACAAACGCCAACAACTCAAAGTAATAGGCATATGAGTCTGCAGAGAGAGAGAGAGAGAGATTAATTCTTACAGCATCAATATGTGAAAGAACACCATCCAAACGAGCACCTTCAACATTACCACAGTACAAACCAAAAATGAATGCATGTCTGAGATCCCAGAACACGATTCTTGCACCTAGAAAAATGAATTTAGTAAACAAGATTAAGCCTAGTTGTCTTCAATCATTTTTCACATCGACACAGTTAAAAGTCAATTTGATTTCTTTCCGTGGCAAAAAAATAAGTAGGTTCCTTAATTGCACCAAGCTTAGTTGTCTTAGATATAAACAAATTAAAGGATATATAATAATAAATAATTATATATTATATAATATCATTAACAATAATACAGAATGATAAGCAACAGCAGATTGGGCTAACAGGTTTTATTAAGACAACCTGTATGGCTGAATCACCCCATCCCTTAATGTGTGGAACTTAATATTTGCAGATGCTATTCAAATATTAAGTGTAGCTACGAATGAAAGCCTATTGCCAGATGTGAATAGGAAAGCCACCGTAATTGATAATGCCATCACAAACTTCAAAGTAATCAGATAATCATCCGTATTAAGTAAAACGAGCTATCTTTTATCAGATAAAGCTTAATCGTGAAGTTTCACAAATCCACAGTAGAAAAACAGTTACAAAGAAGGAAGGTGACTTTAAAAGTATGCAGACAAATATATTTGTTAAAAATGATACTGCATGGATGAACTAAAACAAAAAAAGTTAGCTATCTTTTATTAGCACCTTCGGTGGGTTGATGAAAAAGCTAGTTCACAGAAAGGCATTGTGGATGCAAACTAATATTACACTCACCAGTAAAGTCACAAAGTTTGCTGATAGCATTTGCTGCAGTGTCCCTGATAATTTCAAAGGTGTTGACAAAGAGCTCATCAACTTGTTCATTAGATGTTGTTCTTGAAGAATGTTCCTCGTCTGATCAAATAAAAATGATCATAACAATAGTAAGTATGTCATCTGTAATTCAAAAACAAATAACCGAACTAACAGGTTGAGCAACTGTCAAGGATATCTTTAGATAAAAACCACCCTCTTTAGCTTCTCTAGTTTTTTTCCTCATGTGAAAACTTTACAGTTTATACCTAGCACGAAGCCTACGACTTACCTGACTATAGATTAAAGAGACATCATTCAGTACCAATATACCACAGTAGAGTACTAACTTACCCCATTTTTTATGAACGGGTTGTCTAACAAGTGCCCAAGATTTTCTGATGCCATCTTCTAGTATATCTATTTGTTTCTGTATAAACTGCAGAAACAAACACAAACCATTGTTTAAATAATTAATAAAAGTAACATCAAAGTGGAGGTTCCATAATCACAATTGAGGATATGAAGTTACAAATGATCCCACTAAAGAATAAAGATCTTGACTACGATAAATATCTCACAGGTATTTAAGTTAGTTTTCATGAATATGGTTTACGGTACAATAGTTCTCCTCTACATCCATGTCATATAATTAGTAGTTATACCCCAACATCTGTGCCCTCAAAATTAGGGGCGGTGACAACACCTTCAAGCTTCATCGTTCCTATATATTCCTATTCTTTCACTCTTGTGGGCTTCAGTTTAATAAAACAACAATAGGGTTCTAATATGGCTTATATACTATAATGGGAGCATTTATCCTTTAAATTCACAAATTACCACACAATGTAAACACATATTAATCCCCATTGGTATCTTCTAGTTATTTTTGAATGGGTCTTGTAGTCTTATTACCAAGCACTACTAAAATTGGGCTTATAAGCTCAAATATCCCAAGTCTCTTATCTAAAGTTCAGAAGCACTTTCATTTGTACTACATCAACTGGAATTTTCTCTTTTTTGGCCATAAATTTCATGAAAATACTTTTGATCCCACCCTTTCTCTAGCTACTGAAATCTTTATTATTTTGATACGAATGAGGAAATAATTACATGGTCCATCATGAAAATTACAACCATCAGAGAAAAGGATAAATTAGCTAGCGTCAAAGAAAATAATTTAACCATTCCAGCAAAAATCACTTTCAAAAAATGCAAAAAAAGAATGGGTGTACAAAAAATATATATATTCACTCACTTTTAAAGTGTTCAGTCTGATACAGAGTCTGGGTATCGTCAAACTATTCAACCTGTTGTACACATTGTCATCCAGAGGCATACACTCAAGCAACTTTTTCTTCATTACTGGAATCGTCGTCTCCTTGTAACGAGTCAATGGAGGAGCTGATGGATATAAATGATTCTTCTCAACTGCACAGGAGCCATTATGAATGTTTATACCAGAAACTAGATCTCCTTGTAATAAATTACAGTAATATTTGGAATATCATCAGAAAATATATAGAGGCCTTTCTGTAATAGCCAGTAAATCCCAAGAAAGTCAGCTAGCAAATCTTTCCTATTTCCATTTCTAGATCAAGCAAAGGAATAAATATTAGTAAAAAAGCCTCATTATTTCATCCATCCCACCCACACAAAAATAATAATTCTTAACATATAACTGTTTACCACCAAATCACAACAAAACAAAAATGCAAAGTAAATATATATTGAAGGTAGTGGACGTCTTTAGCAGAAAGTTTTAGTTCTCAATTTCTCAAAAGTCTCAATTAAATCTGGCACAAATTCAAAACTTCTGGTGAGCATCCTTCATTTTTCTTGATCAGGCAAAAGTATCGTCTGATAGTTATTGCTGCACAAACTGCGTCCTTCTGCAAAATCTTTCCTTTTTTCCTTTCTGATAAGTCACGTCCTCAAACTTGATAGATCATTCAGAAATTTTGTCAAGGAATTTTTCTAGTATCCTCATTATACTTTAAATGTATTAGTCAACAGTGAGATACTATTACGTTATTAACCATCAAGATCATTTTCTAGTAGAAAGCATCATCTATCCATGCCTTCACACATTGGCCCAACATCAAAAGAAAATAAGTTAAAACCACCGAAATCAAATTCAACTGTGAAGTCATGCTAAAATTGATTATAAGTTATCACGATCATTATCTCAAGTATGGTAATACGTTCAATACCTAGCTCGTCAAGCAATTTCACCAAATAGTTATCCAGGGTGTGGAAGACAACAGATAACAGAGCTTGCAAATGCGTGATGTCCATAGGGAGATTAAAACCAAAAAATTGATCCACACTCTGCAAGTTGGAGAAAAAAAAAAGCAACGAAATGGCATAAATATCAAAGCTGATTGGACATATTTTTAAAGAAATAATGAGAACGGTGCAATGGGGTAATCCTCAAAATCAATTAAAAACAATTAATACTGAGAGTTATCTTTTTTCTTATTAAGTAAATGTAAATTACAATTAGATTCATTTCTTATAAGAGGAAAATATAATAATCATTGGGCACTTAAGAGAAGATTTCTAAGTGAAAGGAGAAAAGGAACAGAGAAATGCAAAGAGCTCAATTCTTTGTTCATATCTCTTGACGATTCAGTGAATCTCTATCAGAAATATCATGGAAACATGGCAAACAGTCAGAGAAGAAAAAGGAATTCTCAGTTCAATAAAGTGCAACAAACCACGTTCTAGCTCTAATACATACCTCTTCTACAATTCTAAATACTTCAATTATTGATGCTGCCTGTCTTTGCTGAGTCGACAAAGGCTCCCACTCCTGCACATAACAAAAATTCAAAAGATAATGTACTCATTATATAGAAGAGAAGACATTCTCTTCTTAAAGCATGTCCAAACTTGAAACTTGTTAAGTGGTTACCAATAGTTATGTAAATACTCAACACATACATCAGAAATCAAACTTATCTAGGACTAAATAGAAGAAAAAGAATAAATACTATCCACGAATTCGAAACCAGTGCAACATTCATTCATTCTTGTGCCGGACACTGTTACATCTTGCTAACACCATAGGGATCAACCCAACTAATCCCTAAATACCATCCATTTAGAACTATTGATTATACACCTCAAGAAGAATAGAACAGGCCCAAATTATGGAAAAAATGAGGGGAAGACAGAGAAATTTAACAAATTGTTCCTTGCCCTCATCTTATGCTCCCCTTCTCACATGCACAAGTACACACGAACGCCAATGCTTCATTGTCTTACAGTTTGATCACCAACATTGCTAATCAAAAGTGGTACATTACCTAATGGTTGCCTAGTATCACACTATCAGTTTGTTTGATCAGCTATTATGCGGCAAGAAGATAAATGGATTTAACTTCTTATCAGTTTGTTTGACAAGCTATTAAGCTATTACGTTATCTTTCCCTGTTAATTTAGTGCATTTGTTTACCCAGGCAGGTGGGAGGGAAAAGATTAAAGTGCACCATTCAAGTCTACATAGAGCCAACCTCAAGATCAAATGCGCGTCCAGTCCACTCCAAGATACGTTCATGCTGAGCAATCACCCAATCAAGAATGAGAGGTTTAGCAACTTCACCAATCTGCTCAAAAACAAAAGCACAAACAGATCATTCTTTGACTTATCATCTAATTAAAGTTGAATTATCAATTACAACAAAGGATAAAAGCTGAAGAACACAGGAACATATTAGCGCTCTAGAATGAATGTGTGGTGCAAGTCTTTTCAAAACTGAAAGTGTCCAACAAGCAACAGACAAAATGCACAGCCTAAGTTAAATTGAATGCTATCAAGTTCCTGAAATCTCCAGAACAGAGTGACCATCTCCCCATGTAAGGCATTAATGGGGAGAAAAGATCTCAAATGTTTCCTAATCCACAGAACAGAATGATTATATTACCAGCAGTATAATCAAATGCAAGCAGAAAGAAGCATAAACGTATAAAGAAGAATGCAGTAAACTGAAATAATTTTTTCATATAACATTTAGCATTGGCTGCAGTTGAAATTCAGAAACTCAGTTAATAGACCTAAGTGGCACCTTAGGCTAGTAGATTTGCTAACCAAAATTCCAGATACATAAAAGCATAATTACACACAAAAGTAAAAGAATTTCAGTAGAATTCTGTACTTTTTCATTTTTCCGGGTTGGTATATATGGATGAGATATAACAATAAAATATATAAATCATAAACTAACCGGATAATGGCGCAAATGTTTGCTATTTGCTCCATCAACAAGATTATATAGCTGAGTTAGGCCATGATCCAATAAATCAGCAGCTGGAAGAACTGCTTTAACATCTTCAGAGAGAGATGATACCCCATCAAGAAATGGTTTCTACACAACAACACAACGAATCAATCACAAGTTTCACAGCGTACCAGCTGCAAATAGATTGATAATTCATTTATTAAAAGTGCAAAAACAAACCAGTCTTCCCCAAAAAATCTGGTGCAATAGCATAGCCACGATTGTCACAGATTTAGGACACCATTTACATATCTCTGGGTAGAAGACATTGAACTCTTTCTCAGATATCAACCTGAGTTCATTTGCAAGTACTTCCAAGGGATGCCTTTTTTCCACTTTGGATAAATGTTCTACGTTACTTGCTGCCTAACAATATAAACAGTTGTCTTTTTCAACAGATAGAAATCTAAATTTTATACAAACTTGAAATCATAAGCATTTCGTACCCGCCTGTATGCTGCTTCAATGGACCTTTCCACATAAGATTCAAATATTTTAGCAGTGTCCTCGTCTGGAATATTCAACCTGCTCAACTGCATATAAGAAAATTTTCATGAGATTATATATCCTTTCAATTACTCCAACTCAAGTCCAACCGCCAAGCTTCTTTATCCCATAAATAAAAACATCAGACATGAAGAAAACAACCCTACCTACTGCTTTGTGTAGTTAAATATTTAATCAAGCAACAATTGTAACCATATTAGACATATGGAAATATTATAATTCATTTAAAACCACAAGTTCGCATTACTAGCTAGGAGTGCAGCAAGGCTAACCTTATTATCACCACCATCGCCAAAAGTATAAATGCCAACTACTGACAATAAGCTCATCACCCTCTTTATGTGATAAGGTTGCTGAAATAAAAATCTCATAATTAGAACGTAACATTTGGAAATCCAAAAGTGTTGCAATATGTAAATTTTAATAAAACATCGAAGGACATAAAAGAAAAATGATACATGTAAACATTGGCTAACAAAGAAGTTACAATGTTCAGACGACCGCCATTTCATTTCACATTTGAGTAACACTGATACAATGATTTAAATGGCACAAAAAATAAAAAAAAGAAGTAAAGATTGCAGGTACACAATGCTGCATTGAAATGTTTTCTCTTCATAAAACCAAAAACAAAATGGGACATGATATAACCTGACTAAAATGGAGATGATAGTCTTCCAGTTTACTCTCACACCAGATGCTTATTGAGTAGAAGACAGCGTCAACCAAACTAAGTTTTATCTCGCTGTCATTGCACTGCCTAGAACATAGCAGGCTATTGCTATATAGCCTCAACTTCTTATCATCACCTTTAGCTGATATAAGTTTCAGCAACTCCACTGTTGCACATTCTAATAGCAAAGGCTCGCCTGTTTCAACAAACTTCAACACAGAAACTTGCCTCAGATAACTATTCGAGATGGTATTAAGCATTGAATGGCAAATGAAGGACAAAGGTACTGGTAACCGGAAAACTGATGGTGCAAGATTCACTCAACCCATTACTCCAAAAATTTAAAAAGTTTTTATTCTGTCGGAATTTAATATAGGCTGTTTAAACAGACTTTTGTTCACCCAGTGTGCTAATAATGCAATAAAAGTAACATCTTTCACAACAAAGCCCACACAAATTTAAAGAAGGATAAATGATTACTATAATTCAATCCAGATTGAAGAATGCATTTATAAAGTTGATTCGCGAAACATGCTACATAAATGTTAAACGTTAAAGATATCATGTTTACCTGTTGGAAAAGGACCCACCCATATATTGCATCATGGATTTTTTGAGTGATGCCTAAAGTGGACCATGTCAATTTTAAAAGCATCAGGAACTCATCGGCTTCCTAATAGGATGAAAGCAGCAAATTTGAGCTTCACCAGAATTAAACTACAAGGACATAAAAAGAAATTGCTTAACTGAAATTAAGACAATGATATATCTACCGCTATTAGCTGGCCTTCATCAAGAGCATCAAACACACCAAGAAGTAGTTTCTCATAAAGTCTAATATTCAGGTGATACCCAGAAGTCCAATAATAGGTCTCACTTTCGATACCCAAGTGCCCTGGAAGAGATGAGAACTTCAAAGCCACCTGTTTGATAACTGATAGAACCTCAGCCCGTTCGGAAAGAGACATAAAGTCCCATTCCTGCAATATCGAGATAACAAATCAGAGCCATTATTGAATTGTCGGGACAACTAAAATAAACAAAATAAGCACCTCTCAATTAGTATTCAAAATTTCATATTCACCATTTCTACAATGTTGTAAACTCACGAGGACACACCTTTGCATTTCTGACCATAGCAAGAGCACTCGTAATAGCTCGATTATCATGTGCTACAAGGTTAGCAGAAAAACAAAGAAGTTCTTCTAATATACTTGCCTACAAAATGAGTAGAAAAACAATACATCAATTCAAAGCTTAAAATCCTTAAGTACAACAAAAGCATGACGAGAACTACGCAGATATCTTGTCAATTATCAATTCGTCAACCTCTGGATTAAACAATTAAACAGGCGAACAGATTTTGACACGGCCCATTGTACATTACCTAGAAGTTACAGAAAAAACTACTACAACTACTGCTAAGGTCACTACGGAAATGCCTTATATGTCGACCTTTCAAGTCAGCGCAACTCTAAAATTCTTCACCGGCAGGCAACCTAAGGCCCAAACTGAGAACAGTCATGATAAGGCAAGCAATTAGTCTACCCTAACCCTACTGATAGGGCTATTGCTTGAGGTACTAAATTCATGCAATCGCAAGCCAACCAGTATTACATTATGCAAAGACAGGTCGCTAAAAGCTTTCCTAGTTTACAACATGTCTTTCAAAGTACATGGTTATATGAATCTCACTTAAACTAATTCCTGGTCAATGAGTTTTTGCCCTACTACTACTACATGTGAAGGGTGTCTGACTAATATGACAATTTACCACATTCACCTATTTGCTCTAGCCAGTTCTGAAGTTAAAAGGACTCGATTCTAAACTATTCAAAAGTTGACCATACCTGTCTATTCTTCCACTGCATATAAGACTTTTCATTTGGAAAATCAGACTTAAAAGTTCCATTTACAAGCCCCAACAAGATTTGAGGAACATCGATTTGTGCCCGCGTTCTCCCTGACGCTAACAGCATCAACTTTTGCCTAGTGCTTTCATCCATCGCTTCTGAAATCTACCAAAGAAGAAATAATTGCTTCTGAAATGAAATAGTCAAAGTATTTGAGCAAGAAAGGAAAACTGAGTGACAAACAGAAATATCCTTCTCTTCAACACATCGGTGTTTGCAATCAGTAATAGGGGCATGTATGTCATTAAAAGCTATCTATTATGAAAGCTACAAACAGAAGTAAATATATATTTGCATAAGCTTTTTCTTTACCCCTTCTTTCTAGAAGCTCTTTATTTAAGTGGTAGAGCTATGGAAGAATAACTTAAAATTAGACTGGTATAAGCTAGACCTTCGTAATAACCTTCATTCTCTCTCACAGAAGTTGGAAAGTATTTCCGGAATATATCACCCAACTGTTCTAAGAGTAAGACACACATCATATATCTTTCCCAGCAGATGATTGTATAAATTCAAAGTACACTGTTTCGAATTCAAAGTCAGAGATAATTGACGATACCAGGTGATGCATAAAGTTAAAAAAAAGATTATATAAATTCGTATTAATGAGTGCATTCGGTTATGAATGTGATATGTATAA
Organism: Pyrus x bretschneideri; assembly: GCF_019419815.1. Taxonomy (NCBI): domain Eukaryota; kingdom Viridiplantae; phylum Streptophyta; class Magnoliopsida; order Rosales; family Rosaceae; genus Pyrus; species Pyrus x bretschneideri. The sequence continues at coordinate 1,993,547 of NW_025999612.1, read as the reverse complement.
ATTTGAACAACTTTCCAGACATGGGAATCCTTAATATATGCAGAATATACATCAAACTGGAAATCTTTCTGCATATTTCCATAAAGGACATAAAATTGCAGCTCCGAAGTGAATTTAATAAAGTTTACCTGCATTTGCACACGGATGGTGTGGATGAGCCGTAAATCTCTTTCAAGTGGTTGAGACTGCACATTTGTTGTTTCCCTTCTACTCTTCAATCGTGACAGCAATTTCGAACTCCTTTGCTTCTTTCTATCCTCAACTGAACATATTACAATCCTGTCATAGAAAGGCAAAGAGTAAGACAACAAGAGAGCAATGGAGGGTAAAAGACTGATTCTACATCAAATCAATATCTCAAAATTACATAACTGCATGAAAGAAATATGAGTTTCACCACACACATACACAGAAAAGGAGAAAATAGAGATTACCCAGAAGTTGCCAAGGATGCTAACAATATTTCATAGGCTGACTCCCGCAAGTCATCATCCGACAATCCTTCAAAAATTCTGAAGCTATGTTACAGTTTTACTTAAAACTTAATATGTTGAAGGAACTTCAGCATACATATACACATCTTAAACAAACAAAAAACAAACAAAAAGACAAAATAAATCGTGGAGTGGATAACTTCATTACTAGAAAAGAAGATGCTGCCTATCATTTGAGGAACCTCTGATTTCATAACATTTTCTTCACAAATGACCATATCAAATTGTATGACACACTAATTTATCATAAATACCATAGGCAAAGTAACCAATACCTGTGTTTAGATGAGGCAATCCCAACGGTAGCACTTTAACCTCTTCAACATGCTTTGGAGGTGCACTTGGCATGGCTCTATATTTGAAACCATAGTCATCACCAGCCTTTTCATTGTCCTCAACACTCAAAGAATTCAGCTGTGCGGATGAACTTGATGCATTGTTAGCGGTCCGGTTCACATGTACGGGAGGAGGCACACGCCGAGGAGGTGATCCAGATGATTCTGGATCAGAAACTAGAAAAAAGGAATCCCCTAATTCGGATTGAATCTGCCCGAAAAATTAAAAAAGCAAATGATAATGAAAATTAATCCTAACAGAGTGTAATAAAATGTAAACTCAAGTCCTCCAAAAAGTTTCTGGATATGTTTAATCTCTCTTAAATAGCTTTTGTTGAAACATTTCTCGCTTTTCGCCCAGTTCTCGAACAAAAGCAAACCAACAACTAGAACCGAAACAAGAATCGCAATTTCGAAACTCAAAAACTTAGAACAGAAACATATTCAGTAGATAGTCAAGTTTTACCATTAGAGGGTAAGAAGATTCGTGAAAGTACTTCCTGGTTGCTTCAGATATATCCACCACTCCACCTGTTTCCAAAACAGTTTTCAAAAACACAAAAAATGAGCTAAAATTAGACCAAAATTCAAGTATTATTATTCAGCTGAATTCGAAGCAAAAAGGTGAAGGAAAAAAAAAAGAGACTTGCCAGATTTGACGCAGTCGAGGACATAGTCGGCGCTGATAGTATCGAAATCGATGTGGGAGAGGGAGGCGGCGGACGCGGGGGCGGAGTCTGACCCGGACGGCGTTCGGACGAGACCCGACGAAAAGAGGAATTCTAAGAGCTTGCGACGATCACGGCGATATCGCTGCAGCAAAGGTTGGAGGTGCTCCATCGTCAGCAGCTAACTCCTACTTGACGGCAGAGACAGGGACAAGATCATCGGTGGTCGTACAATTGGAGGAGGAGCGCGAAAACAATGCCCGCAATGCGGCTGCTGTTTCATGCTTTCGGCAGATGCTTTTTGCTTTTGTTTATTTTTCGGGTTAAATTATACTTTTTGCCACTCGGTTTTGATTATTTTTAAGTTGACCCCTTCTTCTGTTTTTTCTTTACTTTTTCTCCGCAGTTCATTTGAATTTGAAATCGGAATTTTATTTAAAGATGCCAAAAGTTTCTTTAAATTTACCTTTTTGACGAGGGAGTGGATAGTTGAAGAATTTCCCCCTTTTTCTTTTCATCAAACTGCCCATGGCATTTGAGTTCAAATCTCTTTTGCTACATAGGACTATGTTCTAGTGATAATACTTTTCAATTAACATTCTTAAGTTTGATCCTCGTGTTAATTGTTAGCATATAAAAACTCACATGTGAGATTAAAAAGATAAAATTAACCTCACATACAACCCTACGTGCTAACAAATAATTGACAGAATTTTCAATTTTTGACCAAAGAATTGACGGAATTTTTAATTTTGAACATAAATCCAACTTAACCACATGGACTATCTTCCAACAATACCATCACCACAGGGTACTAATAATCCAATTAGGCCGAAGAACATTTTATTCGCTACTCACTAAAAAAAAAAAATGTTGGTTTATGTGAAGCCACGTTAACAAGGCTCATGCCTAAATAAACTTATTAACATTTTAATAACACATTTCTACACAATCAACTGAACTTTCTTCGAACAAGAAACAGCCGTTCGCATTGTAAATACAACTCGAGACAACCGTCTCTGTGTGATACTAAATAATTACCGCGGAAATGCCCTGGCAACACCCATGTACACAAGGCACCTAAAGAACGCCATAGCAACCACGAATACGATGCGCCATTGTCATCGTCGCTACTACGACACCAACAGATCAATGACAACTGCTATGCCTACTCTACAACAGCAAACATCAACAATGACAATATAGAAAACCTGCAGTGTATCGAGGGCGAAGCTTTGCATTGGATTACCCTCCAGCAGGACGTCTAAAGCCTGCATTTGAGTCCGATGTCACCCAATGCCAAGATTTGCATAACATTACACTCAAGTCTCGAGCAAGAATTTTTATGTAATTCCGCAGCGTGCCCTGCACAAGTCTCTAATTAGAAGAATTCTACACTTCCCCTTGATCCTGGCTGCTACTCTTCAAGATATTGTACTTGCAGAGAGGACAGGTAGCGTTGATAAAAAGCCACTTGTCAATGCAGGAACAGTGAAAATGGTGGCTACAAGGAAGTTGCCTTAGTTCCACTCCATCGTCATAAGAAGAAAGGCAGATGCAGCACTCCTGTAAGTCACAATGATCATCATTCAAATGTCACAAAAATCTTTTTACCAATCCAAAGATTTCGTTGGTCCACACATTACATAAGAATACAAAACAAATCCAATTATATAACCGGTCCAAATTGAAACCGTTCCTCCTTAACTACCAGAACTCAAGAGAGTAAAGAAGAGTATGAGCCAAAAGTCAAGAACCGCTTACCGCATCCTCCTGAGAAAGAACATGTTCAATCGGTGAATCTGTTCCACATTCAGTCATTACTCCTCCACCTAGTACATCGCCGGCAACTTTCTCATTGGCAACTTTTCTGAATTTGAATTTTGAAAGCTGTTCGATGTCTTCCTTAGATGCTCCATCCTGCTTCAGTAACAGGTCAGACAAACATAAAAGGGAACGAGAAAAAAAGCCATCACTATTGAATATAATATTCTTCGAACTACACTCTAGTAAATTTATAAACGATGAGGAGGCAAATTGACAGAGTAAACAACAGTTCCAAGTTTTAGTTACAACAACAAAACATCAAGCACTGGCCCATCAAATTTTTTTTGTCAGGCCCATTAAATTTGATGCAACTAAAAGAGAGCCAGAACAAATTAAATGAAACAAATTAGTATAACAATAATAAATCTTTCATCCCAAAGTGCACCAAGGGAAACTACCATAATCAATTTTTCCAACCCTCTTTTATCAACAAAACCATGAAATTCAACCATCTTTCAGTACTATCAAATATGAGAAGGATATAATAGATATTCTGAGGGGATGAAAGTTTAGCAGTTAACGGAAGAATGGATTGGTATAATATAGTGCAGCCTATTTTACCAACACAGGAACTCGCCCGTTTAATTGAGCTCATGAAGGCTATCAACAAACTTCTATAAAAAACATCAGAGCTGGACTTGCCAACCCACCCCAGATAAAGTTATGCTAAACGGGAATCAAACCATCTTAGTGGAGTTCCATTTTTAGAGTCCAAATCCTCCTACTGAGAATCTTGATACATTGATATTTCCGTTCAAACTAACAAGAATCGACTAATTTTTGTTATTATCAAATAATTGGAAAATAAAGTTTGCTATCGCAGAATCATATATAACTTGTCAATTTCCAGTTTCATTTTTCAACCATCTACTTTAGCACTTATCAACCAGTATTACAGCAATATTCGCCTAACCTACAGAATGGTAATGATAGAAGACACTAATAGTTATGAACATGAAAATCAACATACCCCCACAGACAAAAAAAGAGATTACTGGGGATGAGAACTACCTGATCTGCGACAGCATATAAAAGTGCAATAATGCACGGAAGACAGCAACAAACTGCGATACCAATGATACATGCCAGTGCAACACAGAAAACGACAAAAAACACATCAAAACCCAGGAAAATTATACATAACCTGCAGATAAAGCCACATTGCCATAGTTAAGAGTTTATCCCTGATTTTCAAATAAATGGATGTGAGACAGAGAGAGAACACAAACCAGTAAAGCTGAGGGGAGGCACGCGCTAAAGACTGACCACCTGCCGATACCCAATAAAACCCAATGATCCACCAGATAAACGAAAACATTGTATTTGCAGATTCCAGGTGCTTAGCAACACTGCTGAAAGATACAAGCAAAAACAATAATCAGACATGAAATTACTACAAACGAAACAAACAACAGCACATGTCAGTTAATTTCTCACACATTACTGGCACCAAATATAGCAGCATCCTACAATCCCAGTACAAAACCAGTTCAGTCGTCAATAACCGATTCTAACATCCATGCGTATAGACAGGTACCATACAAAATTTCAGATTTCGAAAGCTTCAAACGAAATAAAACCGGTGCCATCAGAAATCCGTAAATGCGAAGAAGAATCATAATTTTGCATAAATACGCAAAACCTTGAATTCATTTCAAAGAGAATGGGGCCAACCTACAAGTAAACTATACTAAGAATCAAATGCCATCAGCAACAATGTCAAAGACAGAAAAACCTTAAAAACATCACCATTCTTGGAGCAAAATTTACGCATTCGAACAACAAAATCATAAATTTCCAGCAACTCACATCAACCCGCCAACAAACACCACATAAGAAAGACAAAAACATTTAGATTTGCATTGTACAGATAACGTTGTTGTTACCTGGTACCCTCCTCAGTCACATGATCAGCCAACGACACGTACTGAGATGACGAATCCCCCTCTCTCAACCCAGAACTCAAATTCCCAACACTCCCCACCCCTTCCTCCCCAGAAATCACCCCCGAAAACCGGCTTCTCTGCCTGCACTGCCGCCTCCGAAACTCGACGCAAACACAAACCATATGCACCACGCACTGCAACGCGTACCCCACGATCCACAGCCTCAGGGGCATATCCGGCAGTTCGTACCGGCTAAGAACCAGGACAGTCGCCGCCACGACGACGAAGGCGAAGTTCCAGATGATGTCGAGAACCACCACCGGCTTGGAGTACGCCCAATCGCTCTGCCTCTCCTCCAATTGCTCCGCCGCGGTCTCCCGGACCAGCATCGACGGCTCGCGCATGAGGCGGCGGCTGCTGGCCTGGCGCAGAAACCTCGCGGCCTGCCGCAGGCTCTGTCGGCGCGCGAATTGCTGGCGCCCCGAGTTCGACTCGTCGGACGACCCGCCCGAGTTGCTAATCAGCGGCGTCGTGTCGACGATGTCCTCCGAGGATCGGTTCGGCGAGGCCATTTCGGGAATTCGAATCGGAATTTGGGGATTTTAATTTTTTGCGAGCTCGTCGAATGGAACGCCCTGACTCGGGGAGTTAAATCGTCGACTCAGCCCATGCAGATCGCTGAAACGGTGCGTTTGGGGCGGGCGCTCAGATCGCTCTGTTGCGGTGAGAACATGGAACGATGATGGAGATAAGACAACGCCGACGCTGACGATAATGTCGTTCGAATACGGCCTTGGAATTTTTGTCTTTTTTGTTTTCTGTTCATTTGACCAGGGCGCAGGTAAAATTTAATAATTTAATTGACCGTACCGTAGACGGTTCGTTTGGTAATTACAGTTTTTTTTAGTATAATCATATATTTTACAATAAGAAGGGTAACATCGGATCAGTCGCACGGTATACAACTTAATTTAATATTGAATTTGTCATTTACGAGATTTAAAATTTCTCACTTATAAGTAAATAAGAATACAACTAGACTCTAGTACTGAATGGCGGTAATTACAGTTTAACTTGGATAATATTTCGGTAGTGGGACCAACTAAAAGGGTTAGGGAGTTTCCTTGATTTTTGATTTATCAAAAGGTTTGGGGCTCGTTTTGGATTCCAAAAGTAATTGAAGTGTTATCTGCAAAAAGCATCAGTTATGTGCTTTTTTCAAGAAGCACTTAAGTACTTTTCTAAGATTTACTTACATTTTTATTAAGAATTAGATCTAAAAACATTTTTACTAAAAACGTTTTCAATCATTTTAAAAGCACGTTCAAACAAATTCTTGGAATAAACCACCGCAGGAAGCATGCGAGGGGAGTTTGGTGGTTGGGATCTGCCTCTTGAATGCGTCTACTAAGCTCCAAATTCAGTATTAAAAATGTTCTTGCAAGTTTAGATCTCAAGGGGGCGTTTGTTGCGCCGGATTATCTCGGACTGGATTAGCTTCAAGGACTAAGCTGGACTGGCTTAAACTAGACTAAACTGGACTAACTTAATGAAGCGTTTGGTGCAGTATTGGACTAAGAAGCTAGATAATAACAAATTCTAATATTATTTTATTTAATATATAAATTATTAATATTTTATTATGATCTTATCTTTTTCTCCATCTTTTCCTACCATTTCCGTCCCACTTTTTTTCCTCTTTTCTCATCATCCCACCCTCTCCCTCTTTTTTTCCTCTCAGACCTCTCAATTCATGTCTCTTTCTCATTCCTGGTCAAACTCCTTATTGATTCCAGTCTCTATTTCTCTGTCTTCCCTCCCTCTCTAGCTATGCGTTGTTCGAACGGAACCTCACGGCTCCAATTTTCCCGACGAGTTGCAGGTTTCCTGATGTGTTTTTTGGCCAACCCTCATTAAATTGGATGAAGTTAGCACCGCCAAAAAATTCATCACCATCCCTGGACCGAGATCTTAGCTTTGCATGCTCGAATTTGTCATGGATTTGAAGAAGCCCAAACAGGCCGAGACTTCCAGGCCATTTTCCGGCCACATTCGACCACATTTTGGCCTCGATTCAAGTAAAATCGTAATCTTGTCACTCCCAGCTTCAATTTGGTATATTTTATATAAAAGTTGGTTGTGAAATGGATCTGAAAGAGAGTCGGGAAGTTAATGATTGATCTAGGTGACCGGCGATAACGATGAGTCTGTCGGGAGTGGTCGTTGAGCATGACAAGGACGAGAAATAGAGGATAGTCTTAGCTAGTCCCATGGTTATTGGGGGGTCTCACTAAGACCTCTTAGTGAAGGGTTTTGTGTTGGAAATGTGCCCTAAAACCAATCATATGATGATACTTTACGGACATTTCACAATGTTAAACTAATCTAGTTTAATATTAAGGGCAAACATTATTGTTTGAGCCGTCTCATATAAATGTTATATGCTTAAACGATAAGTCCAAGGAATATGTGATTGGGAGAATGCGATCTAAAGAAGTTAGATTCATGAGACCATTCTTTCGTAGACACATCCTAAACGTTCCTGATCATAGGATTGTCAATTGGGCATTGACAGTCCGTTAAGATCAATACGTGCTATGTCTTCTCTCAGGGAGAGTGACTAGTCTCGAGTCATTGGTGTGTGTGACATCAAGACAAGTACATAGGTGCTCAATAGATAATGAGTTCACTGAACACGATCAACGAAGAGTTCTCATATTCATGTCACATGAGAACTCATGGTTGGGATAATGCAAATTAGTCTTTTGACCTGAGGCATCACAGTTGTCTTGTGGTTAGGTCCTTAATCTTTGATTATGTCAAAGTCACTCCATCAGGAGGGTGTCCACGGCATCGTTGGGGTTAAGCCACTTAGCCATGGAGGCAAGTGAATGCGCAACAAGGGATCTCTAACCTTCAAACTGTTTGAGAGAGAATACTCTATGATATGATTTAGAATCTCTGGCCAGAGTATGAATGAGATGTTGGAATGTGTTCCAAATCACATTCAAGGTAATCATATAAGCACAAGACTCACATTGGATAGTAGACATGAATAAACTATCAAACCAAACAATGTGGTCAAGAGTATTGTATTAGAGAAAAACCGTATTGCATTTGTAATCCTAAAACTGAATAGGTTCTCCACCTCTTCTGATTAGCTTGGGTAACCATGACATGCTGCTAGGCGTCAACCATGGTTTGTGGAAGCCCTAAAAGTGTATTATCACTAACGGGAGAATTGAAAGTAAGTTTCAATTCACAATCGATTTGAAAGAGTTTGAATCGCCCACTGCCTCGCTAAAAGGAACCTAATGGATCGTACACCGTGTAAGGTAGAGATTGAAGATTCAACGGAGATGAGTAAGAATAATTAAATGGTTTAATTATTTATGGCAAGGATTAATTAATATGATTATTAATCAAACGAATAAGTTCGTTAAAAGACCTTGGGATAGTTTTGGATCTTAAGGCCCAATGGGCTTCGAACGTCAAGTCCATTGACTTAAGTTGTGTGACAACTTAATGAATAATGATTCACAAAGGCCCAAATAGCCCAATAAATCCCATGTTAAAGAAGGAGTGGTTCTGGACTTATTTACAAGTTTGCCACTCAAATGAATTAAGGAATAAGTATGACTTTATAGCCAAAATTCATTAAGGGTAATTTTTGGGGGAAAGGATGAGAACATAAGCTCTCTTTTCTCTCTAAAATTTCAGCCACCTTGGAGGGATCATCTAGCAATCAAACTCCTCCAAGGTCACTCATTTCTTTTACAATATGCCTTGGTGTGGAGACTTAGAGGTTTTCAATTTTGGGAACTTGGAGAAACCTTTTCATCCATCCAAATCCATGGATCTAAGATGCAAGGAATGAAGGCCCTCTCTTTGGGTGATTAGCCTTTGCTTATGCAAAGAGGAATCTACAAAGGTATTGATTTCTCAACTCACTTTGTTTTGAGTTGAGTCTTGGTTCACCTATCTACTAGGCTTTGAAGTTCATGGGTTAAGTTTTATTTTTGAGTGCATATAAACATGATTCCGCCTTTTAATTGTTAATTGCATGTTGTTGATGTTGCTCAAATGAACTTGTTTTTCACAAATTTTCCTTCATTTTGTCCATGCTAGTCCCCTTTAGTCTCATTAATGTTAGTCCCAGCATGGAACAAACACAGTATTGGACTAATAGCTAGTCCACTCCAGTCCAGTCCGAGTTAGTGAGGGCAAACAAACGCCCCCCCAAAAGGTTTAATAAAACATGATCAATCACCAAAGTAATAAAAAAATCAAGCATTTTGTTGAAAATCAAGTTTAATAGGAACCACATGATTAATCTCTTGTTACATAGAGATAATGTGAAAATAAAATCTCTCAAATCATATTTTCGATAGGGAGTTCAATGCCCAATTGTCTAACCGCATCATTGAATAATCGTTATGATCCTCGAACACTAAGCGAAGTACTGCCATCAAATCAAAAAACTCCACATCTTCACACATAGATTTGAAAAGAAAACCCAAACCCCACACAATCCAACAGCTTCCATGCCTTACACCTCCAAGCCCATATTAAAGGTGACAACTGTTTTCAAAACTCTGCCAAAAAATGTTCCTGATCTAAGGAAAAAAAGTACATTATGGCCTTCAGAATACTCCCATTCACATCGATAAAACTCCCTAAAAAAAACAATAGAGGAATTTAGAGAAAATGATTATGCTTTCATTACATACAAATAACTTACATAGAGTATTTATAAGATATGTAGCGACCCGTTCCTAAAAAATTATGATTTTTATAATGTTTAAATGTGAATTTACGAAAATGCCCTTCAAGGCAAAGTGTTGACTCTTGTTGACTGTCATGTCATGTCATGTAAGACTCATTTTCTTGGCTTATTCTCGTAGTACTCGTCGCTACGAATGCGTGGGCGGAAACAGAATGTAATTTGGAGTTATAACGAAGATTTTACAAACCTTTAAGCGTTGAGGATATTTTGGTAAATTGATAATTAATTGAATATGTTGTATTTTGTCGGACCGTTGGATGAGTGCCACATGGGGCCACCCCCACTTTTCTGGAACACTCTCTCTTTCTTTTTCTTCCTTCTTATGTAGCTCTTCTCTCTATTCTGTTAACTCTCTCTCTCTCTCGACTCTTCCTTTCTCCCATTAATCAAACCACCATCATCACCAAATCTTTCGGCTTGTTGAACATCAAAACCACCATTATCTGCATGTCTTCACAGCCATAAACCCAGTTTTAAGTTTTGTTTCATTGAAAGCGAACCCGAAACATGAGTTCAAAGAACAAGGTTTGGGGCCGAGACTGCTAAGCGTGATTCAGATAATTTCCAGCCATATTTTGAACTCTAAATAGTTTTTGGGGACCTTTGCCACTTTCAAGTCATTTTCCGGTCAAATCAAGGTGAGATAGCCATTGTCCAAGGTTGCCCACAAATTTTGGCGAATTTCCCTGTTTTTCCGCAGACAATCATCTTTCAGGCCATCTCCGATGACCATTTGGACTCCTAGCAGGCACCGATAGTTCGTGATGCCTCGATATTTATGCTAGGGAGTTGTAGCGTGGACTCCAGGTGAGTGGGCTTTTGGTTTTCTATATATACGTATCTATGTTTTACATTTTCCCAAAAATTGTTTTAAATAAGCGTATATTTTTAAGTGCCATGTCGTACTTGCATTTCATTTTAGTATATGCATTAGTATGTGTATGCATAGTATTGTATGACGCTGTGGAGGCCAGGTAAGCTTCAGATGAGTACTGTAGGATGATAGTGGTTGCATTGTTAGATGCATTTAGAGCTCATTATACTGCACCCCGGTGTTAGTGCTCCGCCCGAGGCCAAGGCCTAGCCTTCACGTGATCGCTCACCTCCCACACCACACGCTCACCTTGAATCCAAGGCAGGTGTCATCTTGTCGTACAGACCACATTAGGTGTTTCTGACTCGTAGGTGACTTGTGATTTATCGCACAGCCTTCACGTGATCGTAACACTTGAGCGTACTTATTTACGCCCAGCCTGTTGTATAGACCATATTATGTGGTTCTGACTCGTGTGCAAGAACTGGTTTATGAGCTATAGATTCAGCCGTACATGTCACGTTAGGTGACTCCAGCTGACATAACATTTTATATTGATTCACAGCACCTGGCTTACATGTTTATTATTGAGATACTTAACATGGCACATACTTTGATTTTCATTGCTCTCAAGCCTGACTTCTTTATATGTATGTAGTATTATTTTCTGGGAAATTATACGGGTTTTACGGTGAGGGATTACTATTTTTGGAAAGAGAAATGGTTTCAAAAAGCTTTGTTTTTGCCCATTTACGTTTTCTGTTTTTTGCCCCCCAAGTTTTAGCTGCTGAAAATTCGTATTGACGAGGATTCTTGGCAAATCTCAGTATAGGTGGCTACCTCTGAGGGTATGATCCTTACCCACACTACTATACTTTACTTATGCTCTGACGTCTCGTGTGAAATGGGTTCATTCCCGCTCACAGTGCACTTGTCTTTAGGCACTTTTAAGTTTAAATTTATTCACATTTTCCACATCACTATATTTTATGGCTTCGCCACCTTCCTGGTGTCGGCCAACACAGCTCGATTCGGAGTCCTAGTGGACATTCCAGGTCGGGGTGTGTCAAGATACAATTGTGAAAATTCAACCATTAAAAGGACAAAAAACGAAAATTTACAATGATAGATTTATTAACTAATTGTTCACTTAATATAGGGGTGGAATTTTTTCCCGAAAATCCCGAACTGTCTCGAAATTTGATTAAAAAAATGCCCAAGTGGATATTCTCGAAAAATTTGGTACCCGAAACCGAACTGATCCCAAAAGTTTCGGTTTGGGATTCGGGCACAACTTTGAAACGGTTTGGTAATCCCAAACCGAACTGAATATTTAAGATATATATATATATATATATATATATATATATATATTTTTTTTTTTAAAAAACTATTATGATTTTTATTTATTTTTAATTTGTAATTATAAATTATTTGGACCATTGGATTGGGTAAGAATTAAATCCAACCCTCAATTGTAATTAGGTCGTTTTACAAATCCTCAAACTGTTTCTGTCTCTAAGTCTGTCTCGCCCTCACTCTCCAAAAATTTGAATGACGCTCCTCCCCGCTCCTTCGTCCAGTTTGAACCCCATTCCTCCATCGACAACATCCACTTGAACGCTGCTTCTCCATCCAGTTTAACGGCACTCCTTCGAAGACACACACAGAGACACAAGAGGCCCAAAGTACAGGTAAGGTTTCTGATTTTCAATTTTTTCAGTGGGTTTTTGTTCTTTAGGGTTTAGGGTCAAATTGGATGTTTATTTTGTCAAATATGGTTTATGGTTTGAGGACAATGGGTAGGACAGTGGGTTTGGGATTAGGAATCTAGGATGGGTGTGGGTGTTTGGGAGGGTTTTAGGTTGGGTGTGCTCCGGTTTAGGGTGGGTGCAGGACCTGCAGGTCATTGGGAGGGTGGGTGAGTTCTTTTTTTTTTTTTTTTTTTTTTTTAAAAAAAAGGGTGGGCTCACTGTTTAAAGAGCTTAAAATTGCAAAAAGTTCAAAAAGCCCAACATTTTGGGCTTCAAGGTCCAATCCCAAATTTCGGGAATTGCATGTTTTCGGTTTAGTTTTGGGGTACAAAATCTCATCCCAAAATGTTTTGGTTTGGGATTCAGGTTGGGGGTTTCGGTTCGGGATCCCGACCCGAACCAACCCTAACTTAATACATTTATTAATGTGATTAGAAACTTCTCCAATATGATTAGTCCCTTCACACACACCCCTCAAACTGAAAGCTTGGAACATAGATAGAGAAACCTAGATTGTGGAAGAGACTTGATGTGAATATATGGCAATTGATCCTATTCCTAACTGCAGACAAATTGCACAATGAGAAGTTTGGCAAGAACGAGCTCTCTCATATAGTGATAATTTATCTCCACATATTTGGTTGGAAGTGAAAGCAATGGACAAAATCTTAGGCATGATAGGCAACTTGAAACCAAGAGCACCGAATAATTTGCATATCCAAGTGATCTCATTAGCAGTGTCACTGTGCGAGCAAGAGAACGATACTCCACCTCTAGATCATCGAGCTACGGTTTGTTACTTGTTGACATTATAACTAATCATAATATCCTCTATCTGCCTTTGCACTTGTGATTTGCATCATGTCTTCTATCCCGCGTCCGATTGTATTGGATTGATCACAATCACATTTTTATTTTCTTTATTTTTATTATCTGGATAAGTGGCCATGGCTTGCTTGTTTAGTGTGCGTTCTCGGCTGGGCAATGCTGAGGTTGGGGAGCAAGGACATGGGTTCGCGGCCATGGATAAAAAAAATTAGGGTTTCAATTATACAAAGTTGGAGAGGTTAATCCCAAGAACCACATGATTTCATTAAAAATAATCCCACGGTTTTGGGTGTGATTTTCAAATTTTTCAAAATCCTAGAAAATTCAAGAAAGAATTCAAACAAATTCACAGAATTTATAATAAAAATCCATATAAATATGTTAAAATCCATATGAAATTTTAGAGTTTTTTTAAAATCTTTTAAAATTTATCACATAGAAATAGTCAATTAAAATCCTCTGAAATCCAAATTGACTATACTTAACAGGAAACACGACATTCTCCAACCCCGTCCACAAACAGCTGAAGGACTATTTTCCCTCTCGAAGCGGAAAGGCAAAAAAGGGCTGTTTGATGATCTTTCCCTTTTCTCTCCCGGGCGGCCTTTGTCAAGTGGCAACGCCAATGGCGTCTTCTTCTTCGTCAACCTACAACAAGTCGTGGGTGGAGAAGTAGAGGCCCAACCACATCTTAGCCGTTGGTCTCTCTCGCTCACTCACTGCTGCATACAATCCAACGTTTTCAAAATTTCAGAGGTTGAAGTACCACATGAAGGTACGTACTCACAAGAGAATCTGTGTTCGATGGAGTTGGCTCGTACTTCCAGATATGTGGTCTTCTTGCTAAGTTGTCCCTAGTTCCTGAAACCGCGAACGAAACGTAAAAAACCAAACTAGTATTAACTGCAAGTAAAACCTTCGACTTTTCGATGCTGAATATTTTTGTTGTACCGTGGTTTAGATTCAGAGATTTTTTTTTTTTTTTGTCCGGAGAAATGGATTAGGTGCAAGATTTATGGTCTTACGACTGCAACCCATGAGGGTTAGTTATAAAAGTGTTTAACATATTAGTCATTTTTCTCAGAAAAATGCGTGATATGGACAATTGAGTGCATTTTTTGGTTATGGAGTAGATGGAACCCTTGACGTAGTGTAAACCTAACTCATCTCTTTTACTTGCCTCACCAATTACGTGGATGTTGGCTAATGACAATTTTACGCTCCATATGCAGAGGTGTGTTATGAACAGTTGTCTATATGTGCATGAGTGATTGAATCGTCTATGCATGTTGAACCCTTGACGTAGCCTAAACTTAACTCATCTCTTTTACTCGCCTCATCAATTCAGTGGATATTGGCTAATGACAATTCTACGCTCCATATGCGTGAGTGATTGAACCGTCTACGTATGTTGGACTCACAAAATATTGATGGCTGAGTGTCAGTCACAGGCAAAATCCATGTTAGTAAATTGGGCTGGGCCTTAAGAAAAACGTTGGACCCAGAGAAATAAGCGAAAGGCTTGGGCTCAACCCAAGTTACAAAACAGCCCAAACAGTTGAACGACATCGTATTCGGCGGGGGAAACCGCGAGCGCCTTTGGCAGTTGAAGTTAAATTGGGAAGCATTAGGGTTCTAGAGTTTCGACAGGTCGAAGATTTAGCTGAGGAGAGCGAGCAGCGGCGGCAGACTTCAGCATCACAGCAGCAGCGGAGGAGCAGCCATGGTTCTGAAGACGGAACTCTGCCGTTTCAGCGGCGACAAGATTTACCCGGGAAAGGGAATCCGATTCATCCGCTCCGATTCCCAGGTCTTCCTCTTCGCCAATTCCAAATGCAAGAGGTACTTCCACAACCGCCTCAAGCCTTCCAAGCTCACCTGGACCGCCATGTACCGGAAGCAACACAAGAAGGTAGAACCCTAATATCCATTAAACGCTGTGGTTTGGTTTGAATCGTTCATTTGTTTGATTGGTGAATGAGGGTTTTGTTGTAAGCTCACCTGTCTGTGATGTGGTTTTCTGTTTAGGACATTGCTGCTGAATCTGTGAAGAAGAAGCGCCGTTCGACCAAGAAGCCCTATTCGAGGTCCATTGTTGGTGCCACATTGGAAGTTATCCAGAAGCGAAGGACTGAAAAGCCCGAAGTTCGTGACGCTGCCCGTGAGGCGGCTCTTCGGTATGTTTAATTGAATCAATTGATTACGTTGATAAAAATGGATTCTGGGTTTTATGCAACAGGCTCTTTGATTGTTCATTCAAATGCGTTTTTTATTTTTATTTTTATAAATTGAATCAATTGATTAAGATTTTGAAAATTTGGGTTTAGGGTTTTGTTACTTTATGCTAACTATGCGTTGTGAATTCAGTTGATCATAGGGCCGTTTGGACATGATTCTGCAAACTTCTGCTCATAACCACTTCTGTTAGAAGCACTTTTATTAGAAGCATACAAACATTTAAATTAAAATACCAGTGCCTAGAAAAACACTGCATTCAGAATTCAATAGCACTAGAAGTTATTTCTACCCAAATACTGTTAAGAGTTGTTTTTGGCATCTAGAAGCAATTTTAGCCTCACTGAAGCATTCCCAGACACCTCTGAAGTTGGTCAATCATTTGTTTTGTTCAACATGCCCTGTTGCTCCTTAATATTTATGTGTATTTGTTAAAAATTGAACCAATTCATTAGGACGAGAAGTTCAGTTTTGGGTTTTGTTCGACAGGGACCCTGGTTGGTCATTTATATGTGTGTGTGAATTTTGCAGTGAAATTAAGGAGAGGATTAAGAAGACCAAGGATGAGAAGAAGGCGAAGAAGGCTGAATTGGTGTCCAAGTCAAAGGGTCAGTCCAAGGGAAACGTGCCCAAGGCTGCTGGTCCTAAGGCCGCCAAGCTCGGAGGTGGTGGTGGAAAGCGATGAGTTTTCTTCCTCCTCCCATCTTAACCGTTTACTCTACTTCTTGTTTTGCTCTGACATTTCAAGTCTTTTCTGGTTTGCAATTTTTGTATGGATTGATGTTGGCATTTTTGGCCACAACAATTTTGGATCTTCATGATGGGTTTCGATTGCAATAGTGAAAGTTTTATTGTTTATATTTCAATCCTCTTTAACTTTTTATGTGCGAAGCCTCTGAGTATTACTGAACAAGTAAAATGAATTTGGTTTCTTAGAACATTGGAAACTGGTGTAGGTTTGGTCCGGCTTGAGGGAATCCAACTCTTAAACTGCTACTGCTTGTTGATTTGAGGTCGTAAAGAAAACGGCTGCTTTGCCTGTAGTTTGATTATTCTGCCAATTTTTTTATATTTGATATGAGAATATGTGATGGAAGCAAATTAGTTTGATGCATTTAGATGGTTTTTGGGAAGAAGCTTGTAACATTCCACAATCTGCTCTTAGGCCTATGTGATCAAAGAGAGAGACACACAAGGTGTTTCAGCTCCTGCTCCGAATGGTGGAGGTGTGTGTCTTACATGTGTGTGGAATGCTCACCGTTCTAAAAATCTTCTTCTAGTGCCGCCTAGGCCCCACATAGGAGTTAGGCGGCTGGTCATCGTCCTGATTAATCTCTAAATGTTTGAAAATTAAAAAAGAGTGCCTGGACCTACTTAAGCGCCCAAACCGCCTCGGCACCTGCTTATTTCACGATTTTCACTTAGACAAGTAATGAATAATTTTCATTTTGTATTTTATTTTATTTTATTTTTAAATTGTAAGATACTTGTTGAATACTTAGTGAACAAGCATTATATGATTGTTCCTATGTTTTCATTATCTTCTAGTATTTTATAATCTATGTCATTCTATTTTACAGTTTATAAATCTCAATGAAATTATTTATTTTTTGAAGTACAAGCAGACATTTGTTAATACGATATATATAAATTTACCAAAATCCGCTTAGCCCTCCTAGATGCTAGGCCACATCATGCTGCTTGACTAGCGCTTAGCGTTTTTTAGATCCTTAAGAATACTTAATTATTATGGCTTCGCATTTTGTGGTTAAATCCAAAATCCTCCTGCCTTAGGTTTCTGGATTGGTGTGTAATGGATTAGATAGGAATGAAACTGATCCTTCTAATCCTAATATTTTGGGGAGAATTGGAACGGATGAGTTCTTTAGTAATTAATCATTCTTCTACCTTCAAAGTTGAACACAACTTTTTCATTTTCTTGTTGCCACATACCTTGAATATAATAACTTATGATTCCAATCTAGTCATAGATTTTTAACGAGGCCTTAGAGAAAATACTGTTGTTTTGTTAAACATGACAATGTATTATTGAATTGGAACAAATGATCAACGTAGCTGCGTTTGATTAAAACAAATTAAAACCTTTCTTTACGTCTGAAAACCAAATTTTACTGATAATAAAGTGGTTATATCGTCATGGAAATAAGTGCTCTAATTCAAGGATTTAGATTTTTCATTCTTATGGAGTTTTTTTTTAGATAAAGTGGGCTTGAAAGATTAAAGGGAGAAGTTTTGGTTCTGCACATGGAAAGTTCAATCTTTTAATTTAAACCTTCAAACCCCACTTTATTTAAATCTGAAAAAAGAGCACACAGTTGAGTAACTGTGCATTGTTAATTACTTTTCTAGTTGTTCTCTCGTGCGCAGACAATTGTCAAATTTTATAGGTCAAAAAAAGTCCTACAAACCTTAGCTTAGGTGGAAAGAAACCCTAGGCTTAAATTTCCATTTCCATGTAAGCAACAAAAGCTAGGGTTTGTTGCCCACTTTTTATTTTTTATTATTTTATTATTTTTATTTTTATTTTTTATTTTTATTTTTTATTTTATTTCTAGTTTTTTTCCTACACCATTTCTCATATATTTTTCACTATTCCATACTATCTTACCTTAGTTTATTTCAATTCTTCACATTCCATACTATAGCCCTTTGGCTTTAGGTTGGAGATAGTTTTTTGTGACAGGGCTAAAACAAGCCTCTAGGCCTTTGGCCCTCGGTTGGAGATGGAGGCAAATATGGTCATGTGCTGTTCATTAAAATATTAATATCTTGGAAGACCAAAAGGCTAAAATGAGCTATCTGGTCAGCCTTCGGTTGGAGATGGCCTGAGTAATGCTATGATGACCTTCTTTTTAAATCACATTTTATAAATTTCATAATGTAATTGTTAACGGTTAGTTTTTGTTGTTTAAATTATTTAAATTACAGGATCTTACTTTATTGACAAATCATGTGATTTACAAAATATAATTTAAAAATATGATTTTTCTAGCTTATCCATAAAATATATACTATAATCTAATTCCATCAAACAAAGTGAGTGAGGATCCTCGCCGGATCCTCTTTGTGAGGATCCCGGGGATTCTCCAATCATATTTGGTCATCGTATATCGTGCGGTCATTTTTTGTCAAGTACTGTTTATATTCAATTTTAAATAAAAAAATTTACAATGATTTCTAACCACACGATGTACGATGAATGGACGTGAAAGAGGATCCGGCGAGGATCCTCCTGGAACCAAAGTAGGCAGACTTTTCCTAACTCCTCAATTAAATACGTTAGGAAGATCAGATTTTTAAATCAAACTTTGTTAGGAAGATCAGATTTTTAAATCAAACTTTGTAAACCAAATAATATGAAAGTTGATGATTGTATTAAGTGTTGATTAACGTATTTATTTCCTATAGGTGGCACTTTATTTGATTTGCACATTTAGTTTACCTAACATTATTCTAACAATCATACGATCAGCATATGCGTAAGTTTTGCTCATGCATTGTTCTCTGTATCCGTATATGTACGTACCCATTCCTTCACGTTCTCGCATTAAACCCACACCAAAAGCACACCACACCCTTCCTAAAATTTATGCCTACTCCTCAAATCCCTTTTACCACCAAATTGACCACGCCAGAATACCTCAAGTCCCTTACACCACCAACTTGACCACACCCAAATACCTCATGTGCGCCTAGATCTGCTTAGGCATCCGCTTAATCCTCTTAGGTACCCACCTAGGTCACGACTCTTACTTAGACAGAAAATCGATAACTTTCATTTGCATTTTAATTTTTTTAATAAAATGTAAGAGACTTGTACTCAGTGGATGTTCACTCATTATATGGGTCGTGTTTGCCATGTTCGTGTAACACATGTTATCTTAACGGGTTGTGTTGTGTCACACCTATTATCTTAACGGATTCTAAACAGGTCGATCATTTTACCCAACAGGTAAAATGACCCGATCCGTTATGACACGTTAAGAAAAATATTTTTTTCTTCTTCTAAATTTGCACATACCACACTGCCACATAAATTTTACTTCAAAAACTAATTCGAAACGAAAAACCCCAATTTTCACAAACCCTAGAAATGAAAAACCCCAAATTGAAGAAACGAAACCAATCTTAACTTGAAAACTAATTTGAAGCAAAACCCTATATTTTGGAAGTAATTCGAAAGAATCAACAATTACCTCGATTAAGGCTCAAGATTTGCTCGATCCAGAGAAAGAATCGGAGACAAAAGTAGCAGATCGACTAGTGGTAGGTTAGTAGGTCATATGTGGTGACAGTGGTGTGGTGGAGAGAGACTGGAGAAGGTGGCCATGGACTCGTGGCTGGTCGGGGTTGAGTTTTGAGAGTTCAGTTTGAGAAAGTGACGACGGCTGCTTCGATTTGAGCCTTCAAGAATGAGAGATAGTCTATTTAGGGCTATCTCTGCCACTAAAATCCTAGAGGGGCGAAAAACAAGGATTTGCGCTTCCAAGACTTTAAGTCCGTGAATGAATAGAACTCTGAAGTTTGTCGAATCCGATCACTTCTCCAGTTTTGTAAACTTTGACCGAAGAGGATCTCTTGGAGAAGACTTATTCGACCTTCTCTACTACTAATATTGTCCTGCATCAACATTAATATAGAGCTCAGAAGTTCACTAAGTTCTCGGATTTGATCTCTGTCTTACTTATTGCTGAAAAGCAAAATCTGCTATTGATGAAAAATCATCAAGCTTAACCTTCTGGGGCAACTGCTGTGCATGAAGCACATTATAGCACAAACCAATGCCCAAAATGCCAAAAGAGGATATTAAGTTTGGATTATTTATTGGTGATTTGTTTTGGATATTAAGTTTTAATTAATTACCATCCTTGGATAAATGAAATTAATTTGAATTGATATTTATTTTTTGGAACTTTTATGCATGTGATCGATTCAAATTAATTTTTTTATTCTAGGTATGACTAGTGGGGAAATTAGTTGTCTGGCAGATAGTGCAACCACGCACACCGTTTTGTGTGAACACATCTATTTCACTAACATCACACTTAAGAATGCACCTCTGACAACCCTCTCTGGCCCATCCAACTTGATTGAAGGATACAGTAAAACATGTATAATGTTGTCCAATGGTACAATCTTGACCATTGCTAAGGCACTCTATTCTCCATGTTCCAGAAGAACGTCGTTGAGTTTCCAGGACATTAGAGATAACAATTACCACGCTAAAACCTACATAGAAAACGGAGTTGAATTTATGTGCTTAGCCTTTTACGAATATGGCCAGAAGCATATTCTAGAGAAGATAGAGTATATCCCAAGTGGTCTGTATACTACGACCATACACCCCATAGAATGCCACTATTTGGCTGAAGAGTTAATTTCATATTATATATTTTACCCTATTCTTAATATACTTTGATTAATATTTTAAAAGAATTTTGATACTTTGAATTGTATTTCTAATATAGGACTTTCGACTTCTTCTGGAGAAAAACATGGCCAAATGAATGAATTTTGGAGTAATTCCAATTGGAGGACGTTCATGAGTCACTTAGCTTGATCGTATCAAAATATCAGATTTTTCTATCAAGCGATGATTTTCTGGCAATAAAATAAAGGAGCAATGCGCAGTGCTAGAATAGTGACGTTTTGGGCTTAACTTGCGTTTTTGGAGCCCAAGATGACATCGGATGGGTTCGTAGCCTTCTGGAGATGTGTTTAGAACGTTCCTATCTTTAAAACAAGCTATCTTGGGCCGGATTTGGAGGAGATTTGAGGCTAAAACGTGGCTGAACAGTTTTTGCGCAGTTTTTCCTAGTTTAATTAGGACTTTATTTTCTATTTTATTTTGTTATTATTTAGTTTCTTAGTGGGAATAAAATACTTGATTGTTAAGGTCTGTGCGCTGGTTTTAGAGAGATATTAAGAGGCTTTGGCCGGTTCTAGGTTGGGAGAGGCTTTCTTTTATGCAACTTTGGGGATATAGAGAACTTGGCTAGGGTTCTTGAAGATTTTCTACTTTAAGGTGTTGTCATTCCTTTTATTCTTAATAATATTTTCTATGATTTCAATTATGAATATTCATAACTAATTCCTTTTGCTAGGGCGAAGCCTTGAGCCTTAGCATGAATATGTAATGTTTATTTAATTGCCTGTGATTGATTGCATGCATACTTTGAATTATTGATCACCGTGATTAAAACTATCTAATTGTCTTAATGCTTGATGTGATAAAAGATAGCACGCAAATTAAACCCTTTTTTTGACAATTGTAGTATAGATATAAGTAGGGATCGTTCTAGGCCGGGGATTAGGAGGGATTGCTAATCTAATGAAAATTGACTCAAAGATGTAAAAATATGTTTTAAAACACTTTAAATAGACTCACAAGACTCTTACTAACTTATATGACTCAAAACAAACTTTAAAGACTCAAAACAACCAAAAACAACCAAAAAGACTTAATTTAGACTCTAGGACTTAATTTGGATGAAAATACATTTGGTTTTGACTCTAAAGACTCAAAAAGACTCTTTTGGACAGATTTGGAACAAGTAAGAAAAGGGGTTTTGATTTTGGACAAATTTAAAAGAAAACAAGTAACTTAAAACTTTAAAATAGATTTTTGACGAAAATAAGACAAACTAATGGATGATGGGATAGCCAAGGGATACTTCTCCACACATGATACTTTCTAACATAAATTGATTTCCAGTTGCTTTTCCGATAAACCATGAACCTCAACACCCCAGATTAACCGTGAATTGCACTAATTAACCCTCAGATTTTCCTCACGTTATTGAATTGGATGATTGCATACGACAACCCAAAGCATTCCCCACAAGTTCCCTACATGAATTGCATAATAGAGATACAAGCAAGAATCATTAAGTTCTTTGAAAACCATAAGCATTGACGAAGCACTCGTTACTATGAATTGCATGAAACTTATGCCAAGAATTTACTTAACATGATTGTGAAAACAACCTTAACTACTTGTGAATATTAGTTTGTGACGATTATGTGAAACACCCTAATATTCTAGCCCCAAATTCAAGCATGCAAATTAAGTAGGCATCCCTAATAAAGATACGAGAATAAGTTATCCGTCAAACGGTTAAGTAAATTGCGTTCACAATTTATGAAATCACAACTGGACTCAATCAACTCATATTATAAATGTAATCATGGTTTCAAAGCATCCCTAGGCTAAAACGAGTTTAGCCTCTCATGTTCATGACAAAACAAAGCAACATAGATTTAAACATTAACAATAAAGGATAGATTACACCTAGAAACGTCCAACACTCCAACTTGAATGCACAAACGCCCAAGGCTTGGTCTTCCTTCTCCTCCTCCTTGCTAAGTCACGGCAAAGGGTCTATGGTGGTGTATGGAGGTTGGGATGGAGGTGTGGAAGTAGGGGAATGATGAATGGGTGGTTGTAAGGTCACGGCAAAGGATGGTTGTGTTTATGAATGAATGATTGTTGTGTGAAGGGTGGTGGTGATTAAATGGCACGGCAAGGAGTTTATATAGGCTAGTTTGGCACACTTAGTGAAGGAAAAGGATTGCCTAATCCCATTGGAAAAAGGTTAACTCAAGGCAGAAATCAAGTGGGATTTGGAATAGGAATTTCGGCTAGGATTTAGGGACTCTATAAGGGAAGGTACGGCACACATGTAGGGATGAGATAAGGTTTCTAGAAGAGAAGGTTTAGGGCAGATTCCTAAACCTAAAGGGCCTAGGACATGTGATATAAGAGTAGGAAAAGGTTTTCAATTCCTAAACCTACTAGGAGGGGTGTCTTGCGGCATTGGTATGGATAAGTGTTCTAGAACTGAATTAGGTGTTTAAATGTGTAATTGATTCCCCCTAATTAGCTAGGTTTAAGCCCCCACCTGATTTGGATAGGATAGAATAGGATAATGTTAGAGATAGGATAGGATAAGATAAGGTTGGATAAGGTTCCTTGTTTCTTGCTTCTTCCTTATCTTCATTGTATTAGGACTTCTTCCACCAGATTTGTAGCCTTTCTTAACTCTTCTAGTCTTCAATTTCGTCCATCCTCTTTGCTCCATGGTTAAGCTATCCAATCCATGCCCAAAAATGCTCCAAATAGCCTCAAAATGCACTTTATTGCTCCATTTGCCATTAGAACCTAAAAACACACGAAAATACTTTAAAAGACTAAAACAACTATGAATTAATAACATAAATGCATGAAAACAAGCTAAGTAAAGTCGCCTAAATATGCTCCTATCAATGCTTGATCACCATTAGGATCTTTAGAAATGTAATTTAATGCAATTTTGGTCGGAAGGTTCCCTGAAATTGACGCTGGCTTCTTGTGATTGATAATTGTAATTTCACTTAAGATGAACACCACGTCTTAAGGGTTGCATGGTTTTCAAAGGGTTTTCATAAAGCAAAATGAGTTTCTCATGTTCAGATTTGATCCGAACGTCCGGACGGGTTGCATGTTAGATATACGTTCTATGTTGGAGGTTCCACGTAGAATATAAATTAGGAAAACCTAACCTTCAAAGTGGCATGTGTAGATCATAAGTAATTGGTCAAAATACATAGGATTGCTAGGTGATGGTGGAACCCTAGTGCTTTCTTAATTTGATTTTTCCAAAACAGTTTTCTTTCCCTTTCATTTTTAATATTGCAGATTAATTTATTTTTATTAATTAAATTCGTTTTAATTTAAGTAGGTTATAAAATCAATCATCTCAATTTTCTGCTTTACAATAATTAATTGGAATTTGGTTTGTTTCGAATTATTTAATAATCCCTGCGGAGAACGACCTTGCGAGAACCATTTTATACTATAACAACCTTGTCATTCTTGCAAGTAATATAAGAGTTTTTGACCCGTTTGCGTGTGTGGTAAAATCTCTATCAGTGGCTAGCCTTACTACTGGGACTGCGAATGAAATTACACTTTGGCATGATCGTTTGGGATGTCCTAGACGACTAGCGAAGCACCGTATCCTCAAATCATCACACGAGCATCCACTAGCCCGAAGTTTAGGTTCGATCCAAGGAATCAAATGTCAAATATGTTCTATGGGAAAGCTTATTATTAAGCATTCTTATGACAAGATTCGTTCAAATTGTTCCATTTTTCTACAACGGATTCAGGGGGACATTTGTGGACCGATTCACTCTCCATGTGGACCATTTAGATACTTTATGGTTTTGGTTGACGCTTCCATACCTTGGTCACATGTGTGCTTATTGCCCATAAGGAAAGCTGCATTGTCCAAACTATTGCGTCATGTTATCAAGCTTAGGGCTCACCACCCTAATTATTCGATCAAATCTATTCGATTGGATAATGCTGGAGAATTCACATCTAAAATTTTTGATAACTATTGCATGTCAGTTGGGGTTGAAGTTGAACATCCCGTACCCCATGTTCAAACCCAAAATGGCCTGGTAGAGGCTCTTATTAAGCGATTAGAAATGATTGCTCGATTGTTGGTCATACGTACTAAGCTCCCGATCACTGCTTGGGGGCAATACAATATTGCACGCATCAAAGTTGGTTTGCCTAAGGTTAATTGCGACACAACCATTTAGTGCCCTTCAGTTGGTTACCAGATACGAACCCGACATATCACATCTGCGCGTTTTTGGTTGTGCGGTCTATGTGCCGATCTCACCGCCCTTATGTACAAAAATGGGCCTTAGCGAAGAATGGGAATCTATGTCGGATATGATTCTCCTTCGATTATTCATTACTTAGAACCTTTGATAGGCGATCTGTTTACCGCTTGTTTTGTGGATTGTCACTTCTATGAGATAGTCTTCCCATTGTTAGGGGGAGATAAGAACGTCAATGTTCCTGAAGAACGACGCGACGAATCTTGGACGACCCCTACTTTGTCTCATTTAGATCCCTGCTTCACTCAATCTCAAACTGAAGTGCAACGCATATTAGATCTCTAGAGCATAGCTCAAAGCATGCCATATGCTTTCATCGATTTAGTGCGAGTGACAGGATCACATATTCCAACTGTGAATACGCCTGCAAAGATATATGTACCAAATGTACGATGTACTTCCTTCTTGGAGGCCTGGGACGCCAATCTTGGTGATCCACGTACATTAGCGGTTACCTAATCATTTGCCCCTACACAAAAACATGGCAAACCTCTTGGTTCAAAGGATTCACACCCCCAGAAGAGGAAATCCATGGCACAAGGTCCCGAAGAGATGAATCCAACTCATGAGGAAATTTTAGATTATGGAAGCGTCCTTGAAGAGACGAATCCTCATCCTGAGAATCGTGAGATTTTGGTTTATTATGCTAGCTTAGATGATGTGTGGCGTAGAAATGAGATGATCGTCGATGATGCATTAGCATCTGCAGTAGCTACTGAGATCATGTTGAATGGTGACATTGAACCACATTTCATTGATGAATGTCGACGTAGAACTGATTGGTCAAACTGGAAATAAGCAATCCAAGTCGAACTTGATTCGCTTGCGAAACGTAAGGTGTTTAGACCTGTAACTCCTACTCATCTACATGTGAAGCTCGTTGGCTATAAGTGGGTTTACATTCGGAAGCGTAATGAGAAGAACAAAGTTGTGCGTTACAAAGCTGGTCTTGTTGCACAAGGCTTCTTACAACGTCCCTGGATTGACTATGACGAAGGTTATTCACCCATTATGGATATGATTACATTTCGCTACCTTATCAGTTTGGTAGTTTCTGAAAAACTGAGTATGTAGTTGATGGACGTAGTAACTGGTTCAAATATTTCCAAACCTTGGAACACGCTCTCAATTTGGCTGAGGCGTTCACTTTACGGTTTGAAACAATCCAAAAGAATGTGGTATAATCGTATGAGTGAGTATTTGACTAGTCAAAGATCTTTGAACAATGAACTATGCCCTTGTGTGTTCATTAAGAAGTCATATTCCGGATTTATGATTGTTGCAGTATATGTCGATGACATGAACCTTATCGGAACTCTTAAAGAGCTCGTGAGAACTGTAGCACACCTGAAGTTGGAATTTGAGATGAAAGATCTAGGAAAGACTCAATACTGTCTTAGTCTCAAGATATACCACCATTCGAATGGAATCTTAGTACATCAATCGAATTACACCCTGAAGGTGTTGTGCCGTTTTGATGAGGATAAAGCGAAGCCTTTGAGTATGCCTATGGTCGTTCAATTGCTAGGTGCAAAACGAGATCCTTTCCGTCCGAATGAGGATGATGAAGAGATTTTGGAGTCTGAAGTTCCTTATCTAAGTGCAATAGGCTCTTTATTGTATTTAACTCAATGCATTAGACCCGACATCTCCTTCGCTGTTAATCTTTTGGCAATATACAGTGATGCACCTACACGCAGACACTGGACTGGCGTGAGAAAAGCATTAGAAGATTGAAGTCACGCAAATCTGTTCACAAGACAATTTGGCTAACCTCTTCACCAAATCACTACCAAAGACGACGTTTCAGAAGCTTGTTCATGGAATTGGTAAACTTTCTGAATTGTAACATTGCTATTTCTCTTTGGAATTGTGTCAAACTTAGAGGGAGTATCTTGAAGAATACTTTCTTAATCTTAATGTACTCTTTTTCCCTACGATTAGGAGCATTTTTCCCACTAGGTTTTTGCTACCTAACTAGACTTTAACGAGACACCCATCTTGAGTTGGTCATATCCCTGATGACGTCCCGTACACGTTTCTTTTGACTTTTGCATTTCTCACGCATTTTTCCTTAGACTATGGATTTTGTCCCTACTCGGATTTTTGCCATAGCCTTAAGGGGTTTTTAGTGAGACTCACTTACTTATGCAAGTTCCTACCTTATTGAGAATAAGCGTTGTTCCTTAGAATCAGTACCGACAAGTTGACTTCCTCAACTTCTGCATGATGCTAAATCTACCTTGAGTATTTACACACTCAAGGGGGAGTGTTGTAAAATTTCCTAGTTTAAATGTGATTATGTAAATCCTATATTAGATTTGATTATAGTTATCATTTTTCTATTACAACTTGTATTCCTTGGGGATTAAGAAATTTCTTCTCTCCTACACTACTATAAATAAAGGCACTATGTAGGAGGGATAACAACACATATTCCCCTACAATTCTACAGACACATCTCTCTTAATCTCTCTTCTTCTTGCCACCAGCCCCTTACCCTTGGCAGATAAAATAGGCTACAACACTTCATTACTTTTTAAGAAAGTTATTCAAATCAAATTAATTTGTAGGATAAAATAATAATAATTTTCAGGACCAAATGAGTTTAATTTTCCTTTTAACTCCTTCTGTCTGTTAGGATCCTATCCGTATCCTATTTTTGGGAATCCAAATGATCAATTAATCGTGACCATTCTTCGTATATCGTGAGATTAGAAATTATTTTAAATTTTTAATTTAAAATTAAATATAAACAATATCTAAGAAAAATTAATCATACGATGTACAATAAACATATACGATTGATTGATCATCCGAATCTGCACAAAAAAATTTCGGATAGAAACCTTGTCCATTTCGGACATAACAGATTCTTTCTATTGCAGAATTGCTTTGTCACTGCCATCTGTCCGAACAATTTTGCGATCTTGGTGATAACACGTGGAGGAATTATCCTTCCACTCTTCTTTTTGGATTGGACATCACCAAACGTGTTTTCCATACACAAAAATATTTATTGGGCATGACATTGAGGAATCAATTTAATTAGGATAATAGTATTCATGCGCATATTTACTTTTCGTATTTTTATATTAATTTTTTATTGATCTTCTTTAATTGATTTAATTTGACGGTAAAAAATTAAAAAGGTATGTGAGAAGTAAAAATAACATTCTATCCTTTTAGAGGCTGAGAAAACTCACGTAAGCATTTCAACCTCTCTTTGGCCACCTTCGTATGATTCACCAGCATTAGAAATCAAATACAAGGCGGGTTACATGAAATACGGATCTGAAATTCGTCCCCAATTACTAGGTTACCCTGTGGTGTTTCACATGTTTGGAAACTAAAATTTAGAACTATATTGACACTCCAAAATTTAACTGTGCACTCACCATCTCCAACCCTTGGATTAAAAACTAAAATTTTTAACCTATAAATAGTTTTTATGCTCCAATCATTCTAGGTTAAAATTTTAACTTGAGATTTTAAAGAATGAATTTAGGATAATTTTTTCCTTAAAGTAACTTTCTTTAACAAAAAAAAAAAAACTATGTCGAGTATACCTTTTAATTTTATGAATATTTTAACCTAAAAATATTTAAATTTAAATAAATATTGAAAAATCATTAAACTGACATCATGAAACTCGTGAAACATTATGAAATAATATGTAACACATGGAAGATTTTTTTTTTTATAATTATTTTGGCCGTTAGATTTAAATTTGAACTTTTGATTTGATCATATTAGATCTTAACTGTTAGATTCAATGAATTTAGCTTAATTGTATCATTCTTACTAAGTTAAATATGGTTTGATTGCGTGATGAAAGAGGAAGTTATGTGTTCAACTAATTTTTCTTATACAACATAGCTGGGTTAAAATGAAACAAACGAGACAATATAGTCTAGTTTTGTACAAGAAAATGTCTTCTTTCTCTGTGAGCTTCAAAACCTAAATCCAGAAGCCATGTTCTTGCTTAGAATAGGCGGCAACTCGCTACTCATTCCTTTTCCTTCTCCTTCCCTTCTTTCTCATTTGCCCTCCCCCTTTTTTCTTCCCCTCTCATCTCCTCTATCCCTTCCCCCTCCCGGCATCCCACCTTCACTTCATTATCAGTTCTCCCCTAAGTTTTAACTCAGTTTTCTTTGAGTCGGGTATCAACTATCTCTTGAGCTTGTCTCAGGTTTAGGCTTCATGCCCCTTATTCGGCATTTTTTGCCTGCTTTTACTGATTTCTATCTTTTAATTTTCCTTCCTCGTTCCTCCATAGCCGTGATATTCCATCTCCACCCTACCATGTACTCGAATCGGTGAGCTACGATCAGAAATGTTATATCAGATCCACTTCCCTCTCTCATTTGCCCTCCCACAACCAATATGT
The DNA here is from genome assembly GCF_019419815.1 of Pyrus x bretschneideri. Taxonomy (NCBI): domain Eukaryota; kingdom Viridiplantae; phylum Streptophyta; class Magnoliopsida; order Rosales; family Rosaceae; genus Pyrus; species Pyrus x bretschneideri. The sequence continues at coordinate 1,963,834 of NW_025999612.1, read as the reverse complement.
CGAATCCCACCAAGGCCAAGTATCTATTGTTGTTTACCTGATTCTTTTTGGGCTTGGTTACTAGTTTTTAATGTAATTAAATTCTCATGTTTGACAAAAAAAAAAAAAAAAAAAAAAAAAAAAAAAAGAAAAGGACAGACAACTCAAAAGAGAGAGGAGAGAGGCAGTGCTAGAGTGGTCATATTTTAAGGAAATGGATCTTGAAATCCATCAAATCAATGAATTTGGGCCTTGAAATTTGATCCAACGACTAAAGTTGTTCTAACTTTTAAAGGCCCCTATTTGTAGCTGTTGGATCAAATTTCAAGGGTCTGGATTCATTAATTAGGTGGATTTGGTGGATGTGATCCGGACATATTTTAAGATCATAAACATGAATTATATTAATATTAATAAAATCATATGACGATGTATACCGAGAAATTTTTTATTGTAACAGAAACATGGGTGGTACATTTGTTTTTATATAAGTAGTGGGAAATTTTATTTTTTAAATTATTAACTTTTTATCACACGTATCCTATCTTTTATATAATGACATGTGCTCGTGTACCAATCACGTTAAAAACTTTCTCATGTATACCTCCTTTTCTGCTTATTATATTATTATTATATTAATATTAATATTTACGGACAACTCAAACGATATTTACCGACATCACCCTGCTACTTCTTCTTACTCTTGTTTCTTTCAGCTGTTAAATCCACAGAGGCAGATTGTTTACGTTCTGTTATCGTGATCTTTCCATCTCTTTCTATTTATGCGATCACGGTTATGCTACGTTAACATTTTATATTAATATTTTAATAGAAGTAATAAGATAAAAAGTAATAAAAATATAAAATATTGACGTGATTTAACCGTGACCTTACAAATAAAAAAGAATGTGAAAGGCAAGTAACAGGAGGGCAGACAATTTGTCTATGTAATCCACAACCTTCTCTTCTGCTTCCAATTCCTGTCCCTTCATAACAATATACCAACACGTGTTCCACTCGTCCAAGTCACTGTCAAAATCTCTGCTTCCCAATTCCTTCTTCCTCTCAAATATTTACACTTCCTAACCCACCCCAAAACCACACGCCTTTCTCACTCTACACCCCAAAGTTTCAGACTTTCTTGAGAGAGACAGGCAAAGAGAGAATCAAACAATCGAAGAAATGGCTGATCAGGAACGAGGACCACCAGAAAAACCCAGACCCAACAATTACAGTTATAACTCCAACCAGTACTACGTGGGAACATCCGAAGCCCAATGGACGTCGTGGCTGATTCCGATGTTTGTGGTGGCCAATATTGTTGTCTTCATCGTCGCCATGATCATCAACAACTGCCCAAAACACAATCTTGGTTTCGATGGAAAGTGCGTGGCTAAGTTTCTTGGTCGGCTTTCGTTCCAGCCTCTCAAGGAGAACCCTCTGTTTGGTCCCTCTTCTAAGACGTGAGCTCTCTCTGACTTTACCCACCGCTCAATTTCGTGATTTTTATTTGTTTTATTTGTTGGTTTTGTGATTCTACTGCTTCACCTGATTTGGGGTTCTGGTTTTGTGGAATTTGTTTACGATACCACCTGTGGATTTTTGGGCTAATTTTACGGTTTCTTAGTTGGATGTGTATAGATTTATTAGAATTTTACTGTTTTTTCAAGGTCTTTGATATCGAAATATCTGTTGATATATTCGTAAACTGGACTGCCAATATGTTAGTAAGCAATTCTTGGTGCTGAAATTTCTCTTTTATTTCCTAGTTTTTTTCTTTTAAATTTGTTCAAATCGTGCTATGTGGATACTCATTTGTTCTTTGTTGTTGCAGTTGTTTTTAAATTTTGATTCTAATTCGTATTGATGGGAATTGGGACTGGTTCTAATTCTATGATGTTCCTAGTTATTTGGTTCATACATTGGTGGGACTATTCAACTTCTTCATTCTTTGTTATTTGGTTGTGTTTGGTTTGCTTGGAACCGAAAAGTTGCTGATTAATCCAACAAGGTTATGTCAGGACAATATTTCCTTCAGGACTTGGAAGAATGACCCCTTTTTCTGGTCAAAAAGTGATGACCTTTTGGGTGATTCCAACATTGGATTTTGACTCATTGGAAGTAAAGAGTTTGGAAATGTTAATCCTGTCGTGTCATAGTTAAAGGACCGGAGAGTTTATCTGCTTCTTAATTTATAAGTTTCTTTTGTGCTTGTGATAATTTAATGGAAGTGGTTTTCTGGTGTTTCTCGATGGGCAAGTACTTTTTCTTTCTTCCTATTCGATTTGCATTATCTGAGTCATAATTCCTGCTTTTGCAGATTGAAAAAATTGGGAGCTCTTGAATGGTTCAAGGTTGTACATGGGCATCAAGGATGGAGACTTTTCACATGTATGTGGTTGCACGCCGGTGTCATCCATTTGCTTGTAAACATGCTGAGCTTGATCTTTATTGGCATCCGTCTTGAACAGCAATTTGGATTCGGTATGCTAGTTCTCTTCCTACGTCGTCAAATATGTGAATTATAGAAAATCAAATATATATGTTCTCTTCTATGTTGATAATTGTTTAGATATTCTAAGCCTTGTTGGTTTCTTACAAATGTATTTCTTTTTACATCTTTTCATGATGTTTTTGTTTCGTTCTGACCTCAATTATATGTTTGAATGATCTGGCAGTACGTGTGGGGATAATCTACCTGTTGTCAGGATTTGGTGGAAGCATATTATTTGCCCTTTTCATTCAGAGTAATAATATTTCTGTTGGAGCTTCTGGCGCTTTGTTTGGACTTCTCGGAGCTATGTTATCAGAGCTTATCACTAACTGGAGCATATACACCAATAAGGTTTGTCCTCAAATTTTCATTTCTATCAAGTGAAGTTGGTATTCTGTTAATGGTTTTGACGCATGTATTTGTGTCATGGCTTCGTGCTAAAATTTGAATGTTTTGTGTCATTGACAAATTCTCTTCTCTTGCTTGTCCAGGCTGCGGCTCTATTAACGCTCATAGTCATTATCGCCATTAACTTAGCAGTTGGAATTCTTCCTCATGTTGGCAACTTCGCCCACATTGGAGGATTCTTGACCGGGTTTCTCCTTGGCTTTATTTTTCTACTTCGTCCCCAGTTTGGATGGATAGAGTCTCGGAATCTTCCAGCCAACACTCGTGTCAAATCTAAGCACAAGGGTTACCAATATGTTCTTGTGGTGGTTGCCTCTGCCTTACTGATTGCCGGGTACGCTTGTTGCCGGATTGTCTAATCATTGTTTGAATTTTGCATACAATTCAACTTCCTTGTATTGGAGGAGTTTCAGTTTACACATTTGCATACACAAGGCGTCATTTGAGATGATTAATTTTCATTTTCTTGTTAAACGCAGATTAACTACAGGATTGGTGTTTCTGTTCAAAGGAGAGAACTTAAACAAGCACTGCGGCTGGTGCCATTACCTAAGCTGTGTGCCAACGTCAAAATGGAGATGCTGGAACTGAGGCGAGGAGTCTCGTCCACTTTGTCTCCAACTCCATCTCATTTCCTATTGTTTTCTTTGTATGATATGTTTTTCTTTCTTTCAATGGGAGCTTAGTCACTGATGTACATGGCGTAGAACGACAGATGAGATATTCTAGCTTGCTTTGGAACATGGAGATAGTAATGTATATATGATACAGATTATGGACGATGTATACATGAGATTTGTTTTTACAGAGTGGATTTTCTCCTCCCAGTGACTGGTGTGGATGATGGAGGTACGGTCTTCTACAAAATAGGAGAGGAATTTCTCCGAAAGGAAAATATTGGAAATAGTCATTCTTACTTCCCTCTCAATCACATGCCAATCGCGCCATACCAATCACAGTTTGACACGTTACAAATAAAATGTTTGATTCTATAAAATGTCTGCATATGTCAAAATGGAGGATTCTATAAAGTGTATGCATGTGTCAAAATGGAGGATTAAGGAATTGCTTCCAGCAAGGAACTATTTCTTTCCAAAAGGTAAGCAGAAGGTAAGTCAGGTAACGTAAAGAAGTTAGTAGGAGACGGCCTGAAAACTTCTGAAGATCAGTAGGTGACAAATGGGTAAAACTGCGAAAGCTGGCCACATCATGGAATGCATGAAGTTACAAGGGTAAAAACATCCTCACTTGATAGAACTTGTTAGTGCTTCACCCGTATTTGCCCAAATTTGAATCACCTTTTTGTAGTTTAGATCAGAATATGGCTCTAATAATAAAGAATATAAATAAGTCTGTTTTAGAGAGGCCTGAACAAGATAGTTCATTGTAAATTCATGGCCAAACTTGCAAAAATTCATCCGTTTGTAACACGATTTTGATTTCGTTGTCACAATTTTGATAGTGAGAGATTGAAGAATAGATGTGCTTTTAATGTTTAATTTGAACTTTAATATCAAATTCAATATAAATTATTGGTCGTCAGGTTTCTGAAAGAACGAAAATTTTATACTAAAAAAAATTGTTTGGGCCTAACTACTAGGTTTGAGCTGAGGATAGATAACTCAGGTTGAGAGATTGTGGTTCCCGGCCCAATGGTGATTTCTCAGGCCATGGTTCAGCCTAGAAGGACATAATTCTTCCGAGTCCTAGCTGAGGAATGGCTCTTAAAGGATCAGATCTAGGCGTGGCTCGGTCGAGTCCTATTGGAGTTGAAATTGCTAAGGATCATGATAGGTTTTTATAAGATTCAAATTATTCCAAGAATTAAAACATGTGATTGATCTAAAAATAAGTGAATCGAACACATAAGATGACTAAGTCCATAGTCCTAGTTCAAGTCCAAAAGCCAAGGCTTGCTAGAGTTGGAGTTTCAACAGGAGAAGGGTATGATGAGATAATGTCAAGAATATCTAAATGTGTGCTGAAGAGTCATATTCCTATTGAGACTCTACTTCGGCAAACTTGGTCAGCACAAAATTCACTCCTATAAATACAAGGTGCTCTACATCAGAAAAGGACCTTCAACTCAACGTTCAGCATAAAACCTCGCTCTACGCGAATCTTTCTCTTATCCTTGAGAAAAATACTAACCCCAACCCTTCATCAACACATCTTGGATTAACAGCACTAGAGTCAAAGATCAAGTGACTTATGAGCATCTTTAGTTTGGAGTAACAACATTACTTTTATCCAAGTCTCAGCTGGTGAAAAGTTTCTAGCACTTTTGCCTAAAGAGGTCATCTCATTAGCTTCTCGGTGAAGTGAGGTGTTATCAGGTTACTCAATGTTCGGTATAGTGAAAGTCGAACCAGTTATTGAACTTTGCAGTGATCTAGCAATTTTGCCTCCAGGTTCTAGAACATAAGGTCGACACGTGTTCCTTCCTCGGCCGTGATCGCTCGAATACATAAGTTAGCAACGCATTCGACGCTATCACCACATCTATTTTACTTGCTTGATTGAGCTTGGTCACAAGTTAACATGCCCATATTCACAATAAAGACGTAGTTAGCTTATTAATTGCTATGCCTGCTCATCACGTAGGTTCTTTAGTTGTTAGTAGCAACAAAAGCATACACACACATGTTTGCTAAACAAAGAAAAAAAAAGTAGAATACAATGTAAAAGAAAGAAAAAAATATCAAGAAAAAGAGGGTGTGGATGCAAATTTCTGCCTTTCTTTGATTGACGAATATGCACCAGCAAAATAATAACACTGAAGATTAAGGCTAAAAGCCTCACACACCAATTTTCTAAAAATCGGCTTAGGCGCTACACGGTGGCCAACAGCTGTGATTAACCTATAGTCGGAAGAAAAATCAGCAAAGAGATTAGGTGGGCGCCAAGGCTACCTAGGTGGTGCTTGGGCGGCTTAAGTGGGCGACTAGGTGGCCTAGCGGTGGTCTGAGTGTTTTAGAAATTTTTTTTTTTTTTTTTGCATAGCAGCTGGTTCTGCATTTTAGACAACTTTCTATCGAAGAAGACGAGAGGAAGAAGAAAGAGAAATGAGTTTCTCTTTCTTCCCATTCCAACCCATGTGATAGACAAGACACAAGTCCCCTTAACCTTTTTGTTTAATTATTTTTTCAATTGATTCCAATTAATTGGAATTGGGAAATGCAGCTAACATAGACATATATTAAATATCCCTGTGGTGCGCCCCCACCTCCCTTTTATGTGCACATTATTCCACTTAATAAAATGCTTTCAACACACTACAAGTTTCCAACAAGATCCTCTCCGGATCCTTTTGGTGAGGATCCAGGAGATCCATAAATCATGTTCGTTCATCGTACATCGTGCGATCAGTTTTTATCAAGCACTGTTTATGTTTATTTTTAAATAAAAATATTTAAAATAATTTTTAACCACACGATATACAATGAATGAACACGATTCACGGATCCCCGAGATCCTCACAAAGAGGATCCGGCGAGGATCCAGACTTTACAAATTTACACTACAGATTTGGCTTTTCTTTTAACTTCACTATATATTTATAACCTTTGAAGATATTAAGCAAGTACTACAAACTTATAATCCTTTAAACTTTCATCTCATATTATCAAATTCACCAAAATATTAAAGATATAAAATAATTTACTTAAATCCGTTTTGTCCACCTAGGTCCCCTCCTAAGCGCTATGCCCCAGCCTACTGCCCGACTAGGGCTTATCGTTTTTTAGAACCTTGTCACGTGCCCACGATGAATTGGGGGAGGGGGCATTTGGCTGAAGAACCTCTGATGCCAAAGTTAGAATTCTAGAAAGAATGTGTTTAGAAGTTTGTGGGTAGCAAAATCCTCCTGAATTTTGGAGATAAATGGAGTATTTATAGGTTAAAAGAAGAAAGTGGGCCGATCCTCTAGGGTTTAGGGGTGGCCGACCCTAGGGTGGATTTTGGGTGGAATATTCCAAGATATTTGTGTATATAAATATCTTGGAGTAATTAGGTAAATATTCTAAATAAAAAGAATTAGGACAACTTACTTGAAGGAGGTATTCTCTGATTAGAAATGTATTTATGATAAGAATAAGGGATTATTCTATCATAAATAGCTTTGACTTTTCCTACGGGCAGGGGTGCCTTGAGCAGTCGTTGATCTCTGTTTACTTTACCTTAGCTGCATGTGGTGAATGAGGCTGCACCCTACTCATTTAATAGGGGCAATATTGTATTTCTTGGAAAATAATCCACGTGTTAGCTCCATGATTTTTGGGATTATTTTTGGCTCCATAAAGGGCCCTATACCTGCTAGGCAGCCCGCAGGAAAGGGCAGGAGGTGTAGGAATCCAAAGCTGCAATGGAGTTTGTGTCCCAATTTGATGTAGATTCCCTCTTTAATTTGAAATTTAAATTCTTCTAGGAAAAGGAATGTAATTGCCACGAAAACCTATTTAAGTCTGCGTTAAACAGGGGGTTAAATAAATTTGGAGTGAAATTAAAATCCCGCAAGAAAGAGAGAAAGCCAGAGGATATTTGTTCCCCCTAGCAATCTTCTTCACTTGCCCGTGCAAAGAATTGTGTTCAATTGCTTTTCTTATTCTCTAAGGTAAGAAAAACTTAATTTTCTCCTTCTTCTTCATTTTTTAGAGCCTCGGGGCTTGAATTTTTGGCTCGACAAGGGTTGTAGATGTGGCAAAAAGTGGCTAGAATGCCACGATTTATGTTAGAGAAGCAGCATACGGTTGCTACTGGGTAGTCGGCTCGGTGGGGAACTGATGGTTGGTGTGGCTCGGCTCGGCTAGCTGGGGCTAGGTGCACACGAACTTAGGCGCTAGTCCTGGGCTGCTCGAGATGGGCCATTAGGCATGGGCTCGTGTGGCTGAAAGAGAGAGAGAGGAGGTTTAGGCTGACTGGGCTGCTAGGCTCGGGCTCGTGCAATAATGGAGATTGCGAGGGTGAGAGGGAGGCATGGGGGTGCCAGCCCCCTCCATTTGAATTGAGCCAGAGGGCCATTAGGTCGTGAGGAGAGATAAGACGAGATGCCTTCTACTGGGCAAAGATATGGTGTCTGGTGTGCTGGGTCCGTGGGGCAACCAGCTAGGTTGCGGCCTAGCTCACTGCTTTATGCAATTTTTTTGTTTCTTCTTTGTGCAGCCTTCTGATAATTTTTCCTTACGCCATTGTAATATTTTGAAACATGTCTTCATCAAGCCATAAGAATGATGAATTTATTCCGCCGTTATATCGCCAGGGCGGATCTGCAAGTAAGCTAGGCTACTTCAGGGCTACTCATGTCAAGGTAGGTTTCGATGAGCAGTTCAAAGACATCTTAGAGATGTTTAAGCACACAATTATGTCTAAGGTTCGCATAAAGTGGGCCAAAGATGGTAGCAGTTGTGAACCGTGTGGGTTTAGGAAAGTTATCATGTTTCATCCCTACTACATCTTGTTGGGGTTCACCTTTCTCATACCTTAATTCTTCCAAGAAGTGATATGCTCTAAGAAGTGTGCTCCTGCTCACTGCTATCCGAATGTGGTTTGTGCAATGGTGGGGTTCCATAACTTGAGCAGGTTCTTTGACTTGGACTTGATTGCCAGTGAGCTTTGGTTCTTCTTTGACATAGCTCACATCAATGGTGTTGGTCAACTGAGGACCCGCTATAGGCTCTTCGATCACTTAAGCAAAGGGGATCATGATTAGGCCAGGGAGACCTTAGAGATCAGTATTGAGTGAGAATCCGACTCCTTGCCTGGGCTGCGCATTCTGACTGCGTTGTTGATGGTAAGTAAGCTGCTTATTTCCTAAGCTTCTTTTTACTTTCGTTGAGCTGCATCTTGATTTATCCTCATCTGTTTATGTAGATTCGGAATTTGGTTAAACTCCCAAAACTTCTCCAAACATGAAAAAGGTACACATCGCTTTAGGGATCCTTGTTAAATATTACGAATGACGTTAGCAAGTCAATCCTCTTCGTAGAGAGAAAAGTGGGATGCCCCCGCATAAGGAGATTAGGAGGATTAAGGGTAAGGTGTTTGCTCGTTCGATTGCCATTGTGGAACCTATTGCTAGTGGAGGTGGGAGAAAGAGATCTTGATCGCCTACTCGAAAGTCGGCGATGGAGAAAAAGTTGAAGATTTTCTCTGCTGCTCGCGAGGGTTCGTCCTCTCTTTCTCTCTCTCTCTCTCTCTCAAAATCCATTAATTCTTCTCTCGTGCTCTTGATTGATTATTGTACCATCTTTAACAAACATTACCAATGCCTTTTTGTCATTTCAGTATATATGCAAGTGGCCATTTATCACAGTGATGAAAATAAGTTATGCTCTTGCATAACAGCGTGGGTTCGAACCTCGTTAGTGGCTAATCTAACATCTAATCTAACAAAATCTATCGTTTGACAAAAAAAATGTATATACTTTGTGAAAAGGTTGTTTTCAGAAATCCTTTTTTATGTTTTGGCAAAGTATCAGTTTGGTCTTCTAGAAGGCTCGTGATTGACTTGACTTTTTCCAAGGGGAATAAAGAGGCTGTTAGATATGAGCCTATGAAGCATGCTGCTCTGAGGGTTGCAAGAATAGTTGCTGATAGGATTACGCAGCAGATGAGTTCTACCGTGCTCTTTGTGCCTGTGTTTATTCCAAGACAACCTTCTATGCCTACGTCCGATCTGATTTCGGAGGTGCGTACAATGGCAAAGAGCAAAGATGACGATTCAACTGCCAATTGGTGCCAAGGCTGGCTCATCCTATTGAGAGGGAAGCGTTCGCCTACATGAGTAGTCGTGTTCAGCCTACCAACCCAACCTTAAGGGAGTTTTCTAAGATCTATGCGCTGCTGAAGCCTAATCTTTTTAAAAGGATCTAATGTCTCTGCCTTCATTGCTTAGCAGCTTGAGACAGCTTGCCAAGAGATCAGTGGCTTGAAGGCTTAGCTTGATGTAATCCAGGGGAAGTATGGTGTTGCAGAGAAGGAGATTGAAGTCTAAGCGGCTAGTGCAAGACCTTCAGCGTGCTATTTCAAAATTTTGGTCTGCCTGTGATGTTAAGGACGTAGAGCTGCTCGCCATGCATAATGACATTGTTCAACTCAAAAAGGCCGTCAGTAAACTTGAGTCCAAGGAACTAGAGTTGTAAGGATTGTTGTCTGCCGGAAGGAACCTGAAGAAGAAACTAGATAAGTTGCAAAATGCTCGTACTGACTTGACCGAGGAGAATAAATAGCTAAAGAGCAAGAAGTCAAGTCTTGAGATTGTCCTTGCCCAAGGTCAAGCTGACTTCTACAAGCTTGGCTATATAGATAATTTCCTTCGCTTGTCGTCTGACTCGCCTTATCTGATAAGCACCTCGAGTTTTTTGCTATTTCTTCCAAGGATCTGTTTAAGTTTTCATTTGAGAGAACCAATGGTGAAGTAGCTGAGGATCAGGCTGCCTAAGTAGGTGCGGCCGAAGGTGGTGCCGCCCAAGCAGGGATGGCTTGGGATAGTGTTGCTCAAGATGGGGCAGCTGTAGATGAAGTGCGGTAGGTTGATGTTATTAGAAGCGAAGCGGCTGCTGAAAATATCCAAGTTGTTGAAGAGTAATCTTTTTAGATAAACTTTAGGATTTACTGTCTTTTCCTTTCTTGCTTTGCTTTTTTCGTTGCATGAAGTTTGTTGGCCTTTGTGCCAGTTTACCAATTTGCTAGAAATTAATAAACTATTTTCCTTCGCCTTGCTTCATCTTTGTCTCTTTGCCTTGTTTCAAGCTTTAGCCATAGAATGAACAATTGAGAAGGCTGCTTTGAACAAAGCAGTCAAACCCATCTTTATTGCTTTAGGCGCCAACTTCAGGTTGTCAGGTACGAATCTTCGTTTGCCGAATGACCTTTGTAGTTGCATGTTTCATATCAATGGTCCACTAGATCTTTAAGCACAAGGTCATTAGTGAAGCGTGCTACATTTTAATAAGCAGACGGGCTTACATGTCCTATGTGACTGGCGATCTAGGCTTAGAACCTTTGTGAAACCCTTAACCAGAAAGCCAATAGTCAAGCACCTTACTTACAGAAACAGGCAAATCTGCGTGACTGCTCGGTTATTAGCTTCGATCTTCTAAGGCGTTGAACTGCTGAGCTTTATCTCAAGTTATTTCCCCCCATTGGTTGCTTAGCTGGTCGTCATTTCTTCGATCATTTGAGCTAGATAGCCTGCATCATAACATACTAAAGATTGTTGGGACACGAAATTTACTTCCCTTTCGCATCAAAAGTGCGTGGTTCTATGTAATTTCGTGTGTAGTGGTTCGAAAGAACGTTTTGCCCTTTATGTAACCAATTTCGTAGGCTGCGTAGCAAGTAGCATAACACTTTAGGAATCAGTGTGAACCCAAAGGATTGTTCTGTGCTAGGCAATGCATATGCGCATTAACCTATTAACCTTTCACAAGATTGTGCGGTTGTATAGGTTTATGCGGTTAATTGCTCGAAAGGTGTACTGTAGGTAGTCTTTCAGAAATCATAGGTTGCTCGGTGAATTTGTAGTAACTTTAGGTTCCTAGGGATCTTCCAGAAATCGTAGGCTGCTCGTTAAATTGGCAGCGGCTTTAGGTTTCCAAGGATACGTAAAGATCACTAGTTGGTCACATACAAGATGCTCAGCTTCTTACGCTAGCTAGTCACATCAAGGATGCTCAACCACGTGAACCCCATGCGTGTAGCCGAAGCTAGAATTCTATATCCTTGCAGAGATCACCTATATATTGCACCATGGATGCTCATTTGTGAATGTTAGCTGATCACATTGCGGATGCTCAAAAGGGATGTCCCCCTAACAAGTAGAGGGAATACTATTTCGTATTACGAAGATCGCTAGTTGGTCACATACAAGATGCTCAGTCGGCGATTGCCAGCAGTTGATCACATCAAAGATGCTTAATCTGCGGTCCTTCTTCGTGGGCAGCCGTCCAAAGGATGAGCTGCATTGCATGCCTTCTCCATCTCTACAACTCAGGTTTCTGCTGATCAAGCCAAAGGCCTAAAATCCTTCAATCTAGCTAAGCCTTGAAAAAGACCATTGTGGCTACTTCTAGGGATGCCGTCATAGGCCATTGAGCTTTAGTTACACCAAGGTAGCCTGACTCACCCACATTTGGATATTCGGAGTGCGTAGTTTACCCTCTCCCAAGGGGAGAACATAGTTAGTCCTTAAGGGGCGCAATTCCTGTGGTAGGTCCTTGATTGGGTGTGATTTCCAATGAGAGCAAGAGTAGACAATTGTTGCAGATACATAATCAAGCCAAGTGAAGAATAACTTCACACATCTTTATTGAAAAATGAAAGGAAGAATATCGAACTTAGATGAAAGGTAGAAACTGCGTGATAACTGGATAGTCCTCAGCTTGTGAGGTAGTGCTTGTCGAGTTACTTGAGTATTCGAGCCTTATTTCGTTTGAGCGGAGCTCAGGGAGAAGTGGGAGGTTATGCGTAGTACCTCCGCAAGTTGTATGCATTTCACTACTTGTCGATCTCTTTGTCGTTCATGGTGGTGATGGTATAGCTACCCTTTCTACCTGCTTTGCTGACCTTGTATAGACATTCCTATATAGGATTCACCTTTTTAGAGCCTTCTCTTTGGGCAGCAATGAATGCTTTTCTTAGGACTAGACCTATAGGCTGAAATTGCTAAATCTATGCCCTTTTGTTATAGCTGGAGAGAAATTGCTGCTGGTAGGCTGTAATGTAGATGATAACCTTCTCACGTTCCTTATTTGCTAGATCCAGATTTGTGGCCATTCCATTTTTGTTCTACTCCAAAATTGGTAGTATAGTGCTGATGCTTAGCATGATGACATTGGGAGGGATGATTTCTTCTAAACCAAATGCCAATGAGAAAGCAGTTTCACCAGTTGTTTATCGGTTGGTTGTATGATATGCCCATATGACTCTGGGAAGTTCGTCTGGCCACTTTCCTTATTTGCTTGTTAAGGGTTTCTTGAGGCAGTCCAGGATCTTGTTGGATGCCTCTGCTTGTCCGTTGCCTTGGGATATTTAGGCGTGGACATGTGCTGCTTAATGCTATATTTCTGGAAGAACTTCGCCAAATCTTTACCAACGTATTACGGGCCGCCGTTGGTGACGATAAATTGTAGGATGCCAAATCGGCAAATGATGTTCCTCCATATAAAGTGCTCTATGTCTAATTAAGTAGTGGTGGTCATGGGCTTGGCTTCTATCCACTTGGTGAAATAGTTGGTAGCCATAATCATCATGCCCTTGATCCTAGTAACGGACGTCATCGGCCCTACTAGGTCAATTGCCCATGGCATGAATGGCCATGGGCTTGTATGAGGGTGGAGCTTTTTGGCAGATAGTGCAGGTACATACTTGAAACGTTGGCAGTTGTAGTACTTTTGAATAAATTCCTTAGCGTCTTGATGCACGGTAGGCCATTATTAGTCGTTGTTGAATACCTTATGTGCTAAGGGTCGGCCTCCTGAGTGGTTTCCACAAACGTCTTTGTGGATTGAGCTTAAAACTTTCAAATCATCGGGAGACCCTAAGCAGTGTAGATATGGGCCTGAAAATGATATTCGGACGAGAATGTCGTTCTACATGTAGTAGTGTACCGCCTTTATTTGGAGCTTCATAGCTTCCAATCTTTCTGCAGGGAGTGTTCTATTGACTAGGTAGTCGATGATGGGATCTTGCCGTCTTGGGGTTGTATTGACTTGTAACACCTTAACTACTAGTTTTTCTTTTATGCCAGGGCGTCTGCGTGAGCGTTGTCTGCCTGTGGCACTTGTGTGAGGGTGTAAGTCTGAAACATCTCAAGCTACTTTTATACCTTTTCGAGGTATAATGCCATCCTTGGATACTCCCTGGTAGTTTGGCTTGTGATAAGCTAAGAATAACAATGGATTGCGAGCTTCTTAATTGCCAGAACTTGTGCCATTCAAAGGCCTGCCAATTGGCCACGTACTCTGCTTCGTTGTTTGAGGCCTTGAAGCCTAGAGTGATTGCCTCCTCAAGCATTGAGTCTGGAGTGATGAGAACCAAGCTTGCTTTAGAACCCTTAGAATTGGATGAACCGTAGGTGTGCAGGTGCCAAAAGTCTTTGTCAGAAAGGGTTTATGCGGCCATGGCATTTTTGGCTGCTTCGGGGACTCTTTTAGGCTATGTTATTGCATCTTTAGGCTGGGAGTGAACTCTGCTATAAAGTATGCCAATGCCTGAGTTTTTATCATCGTACAGGGTTGGTAAACCAAGCCGTATTGGCCGAGTTCCAACGCCTACTTTATCACTCGTTTAGAAGTGTCTGTACCATGTAGGATATATCTTAGAGGATTCTGAGTCATGAGAATGACCGTATGCGCTTAAAAGTATGGTATGAGTTTCCGAGCTGCAACAATTAACGCTAAAATTAGCTTTTCAATATTCAAGTATCTTGTTTTCGCATCGAGGAGAGCTTTAGAAGTGTAGAATACTAGCAGTTGGGCCCCCAACTCTTCTCGTATGAGGGCAGTGCTTACTGCTATGTTTGAGATTGCCAAGTAGATGTATAATTCCTCGACTGCTTCCAGATTGGATAGTAGCGGAGGGGATGTAAAATATTTCGTCAAGTCTTAAAATGTTTTCTCACACTCGTTGTCTCATTTGTCTCTTTGCGTATTTTTGATGGCCTTGATAAAGGGTTTACATCGATTAGTTGAGTGCAAGAGGAAACTGTTGAGCGTGGCTGAGCTCAGTCGTATGCCGATTCTATCCATCTTCTCCGGTTTCTCGGGATCAAGAAGGATGCATTTGGCGTCCTCTTCTGGATTCCATTGTTTTTCTTCTGTCAGTGTGTCTTCTTGAATGCCATCATCTTAATCTGCCTGATGTGGCTGCTATTAAGTAGCATGTTTGTCCTTTCAAACTTTAGTAGCTTTTACGGGGGTGAAAGACTTCTTCTTTGACTCTTTCATCATTTGCACTGTGCATCACCAGGATGCAACCTGGTCGGACTTGATCTCTTCAACTCTTCCTTCCGGGATGCGGAATCGGATTTTCTGGTACTTAATAGAGGTTACGGTGCCCAGTTTCACTAGCCAAGGCCTTCCCAAAATCCTGTTATAGGGAGATAGGTCGATGATAATAATGAACGTCTGCTTTGAGATTATTGGTGATGTTCTCACATCGAGTGTTATGCTACCAATAGCAGTTGAGGTGTATCCGGTGAATACATCTGCTCAATGTATTATCATGGTTTCCAAGGCCATCTTCTGAGAGATGGATAGTTGAAGTAGATTTACTGTGCTGCTATTGTCCATCATCATTCTGTTGACTATAGCTTATGCCAGTTGAACAGATAGTACCAGGGCATTTTCGTGTGGGAAGTCAACTCCCTCAGCATCCTGCTCGGTGAAACAAACAATGGGTCCAAGTGTGGCGTCGATTGCCTGAACCTGCGAGATTGCTATAACCTGCTGGATCTTGATCTTCTTGGAGTTGTTTATGGCCTCCAAGTGTTTAGACTCGGTGAAGATGTAGTTGATTCTAATGGTTTTGACATGCAGCTCCTCATCTGTGTGTTCCTCATAGGATGTGCAACTGGCTTGTCCAGGTATATGTTGCATTTACCCTTATTCACCAGCTTCTCTAGGTAGTCCCTTTAGGTACAGCAGTTGTTGGTCATGTGACTAAGACCTCAGTGGAATGCACAATACTTGGTGTGATCTAGCTTGGAGATGTCTCATTTGAGTTGTCCTTGCAGCTTGAACCAAGGCTTACTCTTGAGGTTGCAGAGGATTTAGTTGATTAGGATTGAGAACTTGGTATAGCTTTTGGCGGCTTAACCTTCTTTTGTCGAGGATCGATCTCTGCATTTGGCCCCTTGCTTTCTTCGGTCGTTGGACTACTACTTGTCCACCTTATTATGAGTTGTCTCGGACTCATTCTGAAGCTACTCAGGTGCTTTTTTTGCTCGTCCGGCCTCATCCCAAAACCCATGCTTCTCCACTAGAGCGAATGACTTTGCCAGAGTCAGATTTTATTTCATAATCAATTTTCCAAACATGGGATGATATGTAGGTAGTCTATTTTGGAAAGCTATGTTGGCGATCGAGTCATTGTAGCCGACTATCTTCGCCTTATCTGCTTTCAACCTCTTTACATAGTCGCAGATCGACTTCTTTGGATTCTTCTTGATGTTGAAGAAATGATCAGACTTCTTCTTGATGGAACCAATCCTGTGGCTCGCCTTACAAAGCAGTGGCAAATATCTTGCACGTTGAAGCGTTGTTGGCTCTGTAGAGGTTCATCGCATTATGGTAGTGCTTCAAGTGCCTTTCCGGGTTTGTCTCCTTTAAATAGGGTTAAATTCAGGGTATTTAACTTACTTGGGGGCTCCGTCTGCTCGATCTCGTCTGTGAAAGGTGATCTGCCATTGTGTACCATGTCCCTGCGAAATGTTCTCGTCCGTGGTCTCGATGCACTGGACTCCACGTAATCGTTCAACTACAAACCTCTTTACTTCTTCCTGAATTTTCCTTTACCAGGGCAGTGGTTCTTTTGGCTGCCTCCGATCATGACCTGTTAGTCTCAACTGCTCTTCCCTATACTCAGCTCGTCTATGTCACGGCTGCGATGCATGTGGTACGTTCCTAAAAGGTGAACAAATTACTTGCAGGCTGCCGGTTGAAATTGAGCCAAACTGAGTGATTGCTTCTTTCCGTCCGTCATGTTGCCTACTCTGATGTGAGGTGTATAATGCTCATTGCGAGACTAGGCGTGAATGTATGCTTGTTTATGGGCCTAACCAATAGTGCGTATAAACGCTCCTCCATGCACTAAGACGAGAGTATACGCTATCTCGAGGGCCTCAACGAGAGTGTACACTATTAGAACGTTCAATTCATGGCTAGTCGAGGGGTTGCTTGTCGAGACGCTATTGGAGAGAAACGTCATCACCTGCCCTAGTCCTCCTTCGGGACACCTCGTGTAGGGCATGCTGCATCTCGGTACGCTACAGGAGATGATTTAACAAGGCAGTCTGTTGTGTGAGTGCGCTTGTCAGTTAGGACCTGTCGGGATAGGTGTTGTTTGCCATTTGGAATAGAAGAGCTGGGACAATAAACATCTGCTTAAGTAGTGGAAATGTAATTACCTCGGGGTGCAAAGGTTGAGCCATGATGGGTCAGATTTGTAGTAAGGTGGGATGAAAATACCCTTGGTTCAACCGTCAGCCTCGGAATCTGGGTCTGGGCTGGTTAAACTGGTTTGGGACCATGCTGGACCATCTGGAGGGCTACATCAGTAGGTCGGGCGCATGGGCGTTGGGTCGCCTCAATTTGTCCTACTTGGCCTCGAGCTGAAGGTGTGTTGGACTCGAGCTGCGCTGCATCTTGTGTTGCGGTTGGCGCTGCTTGGGCTGCCTCAGTCTGGGCAGCTAGTGTCCAAGTGAAGGTAATAAGCGCCAAGGGCCGCCGGCGAGGGCGAGCAGCTGCTTGAGCCTGTTTATGTTAGCTGCTTGCTCTATGGGCCTCCTACCCTACGGTTTCCTTGTGTTGAGTGGAAGCTACCCAGTAGGTTACTACAGCGGCAACTACCATTGCTAGCATGGCCACGGTACTTCATGGTGGCAAAGGTGCAGTCCTTATTGTGGTGAGCCTCAATGAGCGACGGTGTGGAGCCACGTCACGATCTTCATCGGTTAGTCCATGTCCTTCAACGTAGGGGATCCCATTGGTTGTAGTTTCTAAATTCCCTGCAATCGTAGTCGTGGATTTATGAACAAAGGAAGTTGAAAACGAGAGTTTTCTTCAAGTCTTCAGATCAGAGCTCTCAATGAAAACACCAATTTGGGGATGCAAATTTCCGCCTTTCTTTGATTGATGAATCTGCACCTACAAAATAATAACACCTAAGATGAAGGCCAAAAGACTCATGCACTTACGATGAATGGGGGGGCTTTGGTCGAAAAACCTCCGATGCCAAAGTTAGAATTCTTGAAAGAATGTGTTTAAAAGTTTGCGAGTAACAAAAGCCTCCTGAATTTTAGAGAAAAATGGAGTATTTATAGGAGAAAATGAGGAAGTGGGCCGGCCCTCTAGGGTTTAGGGGTGGCCAGCCCTAGGGTGGATTTTGGGTGGAATATTCAAAGATATTTGTGTAAACAAATATCTTGGAGTAATTAGGTAAATATCCTAAATATATGGAATTAGGATAACTTACTTGAAATAGGTCTTCTTTGATTAGAAATGTATTTATGATAAAAATAAGGGATTATTCTATCATAAATACCTTGGACTTTTCCTACGGGAAATGGTGCCTTGAGCAGTCGTTGATCTCTGCTTGCTCTACCTCAGCTGTGTGTGGTGAATGAGGCTGCTCCATGCTCATTTAATAGGGACAGTCTTATCTTTCTTAGGAAATAATCCACATATCAGCTCCATGATTTTTGGGATTATTTTTTGCTCCACAGAGGGGATCAAACCTCACAATGTTCCTTGACGGAATACTCAAGTCCAAGGGTGGTGAAATTTTCTATTAAATATTAAAGGTCCAACAGATTCAATGGCGTATACTATATATGATGATCCATTACAATATGTATTTTGATGGAAGTATGGTGGTAAAAAGGCTTGTCCATATGACTCGGTAGACCCTGTCGATTTCCAGCAGCCCGGGGTTCTTAGTATTTTATAAATTTGAGAGCGCAAACAGTTGACTGAATGTGATCATCATAGTATTTCTCTACATTCCAATGTTTGTACACCATTCTTATCACGACTTGATTTATTTCTGAGGTCATTTTTGCGTATAATAGATCTGCACTCTCACTAGCCATAATAGAAAGAACAAATTATCATTAGGTAATTAGGAACAAGTGAAAAGTGCTATAGAATATATGACTTTTTCTCTATCTTTTGTTGAATGACAGATTTTAAATAACATATCGACAAGAATTAAAAAAATATTGATAACATGTCAATAACAAATGGTATCGAGACATTACTGCAAATATGTAACACATACCTAATTTCTAGACGTGAAACCCAACAATTCAGTGGGCCCAAACGCCCCCCCAGACTTAGCAATTGGGTCATTCTTGCCGCCTCTGCACTTGAGGTGAGATGACGTCATGCCAACTTCATCATTACGTCACATTACAATTTTTTTTTTTTAAAGATTAGTTGATTTTGATTGAGGCTGTAATTGCCTTAGCTCAATAGCCCAAACAATAATCGCTTTAGTGGGGTGGAGTTGCTCTAAAAAATTTCAGCAATTTTAACTGCTTCTATGGCACGAGGTTGTCGGCATCAGGAACAAGGGCTTTGAACAACTTAGTAGAAGCAATGACTGAGGTGAACTTAGTTTCATATGTGAAGAGACCCATGATGTTGGCTATTACGAGCTGAGAAATCAAACTACCCTTCTTGGAGATTCTTGCTTAATTAACCTAAAAACATAATAAAATTGAAATATGAAATTTAATGTGCCAATCTATATGTGCAGTTATAACAGTTTATTCAGTTGTATAAAACCAAATTAAGCTCTCCAACATTTCCCCCCTTATTAATAAAAAAAAAACTTTATTTTAGTCCTTGAAAAATATTTTAGAATGAAAAAAAAAATATATCATTTTGAGACAAAGACATTATGTAAGATTAAAAACTAATTTTAGTCGCTTGATCCAATGTCCATGTCATCATACATTTAATCACCTGATGTATTAGTTATTTTTATGCTAATTTGCCATTTTCTTCCTAATTTTAATGTTTTAATTACATTTTATCCTAATTTTCATTTTATTTATTATAATATATTTTGTTAAAGACATTTAGGCAAACTAATATTTTTACATAAATACTCTGATACACTTTGTGTTCTTCATTTAGGTATACTAATTCATTTAATATATTTTGGTATATCCATTTCGGTAAGACATTTAGATATATAAATTTATATAATAAATTTCGATATAGACATTTAGGTGCATTAGTTCATTTTAGGGAATTTTAACGAAGAACTCCCAGTACTGTTCACTTTAACAAAAAACCACATTTTTACACAAAAAAATCAATCTTCGTACTATTCACTTTACCCATTATTTTGTTCTTATTGTTAAAACTCAAAGTTTTCAAACATTTTTCATTAGTTTTCCATTCATTTTATTGTATTTTGATACACTTCTGTATTTACATATTCTTCTTATGTGTCACTAATTTCTTTAATGTTTTCTCATTTAGGTACATTTACAAGGATACAACTAGAGGAAGTTAAACAAAATTAATGAGTTAAACTGTGTATATTAATAAATTTAATTAAATTTCAAAAGTTTTTTTTTTTTTTTTTAACAAATGACATTATCTACACTAAGGGTGGGGAAGTGGGGTTAAGCCTCACAATGAGCCAGTAATAATGTGGTTCAAAACCGTTTTTGTCAATAATCGAACCTAAGACCTCTTATTTACAAATGACAAATTTTAATATGTTTTGAGGATGAAGGTTCAAAAACCCCTTTTATTAATTTTGGACTTTCACGGCAAACCATTCAAAAAAACATCAAATGAATCCCGTCGGTGGGAATGAATTAAACCCGTGCATGACGGCGTAGGTTTGAATTCCGTCGGTAATTAATCTAACATCTAATTTAACAAAATATATCGTTTGACAAAAAAAAAAAAAAAAAAAAAAAAAAGAAAAACATCAAATGAATTGAAAATTCAAATTAAAATGTAAAAAGTTAAAGGCCATCCAGAACCCGACCCCAATAAACATTTTGTCTAGTACAGAGTCTAAAAGCAAGTGTTGAAAATAATTCGACCCGAGTGCTTTCTTTGACAGTTTAGGACATATCTGATAGAATTTTAGTACCAACTTGGATAAACTGGTAGACAAACAAGAAGGACGGCCATCGAACCACAGCATCAGACTCTTGGTTGTGATCGATAAATACCACCCTCAGCATTCTTTCCTCTCCAGCATCAGACTTTCCTTTGATCAGTTTCCATATCCAAAGTTCATCATGGGTGTTTTTACATATGAAACCGAGTTCAGCTCTGCCATCCTTGCGCCTAGATTGTTCAAGGCTTTTATCCTCGATGGCGATAACCTCATCCCGAAGATTGCTCCACAAGCAATCAAAAGCGCTGAAATCGTTTAAGGCGATGGAGGTGTTGGAACCATCAAGAAAATTACCTTTGGTGAAGGTTAGCTAGACAACCCTCAATATTCTCTCCCTCTGTTCATATGTTTTATACTTGAATGAACTCAAAGTTATTAATAAGACTTTTTTTGTGTACTAATTTATGTTTTAATTCATTTGCAGGCAGCCAATACGGGTATGTTAAGCACAGGGTCGATGGGATTGACAAAGACAACTTGACATACAATTATTCTATGATTGAAGGAGATGTCTTGTCTGACAAGATTGAGAAGATCACTTATGAGACCAAATTGACCGCATCTCCTGATGGAGGATCCATCATCAAAACCACCAGTCACTACCATACCAAGGATGGTGTTGAGATCAAGGAAGAGCATATTAAGGCTGGCAAAGAGAAGGCTTCCAGTCTCTTCAAGCTTCTTGAAGCCTACCTCGTGGCCAACCCTAATGCCTACAACTAAATATGATGTTATGCATATTTGTAATTTGTGTGTTACCTTTGTTGTCTTCTTGACATAAGTTCAAGTTTTTTATGTTTTTGTTTTTCATTCAGTGATGTTTTAGTTGGATAAAAAAACTAAGGGTATTGATTCCTTTGTTTCAATAAAATCACTATAATAATAAAAAGTTTAATGTCCAATGCTAACAATACAATGATTGAAGATATAGGGGAACGGATCCCCTCCTGAGCTTAGGAGGCTGAGCCTCCTGAGCAAAATATAAGGGCCGTTGGATTTTGATCCAATGGCTACAAACAGGGGGCTCCTTTCAAAGTTATAATAATTGTAGCCGTTGGATCGAAATCCAACGGCCTGTGTGATTTGCTTGGATTTTGATCCAATGGCTACAAACAGGAGGCTCCTTTTAAAGTTATAATAATTGTAGCCGTTGGATTGAAATCCAACGGCCCGTGTGATTTGCTCAGAAGGCTTAGCCTTCTAAGCTCAGGAGTGGATCCGTTCCCAAGATATAGAACCATAATCTTTATTACACTATCAACGTTGATTATTATACCATGAACATCTTGTTACAAACATAAGTTATTACCTATTATTGTCATTAACTTTGAGCTACCGTTTAATGGATGAGTGGTGCTAATGTCACCCACCAATCTTATTTTCTTACCCCACCTTATATACCCACCTATCACTAAATGTTAAAAAATAAAAATGCTCTTTTCTCACCCAACTGATTCTAAAAAACCTTGATGTACCTTTTCTTTAATATGAATCAAATAAAATTAGACAAAAAACTGAAGGAAAACTCAAAGAACCCAGCACTCGTCTCCACCTACCCAACGCGCTGACGACAAGCACTACCCTTCTCTCCTAAGTTCCACACCAGACCATGAACGACTGATAATGATGGATTGAAATTCTTACTCTTCTCTCTTGCATCCACACCGATTCTTATCAAGAACAAGCGGACAATGACAAGGCCTCGTCTTGGTCCTCATGAGATCTCCTTCCTATGGTTGCTCTCTGGTGACTGTGCCATTGAAATCAAGGAGATTGGCACGAAAAGTTCAAAGTCTGGAATAGTGGGCAAGCAATCTGGTGCATGATTGTAATTTTTCTTAGGCGATTTGATATTTTCTTGGTATCATTGAGTGTTCTTTGGTCTCGTTATCAACAAAAATGGTTGGGTGGGTGTCTGCTAGTGACGTTAAGAATTCTCTTTTATCACTTTCTTAATTTTTAGAACCTTGTTTTGTTTAGGTCTTCAAGGTCATTTTGCATGAGGTTAAATTTGTCAATAAATTTACATATTAAAGTGAGGAGGAAAATAAGATAATGGAGTGGACATGACATCATTCTAAGATCATCTCTAACGCTTAGGTTAAACCTAAATTTTTTAACCCATAAAACTTAGGTTTTAACCAAGAAACAGTTTTCTACTCCAACCCTTAAAGCATTCCCTATGGGGGCTTTATGCTCCATGAAACTACTACATTTGAAGCTCTAATGAGAAATTTCATCACCAATGAGCCATAAAATGAGGCTAGATCCACCACTTAGGCTAGCAACTTCCTACCTTGGATATCAAAAAATTAGGCTACATCTACTCTCAAAAAGTAGTGGTTCCCACAAGAAAAGTAGCTGCCCATGTAAGTCAAATTTTGTCACTCTCTCCCCACTTGTGAATACACTTATACTTTCATTTTATTCTTTTTATAGTACTTTTTCTTTATATATTTTTGTTCCAAAGGTCCTCCTTCATTTTATTTGTATGTTTAATGCTTAATACATAAAATGATATAAGATGTTATACTAAAAGCTTACTTTTATTAATTTCCAAATTAAAAAACACTATACATTAAAATGACATTGGAAGTTTAGAGACGTAAATCGAAACATAAACAAACAACACACCGAAATTGAAAGAGCATTACAATTTAGTTATGAGATGAAATCTTATCTTGTCTGATTTCAGAGAAACAAATCAACGAATAAGATTGAGATAAGATAACCTAACCAATGGCTCATAAGTGATAAAATCTAACTTTGTCAGAATTTGAATTTTTTTACGTTGAAATGTTCATATATTTTTTTTTTGAGTTAATACAATTTTTTTTTATCACATAATCAAATTACTACATAAATAAATGTATATAGCTAGACTTGGCATTCGTGTTGTGTTTTCCGTGTTCGTGTCATTTTTGTGTCATACCCAATATTTTAATGGGTCGTATTGTGTAACACCCGTTAAAATAAATGGGTAAAATGACCCGATCCGAAATCGACCCCATAATATTAACAGGTAATATGACCCGACCTATTACCCGTTAAGGAAAATATATTTTAAACCAATAAATAATCAAATGAAAAACATAATATTATATAAGTATATACATACCATATTGTCACATCCAAAACATATAAACACAATTTTCTTTTAAGTATATATTTACATACCCAAAATAAGAGCATAATAAAAAATAAAAAAAACATTAGAACATTACAAAATATAAATGTTCAAAAGATTTGCAAAATTAAGGACATTAGAACATTGGAACCTTGCACATTTTCTTCCAATCAAACCCTTCAATTTTCCTCAATCACCATGAGAAATAGTATTGGAACTTTGGCTTGATATATTGTCTTCAAGAGTTATATTGATGATGTTTTCAGTAAGGCTTTCCACATTAGCACTCTCTTCCGCATAAACTAAACATAGAAAAATCAAACATTGTTGCGGGAGCGAAAATATAACTATAGATTATGTTTTTAACATGTAAATATGCAAAGAGTGTTATAAATACTAAACAGAAAATGGATATATCAAAATCAATTTGAACTTATGATAAAAGTCCCTATGACATTATCAAATCAACTCTAATCACAACGAAGTTGAGTGATTACTTTCTGATTATCAAAACCACTACTGAATTTATGCAGACACAAAATCTCACAATATTATTACTACGACTTTATGCATGATAGGAACAACACTATAATCATCTGCCTACCAGAAATTAACTCTTCTACAGCAGCAAGTTTTAACATTATAATAAATTGAAAATATCAACTTTATGGTAAAGATATAAAACACTTATAGGCTTGCTCAAAGCAAAAGCTTTGAAACGCTTGTCAACATCTTCGAAGGTAGTTGTTTCGTCAAACAAAAGGAGTTTAACATTCAGTAACCTCATGAAGTAAAAGCACTCCATCCTCCATCCTCAAAGAACATTTAGTGAAATAACTGATGCAAGAGACTCATAAAAATAAAAAATAAAAACTTACAGTGCTTGAGTCTACTACTCTCAAATTTAATCCAAGCTTTTTAGCAGCATCCGAAATTGCATGTGCGTCAGCAACCTTAACCTTCATAGTGTCAAAGAAAGGCAGGCTCTGAACTTCCTCGGTTCCAAGTTTCTTCAATCCAACTGCAAATGCCTGCCATGGAACAATTAATATGAATAAATGTTGACGTAATTTGATAGTAACTTAATATCCCCAAAAAAGTAATGAGAAAGTATGAAAATCAACCGCAAGGTGATGCACAATCAGATATTCAAAAAAGCCAAACAAAATGATAGCAACAAATTTAAAAGATTAAAAAGAAGACAAACAACCAAACTTTGAACAAAGAACGCACGGACATAAAACATAAAATTAATAACAAATGGGGAAAATGAAGAACTTAAAAAGATGGAGAAAGGAGATGCAGAGATTTAGAGACAAAATTGAACCTAGAGTGGAATCTGGAGAATGGAGATACAGTGATGTAGAGACGACCAGAGATGATAAGGATGATTTTGTCCACTGCACGAGGGAGGAGAAAAGAGAAACTGAGTGAGGCTACCGGAAGAACTGAGCATATGGTGGGAGAGAAGGGCTAGGAAAAACAGACGGCGAGATAGGGAGAAAGGGTTACGGGAGTGGGGAGAGAGAAAGGGATTAGGGCTTTTGTTTTGATCAAATGGTAAAATTGGAAAATAATGAAATAGAGAAGGGGTTTTTTTGTCCAAAAAAGTTCTAATAATATAAGTGAAATAGAATCCAATGGTACAGATTTACTCTCATTTATCTTACGGCTGTTATTTAAGTAAAGTCTTTAATAGTTTTTTAATTAATGTAGAAGTGTAAAAAATATAGAAAAAAAATATATAAACGCTCATAATGACAAGCTTTACAACTTTCATGAATAGCTTAACTTCGAACTTCACCACTATAATCATATAAATTATATATCAAAATTTAACTGTTGATTGTTGTTTACATTTATGCTTCATTTTTCTCATCAAATTTTCTTTTTTCGGATTTTCTTTTTTGAAAACATGATCTATTAGAGGATGCAGGAAGATGAATGGTTTGAATCGTTGATATTATGTTCAGAGTTTTACAATTAGTGAAAATATTGTTTGATGTTTATAAAGTTTCTACAAACTAGATGACATCAACTCATATTTCAATTAACCATAAATATCGTGATATCAAAGATTTGAACTATTCATCTTCTTACATCCGCCAGACGATCATGTTTTCAAAAAAGAAAATTTAAAAAATGAAATTAGGTAAGAAGAATAACGTGTAAATGACAATCGATGGTTAAATATAAATTTAAGATTTATGGATTATAGTGTTGGATTTTGAAGCTGACCCTTCATGAAAGTTGTAAAGCTTGTCACTATGAGTGACTGTATATATTTTTTTACATGTTTTACACTTCTACAATAATTATTATTAATTTTATTAATTTTTCCCTCAAATAAAAAACATTATTCATGAGGGTTTGGAGGATTTTAAAAATCTAAACGATAATGTAAGTGTAACCATTATCTACTCGTACAAGAATAATGATGAATCATGAGTGTTTATATATTCTTTCACATTTTTCATACTTGTATGTATGTCTTCTTAGTTCTTGCCTATACAAATACTATACTAGTTTATTTTAATTTTGGACAACAAAATGTTAAATTAAATTTATCCTAGTAATGATAAGAAGGAACTCTCATAATAAAAATAAATAATGACTCAAATTTTTTTTTTAACTTATATAGAATAATAATACAAAACTATTTTTTTAATATAGAATATATTGTATATATTAATATGGCTATTGTATTTTATAATAAATATTTTAGTAATTAAACTTTAAAATTATCAAAATAATTTTTTTCTTAACGGGTCACCCACGTGTTATCCGCGTGTATACCCGTTAAGAACCTGTTATTAACGGGTTACTCGATAATGACCCAATTAGTTATCGTGTTGACCCGAAACCCGTTATTTTCGTGTCGTGTCATGTCACCATGTCGTGTTAGAAACTACCAGGTCTATATATAGCCTCATATAAAGTCTGAAAATATATAGCCCCTCATTTGGAGAGATTATTTTATAGAGCCCCAAAGATTTCTCAGAGCCCTAAAATGCGTTGTATCTACCACTTTTTTAGCCTCATGTAGAGCCACTCACTGGGGATGCTTTTAGGGTTAAATATTTAGCTCCATATTACTAAAGAATGAATTTAGGATAATTTTTTTCTTAAAATAATTTAAAAAAAAAGAAAGATATGTAGACTATCCTAATTTAATTTTATGAACATTTTAACCTAAAACTATTTAGATTTCGATAAATATTGAAAATTACTAAACCGACACCATGAAACTCGTGGAACACTATGAAAGAATATGAAACACATGAAAGATTTTTTCTAATTATTTTAACCGTTGAATTTAAAATTAGACCGTTAGATTTTTTTTTTTTTTTGGGAGTCTTAATAAAAAGGGCTTTCCACTATTCATTCTTAATCAAAAAGACATTTTGTATATGAAAAGTCTATAATGGGTCAAGCTCTTTTCTTTATTTACTCTTATGCCATTATTTTATTATTGTAGCGAGATCCACAATGATGTTGACATTCCTGTTTGTTTAAAATACATTATTTTGCATGATGCTATTTAACTTATACTAATTAGCTATCAGCTCTTTATACTTTCATCCTGTTGTCGATGTTATGCAACTTTTCTTCTGTCAAATTGTTTCAGTACTGTTTATCGCCTTCTACTAGCTTTATATCTCTTTCTCTATCTTTTTTTACCTTATAATACATATTTACTGTTTCTCCTTTGAAATTTTGAGGCTTCGAGTAAGCCTGATGACTGAGTTTTGTCTTACTGTAAATATACATTTCTTCTTCTTCTGCTACTAGTATCATATCATACCTAAAATCTTCAAACTCATCTACAGCTAACATTTGGATCCCTTGAAATCTTAAAATATTTTTGTATGAAGGAGTTCACCTGTGTGGGGAGATAGGGGATAGTCTAAAGAACTTTTCATTAATTATGGCTATATGCCTAGCTTTCTCCCTATGCATATGTACATACCAATCTGGAGGACTACTAATAAAACTTATGCAAATTTCTTTCCACTTTTCTACATAATCTTTTGCTACTTTTATAAGCTTTTCAGGAAATGATTCTAGTTGGGAAATATGATTAATGAATATTTTATCAAGATAGCTAAACTCTAATAGTAAGGTTGGGGTAACTTCTACTACATTATGCTTTTTCTGATACTTATATCTAAAATGCCATGGTCTAAAATCTCTCATGTTAATCCTGGTCACATCCATGCTAACTTTTGATTTACAAATACAATTTTTTGTACTATCACAAAGACATGGTGGATACATCTTTGTAATAATATCCAACCCTGGTTTTGGATCAAAGATGGACTAATACAAAGCACATTATAATTGTAATTGTAACTCTTTTATGGACTGTGATACTTTGCTCAGGATCACATTTTGCATATCTAGTGGCATTATTCTTAATTTTGATTTTGAAATTTCTTCTAATAGGATATCAGGTATTATTAAGTCTAAAGATATATTCCTAAGAAAACTTTCATATCTTTCTTGTTTTTCTTTGTCACTCAGATGTTGATGCTGCTCATTATTTTGATACTACTCCATTTCAATGTCTTCTTCTGAGAGCTCAAGTTTAATCTCTTCTATGGGCTCATTAGCCTCTTGTTCTATGGGTTTAATAACCTCTTTTTCTTTATTCTTATGTTGATCAGTTTCCAAACTTATTTTCAATTCTTTTTTCAAGGTGTCACTTGCCTTTTATATGCTCAAAAATTGGTTTAAAACCATTTCTTGTAATTGAATCAATAAAATTAACTCATCTTCGGGCTACCTATTTATTAGCATGTATCTTGTTATAATAAGAAACTATATTTTGACAATCTGTTATAATCGTAAATACTTCATTATGTAAAAATAAAGAAAATGCTTCAAGTGAATTAATTATTCCTAAAATTTCTAAATCTATTGATGGTAATCTTGACTATACATCTCTAAATTTTCCTAATGAATATCTACAAACTTGTTTGTCAAACTTTGGTGTCTCCTTATGTTTTTTCTAATATAGTATACCAGCCCATCCTAATGATAAAGCATCTGTTTCAACTATTTTGTAACTATCATCTAATGGTAATGTTAATGACTTGAGTTGATTAATTTCTTCCTTTATATTTTGAACTAATTTAATATATTCACTATTAAAATATTTTTGTTCTGTTTTGCTAGTTTTATTACGTAATACTGCTATTTTTCTTCTTAAATGCTTGTAACTGTTTTTTACCATCTAACTTATTTGGAAATTCTATATGATCTTGTAATTGTATTATATCTGACTTGATATACATTCCTAAAAATTCTATATCTTACTTTTCTATTGCTATTTTATTTTTGCTAATCACAATTCCATTATTGATAAATTCTTGTAAAACTATTTCTAAGTGCTTTCTATGTTCATGTTTATTTTTACTATGTACTAAAATATCATCTACATAAACCTTACAAAATTTATCATATTTTTTGAAAATTTGGTCCATCTTTCTTTGAAAGATCGATGGAGCATTTTTAAGTCCAAATGGCATAACAAGCCACTCAAAATGTCCTTCTGGACAAGTACAGTTGTCCACTCAATTGATTCTTCTGTTAATCGTAATTGCCAAAATCTCGATTTACAATCAAATTTGCTAAAATATTTACTCTCTTGAAATTTATTTATAAGCTCATCCTTATTTGGTAACTTATAACTATCTTCATATGTATTATCATTTAATCTCTTGTAATTATAAACTATTCTAGCCTTACCTGTCTTTAGCTCTGAATATTTTCTCACAACAAATGTTGCTAATGTATGTCTAGACTTGGAGGGTCTAATTACTTTTAAATTTAACAACTCTTTTATTTGCTGTTTAAACTCTTGTTTATCTAATAAACTACAAGGCATATCAATTGTCTTAATGGTTAAATCTGGGTTAATTATATCTAATTTTGCTAATATTTTATTTTTACTCCAATTTAACTGTGGATCTTCTCCTATAATTCTAGTTTGTTATGCTAATTGTAATAATTCTTCTAAACTTTTGGTCTATCTAACTGTAATAATTCTATACGAGTTCCTTCTTCTAAAATTGGATATTCATGTTCAAATATTTCTTCATCAAACTCTTCTATATTATTATGTTCGTCATTTTCTTCTGAATTTTCTAAATAGTAACTATCTTGACCACTAGGCTCTTCTATATTTATGCTTTTGTATGCTTCTACAGTATTACTTTGATCAGTTATTGTAATACCTCTCTTGAAAAATGTTATGTTAAGATTCATAAATAAAAAACCTTGTAAACTTTTCAAAAAATTTAAACCTAAAATAAATGGGTTTGATCTTACTGGTGAAATAAATGTTAATGGTAAATTAAATTGCTATTTTTCTATTTTAATAGACTCATTATTAATGCAATGTGTTAAGTAAACTGGTCTCTCATCAAACTATGTTATTCTTACTGGTTTTGTTAATTTTTGTCTATATTTTTCTAAAACTAACTCTTCTCTTATTACATTTTTTATACTTCTTGTATCTATCATAGTTGTTATTTGTATTTTGTGTTCTTTTGCTATTTCTATTTCACAATTTATGGTAATTAAAGAACTATTTTTTTTTGGCTTTTCTATACTATAAACAATATTTCCTAATATTTCAGTATTTTCTTGTGATTCTGCTGAATTAATTTATAATAACCTATTACAATAACACTTTTCACATAATATTGAATATGTATTATAATATTTATTTGCGACTAACTTGCTACACTTATGACATTTTTATGGCCAACCTAAATTTATATATTTATATTCTTCTTCAGATTGTTCTTCTATGAATGCACACATATACTCTTCTAAATCACTATTTGAACTACTTGAATCTTCCGAGTCTGAATCTATCATATTTATACTTTCTATACTATAAATACTCTCATTATCACTTAAATCATCTAAGCTATATATTGAGTGTATTTCCTCATCCTCTTGTAACTTAAACAACTCCATCAAATGTACTTTATGTTTCAGCTGTTTTCCTAATTTTGGACATTTAGGTCTAATGTGTCCAACTTCTCCACATAAATAATATTTACAACTACTCTTATCTTTTGGTGCTTTATATTTTCTAATCCAAGGTCTGCCACTTCTTTTCTTAAATTGTTTTAGAATATATTTTCTCTTCCTTTATGGTCTTCAAGGTCTTATGTTGTTTGTAGGGTTTATATGACCTATATTTCTTTTTGTATATTTTCTTATGCTTATTTTTCTTATGATAACCATACTGTTGTGGTAAATCTATATTTTTACAACTCATGTAAAATTGTTTCCTAATCTGTCTCTTAACTTTTATTTGACTACACTCTTGTCTAAGTATCATATACGTGTTGAATTCTATGTCCTATTTCAATATCACTTTTCTTTGGATGCTTTTGCCATTTATTCCAAATCTTTTCTCCTATTAGTCACTTTATTTTTGTCATATAAGTATCTAATAAATTAATATCACTAATTCTACATGCTCTTCCTAAATATTTAAAGAAATCTGATGTATACTCAGCTATGTACTGTAAATCACAAATTTGTAATTGTTTTAAATTTCTAATTGCTCTTATCTGTTTTTTTTTTCGCTTCTGCTGTAACATCCCACATCGCCCAGGGGAGTGATCCTTATATGTATATTCCATCCCTATTTAGCACGAGGCCTTTTGGGAGCTCACTGGCTTCGGATTCCGTAGGAACTCCGAAGTTAAGCGAGAAAATGGTTAGAGCAATCCCATGATGGGTGACCCACTGGGAGGTTGCTCGTGAGTTCCCAAAAACAAAACCGTGAGGGAATGGTAAGCCCAAAGCGGACAATATCGTGCTACGGTGGTGGAACGGGCCCGGGAAGTGATCCACACCGGGCCGGGATGTGACAATTTGGTATCAGAGCTTAACCCTGGTCGCGTGTGTGCCGACGAGGACGTTGGGCCCCTAAGGGGGGTGGATTGTAACATCCCACATCGCCCAGGGGAGTGATCCTTAAATGTATATTCTCATCCCTACCTAGCACGAGGCCTTTTGGGAGCTCACTGGCTTCGGGTTCCGTAGGAACTCCGAAGTTAAGCGAGAAGAGGGCTAGAGCAATCTCATGATGGGTGACCCACTGGGAGGTTGCTCGTGAGTTCCCAAAAACAAAACCGTGAGGGAATGGTAAGCCCAAAGCGGACAATATCGTGCTACGGTGGTGGAACGGGCCCGGGAAGTGATCCGCCCCGGGCTAGGATGTGACATTTGCCATCTAACCTATTATGATCTATAAATTCTTTTTTAATCAAAGTAACAAAACCATCAATATTAAAACGTGTTTTAGCTACATGATGCTGTTCTGAATTTTAAACTTTCCATGACTAAAAATAATAAAAAACTAAACCATCTAAAGTATGCTCAAAGTAATCTAACATATTTTATGAATTACTAAAATCTAACATTAATGTTGCATGTACGCAACCTTTCTCCCATCTCTCAATCATTCTTTCCCAATCTTGTGGATCTACATTATCTAAATTTAATATATTTTCTGCTATATTAATTTGTTCTAATCCTTTTAAATATGGAATCCTATTTTTTCTAGGTGGTTTCATCATACTTTCTTCTATGTAATCTACTCCAGCTTGTTCTTTATATTGTTCATTTGTTGGTCTCAAAAATTGTTGACCAGTTCTACCTATGTATCCTGGATTTTCTACTCCTGATGTACTACTTTCTTCTGCTGGATTACATTCTACTTTCAATTCTAATAAATTATTATATTCTTTTGATCCTTAAATATGTTCTACTCCTATTTCTAAGATTAATTTTTTCATCTCTTTATCTAAAATTCTATGTAATCCTAAATCATATGTCTTATATTTTTCTAAGTTTTGTTCTTCATCTAAATGATTAATATCTTTTATAAGCTTATCTACAATATGATCAAAATTTTGCTCAACTAAATTAATATCTAAATTATCAAAAACCATATGAATACTCTCATTTTCGATCTCACTCTCATCCTCTTCTATATTTTCTAGTTGCTTGTAATTACTAAACCTAATTGTTGCTTTACCTGTACTAGTTTCATATATTTGTACTCTATCTAGTTGTCTATTTTTTGCTACTTGTAAATTAGGTAATGTCCACTAAGTTCCTTCTAAAAAGCTATTATCTACGAGTTTTGCTTCTATCATATTTACATGTTTACTACCAAATATTTGAACTAAATTTTGAAATTCTAAATTAAACTTATGATTATATTTATCAGACATTTTTTCAATATACATTAAACTAATACACAAATTTTTATACTTTCCTTTCATATTATAATTTTTTTGTTCGTATGCTTACTTTAACATGTTTACTAAATTCGTTTATTATCATAACATAATTTGAAATACATCATATGACTGCTAAGTTTGAACTTAAGTCTACTTCAGCTGTTGCTATTGCTGCCTGTTAGTGAGTATCTCATCTATCATTGTATATGTATACTAAAACTTTTGTGCCTACTTGTGCTCTGGTTAATCCTACTATTCCAATTAATATTGTTCATATGTGAATCTGACTGAAATGTGATTTTCTCAAATGGATAACTGCTTCCTTACTAAGTAAATTAAGTGTAACCTTTTTATCAATACAGCTAACTTCATGTTGACAGATACTACTTACCATTCTACTTCTATTTTCAAATAAACCTAATTGATACAAATTGTATTTATTTTTTTGTGTTCTCTCAAAACCTATTCTAATAAATTCTTGTGCTTCTTCATTTGGATAAATATCTTCAGCTCTTTACTTCTTTTCCTTTTCTCCTAAAGAGTTCCATTTTCTGTTATCAAAATGATTTATCTTAGGTCTTCTAATATGATTATTTGTACTTCAAGTTAAATTTTCTAATTTTTCTAACAAAGATGGTGGAAGTGATGAAGATGCGTTATGTAAAACTTGATTTATTTCTACTATTTATTCTTCAACTTGATCTAATTTTTCAACCAAACTTAAAACTAATTGAATAATTAAATTATTTTGCCTAATGAGAATATTACTACTAGCTACTTGTGTTGAAAAATCTGTTAAACCTACTGGTTCTTTATCTAACTTACTAATTTCTTTCAAAGTTTGGATATATTTTCTACTAGTTCTAGAATCAATCATTAAACTAATAATCTATCTATTTTCTTATGCAACTTATCTATTTGTTCACTCAAATCTTTCTGCACTAATTGAATTTTTTGAACTTCTAATTTTAATTGCTCAACTATTTTTAATGATTTAAGTTCTACTTGCTTAAGCTTACTATCTATGAGGTCAATAAGCTCTTTTATCTCTCTTTTGCTAGGAAACCTTCAAATATTTTTATTATTGTATTCTAATTGAGATGTAATATAATCTAAATTTTTTCTAATTGTTTTTATGGAATTTTTCTGAAAATGTTCTAACAACTGGTTTAACAAATGATTATGCTTATTATTTTCTAAGTTTATATTTTCTGCTTGACTAAGAATAAGATTTACTGACACACCCCGACCCAGAATGTCCACTAGGACTCCGAATCGAGCTGTGATGGCCAACACCTAGAAGGTGACAAAGTCATAAAGTATAGTGATGTGGAAAATGTGAATAAATTTAAACCTAAAAGTACCTAAAGACAAGAGTGCATTGTGAGCAGGAATGAACCCATTTCACACATGACGTTAGAGCATAAGTAAAGTACAGTAGTTTGCGTAAGGATCATACCCTTAGAGGTAGCCACATATACTGAGATTTGCCAAGAATCCTCGTCAATACGAAGTTTCAGCAGCTAAAACATGGAGGGGCGAAAAACAAGGGTGAGTGGGCCTAAAAATAAAGTTTTAATAAAAACCTTTTGAAAATGTTATAACCCCTCGCTGTAAAACCCGTATAATTTCCCAGAAAATAATAATATATACATAATAGAAATCAGGCTTGACAGCAATGAAAACCAAAGTATGTGCCATGTCAAGTATCTCAATAATAAATATGTAAGCCAAGTGTTGTGAATCAATATAAAATGATATGCCAGTAGGAGTCACCTAACGTGACCCGTACGGCTGAACCTATAGTTCATTAACCAATTCTTGCACACGAGTCGGAACCATTTAATGTGATATATATGACAAGCTAGGTGTAAATACATACGCTCAAGTGCTATGATCACGTGAAGGCTATGCGAAGTATCGCAAGTCACCTATGAGTCGAAACCACCTAATGTGGTTTGTACGACAGGTTGGCACCTGCCTTGGATCCAAGGTGAGCATATGGTGCGAGAGGTGAATGATCACGTGAAGTCTAGGCCCTAGCCTTAGGCGGAGCACTAACACCGGGGTGCAGGATAACGAGCATTAAATGCATCTAAACATAACCATACACACTGCATTCACTATCATCAATATGCACTTACCTGAAGCTTACTTGGGCATCCGCAGCGTCATGCAATAATATGCATATCTATACTAATGCATATACTAAAATGTAATGCAATTGACATGGCCTTTAAAAGCGTAAATCCATTTAAACCATTTTTGGGAAAATGGAAAACACATATATATACGTATATATAGAAGACCAAAAGCCCACTCACCTGAAGTCCACGCTAGAACTCCCTAGCACAAACATCAAGGCGTCATGAACGATCAGCACCTAGAACAATTATCAAATCATGTCTTAGAATTCTTATCAATAAAACATGTAACTTACATATCCTACTCGGGAAGATCCATAAGTCGGGAAGATCCATAAGTCGGATTCCCGATCTGTAAGTTTCTAATATCCTCAAATATTATGTACTATAATTTATCAAAATTTAGTGATGATCCAACGGTCGGATCGTCGATTGCTACAATAATCATCCAACGGTTGGATCGTTGATTGCTATAATAATTGAGTGGCGGACCTTAACGGAACTAGGTTCAAATGATGGAAATTCGTCAATCGGACTTTACATACAAAATTGGAGAATCAAATTTAGCCTAGGAAGGTCAAGGGATGCCTCGGCCCACGCGTCGTCGCAGGTGGTGGTCGGCCGTCCCGACTCGCCTGAAAATTCAACTATTTCTAAAAATTCTCAAACTTCACAGAATTGAAGATCTCAATTAGTAGAGCAACTTTCATACCTGCAACCAAGGCCAATTTGGCAGGGAAAAGCCCCAATTTCACGAAAACCCGTCGGCACCCTATAAATGAGTGGTTCTTGATTCAACTCCAAACAAACTCCGACAGCTCAACCAACGTATGAGCTTTGTTTCAGACCTCAGGGAGAGTCTAATGATGGTAATAATTGGAAGAACACGTTTCAGATTTGGTGGATCTTGGCCATGGGTCTCACGGCACCCACGAGCTTATTTCTTCCCAATTCCGAACTTAATCTCCTCAAATTTGATATAGAAATGGTAGAAGAAATGTCTATATGATGATTGGGAGTGGTAAATCTGCCCAATCCATCGGAAAAATGATGAATTTCGCCGGAGAAACCTATGGGTCGCAACCGGGTTCGCGGGTTAAGGGGAATCCAGTTTGGTTCCCCTCTTTCTCCTCCTTTCTCCTTTCCTTCCTTTCTCTCTTCTCTGATTGGTTACTCTTTCATCTCTCATTTCCTCACTGGTCTGTTTCCCCCTACTTTCTCTCCTTTATCTTACATCTGCACCAACCATCTTTCTTTTCTTTTAATCTGGGCCACACACGTGGCTTTCCAGATTTTGCTCTGAAAATCTGGAGCTTTCTTGAACTTTATTAATTTACTAAAATGCCCCTAACTTAAAATGTTAATATCTCATTCGTTATAACTCCAAATTGCGCCCCGTTTACGCCTACACGTCCGTAACAACAAGTACTATAAGGATACACCAAGAAAATGAATCTTACATAACTCGACAAGGCGGTCAACAAAAGTCAATGCATTTGCCTCGAAGGGCATTTTCGAAATTTCACATTTAAAATTTTATAAAGACTATAACTTTTGGGGATGGGTCGTTACATCTACAATACTATTGGCTTGTGGATTTTCTTCGCTATGCAAAATATGATTATGCTTTCTCAATGGAAAATAACAAACTAAACTATTTGGTCTAAGGTTATTTTTCTTTTTTGAGTTTCACTAAATTTCTAAATTAAGGTAATTTATCATAAACTATAGTCTACCTTTCTCTAAAATTATGGCTAACTGGTTTCTTATAAACTCTCTTTCTTCTCTCAAAGTCTCTAAAACTTGATCTATTGCTCTTTTTGCTACTAAAATTTTATGTTGCACTTCTGTATTATTATATTTACTAATAAATGAAGGATGTTCAAGATAACCAAGATAAAACTTCTACTTCTTCAAAGTCCTGCTAATTCTTTTGGAGATATATGTTAATCTTTACTTTATACTAGTTATAGTTGGGTGTCTGGGACAATAAATACCTGGTGGTTGTGGTTGACAAGGTCTACAAGGACAATAATATATGTTATTCATACAAAATAAAAGAGTGATATCAGTTGTGTTAATGACTTCTGTCTTCAAGGTACTATTAAAATGCTAAACTTGGCTCTGATACCAAATTCGTAAAGTAAGCCCGGTTAAATAGTCAGATGGCCATTACAACAACTAGACATAAAACCTTGCACATGGAACTCAACATGTTTCAGCATAACAGCCACTCACAATGCAAGTATAAGGCCTTAACGGCTGAACTCAAAGATACAAAGAACTCAGAGGTACCCTGATTAATGTCCAGTTATTTGTATGGCAAGCATTCAACTATAACAGAGTGCTCGAACAAAGAATGATCTTCAGTTTAGCAGGTTAATAATATAACTAAAATAGTGTTTCCCTGTTTTGGATTAGAAGTCTATTTAAACAAGCAAACTAAATAAAGAAAAGAAAACTTACTTAAGACTTGGAGATTGCTTGAATCTGTACACTTGAACTTTTATTGATATATAGAATGTTTACAAAGAGAAGTGTTTACAAAGGATGCCAGAAAGGTTTTGGATGCTTGAGTGTATGAGGATTGAAGTATGGTGTGTCTCTGGTGTGTGTTTACAATGAATATAACTCCTCTTATATTACATTGAATGAGAATATTATGGTAGTAAAAATCTTTACAAATGAATGGTGTAGACGTATCCTTGGTACTTGTCATTTGCCATTTTGCTTCTACTGTTGCTGAAATTGTCAGCACTGTTTCTAAAACGTGGTCTGACTTATTTGTCTTCTTTTGCCTTGTTTTGATAAATGCATGTGAACTTGCTTGTCTCCTTTTGCTTTGTCTTGATAAATGCATGTCAACTTACTGCATGGCTTGTCTCTTGGAGCCCATAACTTTGTCATTTTTTTTATTTTTTATTTTTTTTTATTTTTTTTATTTTTTATTTTTTTGCTTTGATGAAGAGCATGTGATTTCAGATGGATGTTGGAGATTGAGATACTTTTGTCTCTTTTTGTTAAAAGGTTTTCAAGGGCAACCTTGCCATTTTGTTTTGTTTTTTTTTTTTTTTAATTTATTTTTATAATTGAATTTGATCAAATTGTACCGAAGTCAGTAATTTCCGTCAGGCCAAAAAAGATGTGTGAAGTCCCGGATTTTCTCCGTGCTTATAGCAGTTTCCAAGCTTTCATGGCCAATATTGCCACTTGTGTAAACCACCAAACAGGTTGTTCCTGAGGAACTTGAGCTTTAATTTCAATGGCGAAATCAAACAACTCCTCCAATGTGCCAAATATTCTGTCTTGAAGCTCCGGCGTAAATTTGTTTGGCAGGACCATCACGAAACAGCCACACTCTTCGTGTGCATGGCAAACATCTTTGCGTAACGAGAGCCAAGAACTTGTCCCTGGCTTCCAGCAGTCCGCTTCGGAGAAATCGACTACTGGAATCTTGGCCACTGCTGCTATTGTAAGGCTCATCTTTTCCCTTGAGTTCGAGGCTAGGGCTCTAAGGATATTGAACTGCAAGCTGAACATATAGCTAGGCTGATGTATTTCAGATTCTTTTTGACATGCTTATTTGTTTTTCTTCCTGCACTTTAGATGAGTTTAAAGTAGAATTACGCTTGTATACAATAAAATGCTGAGATTTTAACTCGTAGCAGCTCGATCGGACCATGCAATTTGCATTTGTACATCTTCAGATCTCAGACATACTTGTAAATCACGTTTCTTCTTGTGAATTTTATTTAAGTGATGTTTAGGTCAAGTTCTTGAAGCAATTTAAAAACTAAGATGAAGTTCTTGAGCCAATTTCTCATTCTCTTCCTCTTTCACACTCTTTCAAACCCATCCACTTAATTGAGACGGGGACGTCACGAAACCATGAAGTCAAGAATATGGAAGAATCATGGAACCGGAAGTGAGATTCAACAAAACTTATTCTCCTCTTGCACACCCTTGTTCGTTCATTTCTAGCATTTGGATCGGATGAATTAAAAGAGAATCAGAGCAAAAGCTAGAGACCCACAAATATATATGCCCTACGCTAATACAACTCTTAACACTCCTCCAACATTAAAAGTAGTTCACTACATCAGTTAGCCAGACTAGATTCAGAATTACAATGGATCCCCCATGCCGAAGAGCGCCATATCAGTATCTGTAACCCACCGGCATCCCATGCTTGTCCAAGCCACCAGATCCCGGGTAGGCTTTATTTGCAAAGTTAGCGTGCAAGGCAGACGTCCATTGTGTACTTGATCTCGACTCACCAAAGCCATGAATGGAGTGCCTCTTCGTTGAGCTAGACCTATCATAGTGAGGCCCCTGCTTCGGAGCACTAAGAGACCTCAACTTAGCCTTTGATGATTCAGTGCACGCCATGTAATTTGGGTAATCGGAATAGCCGCTTAAGTAGCTTTTTGAGCCATCACGCTTTCTAGAAGTGAAGGGGCTTCTCTTCAAAGTAGCTCCCCGTGATGAAGCAGAATAAAACTGCGGACTACTGTTGGCAGTGCAGAAAGAGTCTTCCTCAACCTCTCGAGAGAGTTTCAATGGGCTAAAAGATTGGAGCTCGCAAGACGATGGACTTGGAAGTGTTTGATGGTTTGTGGAGGCTTTTGAAGTGGTAAAGCTATGGCTGTATTGGTCTGAGGCCAGAGCGAGGTGAGTAGAGTGAATAAGATTTATTCGTTTAGGTACAATGTATGGTTTCCCAGTATCAATTTCGAGGACCCTGTCATTCTTTTCATCATCAGTAGTTCCATTTGACCTGGAGCTATTTCGCTGCAGGATGTAATAGGCATGAGAATCTTATATAAGTAGCAACCATGAAAATGCAGTTGAAGGAAAGGATTTGAGCATACCCGAAGTATTGCCAACTGCTCATGCTTTGTACTCCTCAGTTGGATAGGATGTTCAAATTTTTCAGGGGTTGCTGGACCCTGCATGTAGATGAGATTTTTCCTTTTTAACGAATAAACAAACGTTTGGAAAACACAGATGATGATTTGGTCAGGATAACTCGTAAAATATACAAATCAAATGCGAATACACTTTCAATTTAAAGAGTATATCCCATATCATGTCCTCATCCACCAATCAGAGAGATTGAGAAATAAACTAGATACTGCAGATTACAAAACGCAGTGGTTTGCAGGTAATGAAAAAATTAAACACTAAGTAGCAAGTAGTTAACTCGATTCATTTCAATAACTAGTCTTATCGTTTCACCAAGAGAAAACTGTATAAGCAGTGCTAGTACACGGTTAAAGTGGAGGTTAATGATCAGTGGGACAAGGTAAATCTATATAGTAGTAGCTTGGAAACCATCAATACTTTCCCTCTAACATGTTATACGCCTCCAAGTTTGATAATGTACATTAACTGTTATACGTATCATGCTACTTGTCAACCTGCCATTCTCATTTATTCGACTGCGAAAGCTGTGATCAGCATATAACTTACACATGAATGCGACATGGAACTTTTATAATTTCCACCAAACAAATCTTCATCACGACATTATATGTTTGTACTGAAAAGACTGAAAAGTACATGCATGAATTCAAAAGGCTTCTGCAGTTTAAAAACAAATGGTTCACCACCACCCTCCACACACCCACCCCCCCCCCCCCCCTCCCTTTTTTTTTTTTTTTTTAAATCAAAAGTCCACGATTTCAATTGTTTAAATCTACTTAAAAGCACTCAAATTGGAGGGCATTGTAAATTTTCCTTACAGATTGGTGAAACTGAAAAGATTTGGTCCTTGAGTGCGAGAGCTCAGAAATCTGGGCCCTCCCTACTCGAGCTCTTGCCTGCGTTCGCAATATGGTTTGCAGTCGCTGTAACCGGTCAGCATAAAACTTCCTCACAATATGACCTCTTACCAACGCCTGAAGTCTCACCAATCCCTTTAATGCTTGCAATGCTCTCCTTGCCTTCAAAATGTCCATTCAATAAAGTACGTTAGCTTATGAAAACCTAATAAAACACAGTGGAGATGATACTGATCACTAACAACCAAAGTAATAATGAAAAACGTTTCACAAACCAACATTTTCGATTATAATCAGGCCATAAGGTATTGATAACAAAACCAAGAGACATGGTTTCTCTTCGTCGGAGCATCAGTACGTAAACAGAATCATAATCTGATTCATTGAAGAGCCTAAACTTCAATGACGTTTCAAAACATGGCGCCAAGGAGACCAACGTAGAATTCGAATGAAACAGGCGCCTAAATGAAAACAATTTTAGGCCAGTGGTACCAAATAAATCTATGACTCTGGCATGACAATAAGCAAACAAGGACATTTCACTGCCAGCCCTTGCAAAATGGTAAGAAGTTTTTATCCACTGTTTGACTCATCTCTGTCTGCATATTAATTTAAAATTGAAGAACCCAACCTACATTACACCCAGTAAGGACTTCCTGTTACCTACATCCCCGGGATCCACTGTGGCGTCCCGGACAATCATACAGTGACGTGTGGGAAAGTTAAAGCACATAGCATTGTATGATTGATCTGGGACATGACCGTAGCATCCCTGGAGTCTC
Organism: Pyrus x bretschneideri; assembly: GCF_019419815.1. Lineage (NCBI taxonomy): Eukaryota > Viridiplantae > Streptophyta > Magnoliopsida > Rosales > Rosaceae > Pyrus > Pyrus x bretschneideri. The sequence continues at coordinate 1,921,971 of NW_025999612.1, read as the reverse complement.
TCCTCCTCCCCTCCTACAAAGTCAATTAGGCAAATTCTTTTTAGGAACCCACCAGACTTTAAGTGGGCAGGACCAAACAGGCAAAAACGGCAACAGGCATGGAGTTTAACGTTTAGCCATCCACCCACTCCACTCCACTAAAATGCATATAACAAAAAAGTGACTGTTAAACAAACTTGATTAGATTTAGCAAGTCCCATCCTACTAACTCCCCCACCCCACATGACTCGTCGCTTGTATTAAATTAGCTAATCTTAACACTTTAGCTTTTGGTTTCTACTATGCTACTATGAGGAAAGATCGAACACTGAGAAAGCAATTTTTTTGCCCAAGCCTAAGGTATCCTGCCTGAAGGGTAAGACTAATCCCTAGTGGGGCCTAGAAAGACTAAAGACATTTCAGTCCATCCTTGGCCACAGTCAAATCGCTCAGGTCGTCTCAAAACTTTCAACTAGAAAATCATCCGCGTTTTGCCAATTTCGTGCCTCGTACCAAAAATCAGAGAGCGAACCTGACTTGAAAGTCTTCCACAATTCCACTGAATCACTTGTTGTGGCTAACTGAGAGAGCACTTGAAAAAGCCAAAAGCTTTAAGACTTTAAAACCCCAAATGGGCAGTAAAAACAGAAAAGCCAAAAGCTTCAAAAAATCACTAAAAAACCCAATAAAAATAATTTTGCAATTATAAAACCCGAATGTAAGAGAAAAGCCAAAAGCGTTAAGAAATCATTGAAAACTCAATTGAAATTAACACTGTAGTTACTAAGAAAAACCCGAAAGTGCAGTAAAAGCGGAAAATCCAAAAGCTTTAAGAAATCACTATAAACCCAAACGACAAAGTGCAGTAAAAACAAAAAAGCCAAAACTTTTAAACTGAAAACCCAATTGTACAGCCACTTGGTACAACTCCTATTTCTCTTCACGCGAAAAACCTTAAGTTCGATTCTTGTCAAAAACAAATTTGAACTATATTATTACAAATTTATTATGGATAATACGAATATCACCGGACTATAATACTAAGTTGCAAGTGGGAGGGAATCAAAGAACCCAAAAGCCACAGTAAATCCATGACATTGACATTTTGACAAATTTGTCACCACGGCAACACCAACTCATCCACATACCTTTTTCCAAAAACCATCTACAAAATGCACGGAACAAAAGACAATTCACACAAAACAAAATTAGAAACCAGATTTTATGCAAACTTCCAATCACCAACAACCAAGACTTAATCATCCATTCTCTCTCTCTCTCTCTCACTCTCTCTCTCTGAAAACACCAACACAACAAAAATGGAAGGCCTCTAAATTGAAGGGCCATGTGTGGGTGTACCGAACCCTTTGGGAGATCCAGTGGTCCACACGCTCTCCCTTGGATAGTAGCGCAGTACGCAGCCCTCGGCGCATTATAGTGGGCTTTCCAACATTGAAAAATGTATAGGGGTACCTAGAAATGGCAGTGAAAGAAGCTGCACGCGTTGCCGTTTTCGGAGAAACGACACGGAATGTACAGCTAGATGCAGCCCGACTGGGCATTAGAATAATTTTACCAAGACCGAAACGACGTCGCATCGGGCCTTCGGTTACAGAAGGTGCAACAGTGCAGTAGTGGAACTGGATAGAAGAAGAAGTGGTACTGTTTGTGTAAGCACCAACCAGAAAGTATGGAAGAAGGGACACGTGTCAGCTTCCAGGCACAATGCTGATCCCAGTAACTTAATCAGAGATTAACGGTAGACTAAAAAATTAAAGGAATTAATACGGGGATACGAACCAAACAGCCTCGGAAAGCAGCTTGAATTTTCACAGCGGCCCATTCTTCTTCGCGAATTCCGATGCGGCTACCGTGCACCGCGGAGCTTCTGACGAACCGCCCGCTGCTGGTCAGCCGTACCACCGCGGCGGCCGCTTGGGCGGCGGCGACTGCGGCCTCGGCCACGGCGGCGGTAGCGGCTGCCACGGCGATTGCGTGTTTGTTGGGGTCGACAGTGTCGTTGGAGGAGTCAGTGCGTTGGTGATGCCGTACGGGGTCGTTTTGGTGGCGCTTTTCTCTGTAGGACTTGACGAAGCTCCAGCGGTGTTTGTCTTTGGTGGGTGGTTTAGGGGAGGAGGAGGAGGAGGAGGACGGGGGTTGGTGGGCGGGGTTGAGCTTTTTGAGGCCCAGGATGCTCCAGAACCATTTGGAGGCTTTGCCCATTGTTGGGGGTGGGGAGTGCGAAGGCTAAGGGCGGTGGGATGGGAGTGGAGTAAGAAAGTGGTGGTGGTTATGGACTTGCATTTGCAGTTGCAGGAGAGAGAGAGGAGTGGGAAGAGGGAGTGAGGAACGTGTTGATGGTTAGACTTGGGAACTGCGGAGTATAAGGGCATGAAGGGGAGGGAATTTATACGGTTGAGATTTTGTCAAAGGAGGGAGGGGCCGTTGATTTAAACACGTGTTGTTGGGAGGTGAAATTCTATGCTCTCTCCCTCTACATGGCGCGTATGCTTCACCCCATTGCTACTTTCTTCTTCTTTTTTAAATTTTTTTATTTATTTGTGGTTTTTTTTCCTAAATTCTTGGCCGATCAAAAAGTTGGAGTAAGAACAAAAGAGTGCCAATAATTTAGGATATAACGTATTGTTTTCTAGTTTTTATTTAATACAACAAGATAGAAAAGATGATGACATAAAAATTACACAAAATAAAAGTGTAGAAATTTGATACATTCAATTGTTTTTAAAATTTTTAGAGTAACAATAACAATTTCTTTGATTAATTTTGTATTAAATAATAAGGGTGAAGAACAAGCCTTCCATATGGATCGTAGTCTATCTCCTTAATGGATGTCAAGTCTGGTGGGAAGATATTGATGATGTGACCTTTGACCTGCCCACGCCTTCCGATCCTCTCTGTCCTTGTACCAAAATTCACCTCTGTTACCTTGATTCGAGGTTGAGATTTCCTTTGTCACAGCTATGGAAGGAGATCCTCACGCACTTCCACATCGGTCTTTGTAACCTTACTTCGACCTCTGTTCGCATTATCTCCTGCTTCGATCGCCTGAATGAGTGGTATCATGTCGAACTAGGTTTGTCTGAATATCGTGTTCTCTATCAGCTTCGGAAGAGCACCGGCACTTGCTACTTTTTTCAATCTCGATCTACGCTTCGTTGGCCTGCTTACATCACTGAGCTTTCGGGTCATGACAAGGATTGGTACAGAGATATTCTTTTGGTAAAAGGGACTAGGAGGGAGATATATCTGAGCCGAGAGTCCCTTGTAAGCTCGGAAGTGACATTCTATGCAAAATGGATGATCAGAATCTTGGCCGGTGTCGTCCTGAATTTATTGATAGTGCCTTCAAAACCATTCTTACTTTGCACCAGAGTTGGAAGTGGTAGTGTGCCGGAGAGAGAGTGCACGGGAGAGACGGCATCATCAACCTCTGCTCTAACCATCCTATCCCTAACCATGTGTGGGTTCGGACCCAAGATGCATTGAAACCTCCAAAACGTTCTAAAGATGCCCCTAGGGCGGACAAGAAGAAAAGGAAGAAAGAAACTGATCTGAAGCAGCTCTGAGAGCGATTCTGGCTAAAACATCTAAGAAGAAGACCAGGTTGGCAAGTGGTCCCGAAGTCGGTTTAGATAAAGCGCCTGAGATTTGTGAGATCATGTATCTTTAGACTTTGTATTAATGTTATTGTTAGCAGTCTGTTTTGACCTAGAGCCTTTTTAGCCATTTCATTGTTGTATTAGTTACTTACCTAATTATTTGTGACACTATATATGTACACCTTTTGGTTAAGCCATGCATGCTTTCACTTCCTGCATGCAAAGAGTAAGGACTAGTGATTAGGCTTGCCATTTTAATGACACCTGCCATTGTAACAAAAACTATGAGCATCATCACCTATATAAGCTGTAATATTTCTACGACATTCTTATCTTTTGTCCTCCCAATCTTTACAACTAGCATGCCACCATTTCCCAGCCGCCAAAGCCAACCAATTAGAGCCTTTGTTAGCCGCCTTATATCCCTATAAATAGGAGCTCTGCTCCATTTGTTTTCCAACTACAATTTGCGTGCTCTAGTTTACGTAGAGGTGGTATATAATATATATGTATGTACGTGTGTGTATATACATATAGTGAGAGAAAGAGAGACTAGAAAAGATAAGGGTGGAAGAAATACATTGGTTTAGGAGTGATCAAGACGTTAGATCAAGTGCATGGAGTTTAGCTAGTGACGTGAATCTTCGTTTTAGCTTTGGACTTGAGGTAGGGATTTATTGGGAACTTATCACTATTGGGATTTTGTCTTGTTTAAGCTTTGTGAAATATGTGTTCTACTTGATATATCTCTAAAATTGATATTTATGTATATTGAATTATGATTTATATAACTGTTAATGTTGAGAATGTGGATATTGTGGTAATGTTGATTAATATGCGTACATCATTACATATTGGAGTGGGTGGATTTTATTGGAATATTTGAGATTGGGATATAGAAAATAAAATATTATTTTGTCTGTTTGAGTTCGACTCTTGTAGGTACCAGCAAGGGTGGCCAAGTGAAATTATAGGAATGTTATGAAGTAGTGAGGACTCTGGCGACCGAAAGAAGAACAAGATGACCAACAAAATGGGAAATTTGCATTGATTGAGTTACGGGGGTTATAATAGAGCATTCGGACCACCGCTGCAATGGTAAAATGCATGGTATGGGACATGCAAGTCTGTGTGTTTTATTATATAGATTAACGGGTTGGGTAATTGAAGTTAAGATGCATTCATGATAAATAATTTATGTTTGATAACATGTTATAATTTATTTATGTGAGCATGACACTTGGTTTAGCCATGACAATTATCCTTGATAAGATTTATGTCCCTATCGAGCTGTGGTTTCGCTCACCCTACACATTTTAGACCTTGCAGGTTCCTACAAGTGTAAAGAAAGGTAGACGAGTTGAGATTGTGTTAGATGAGAGGTTTAAGATTTTTGATTTATTTTTGTACACCTGTAAGAGTTATTTTTTATAAGAGAAGTTTGGTTTTTCTTTTATTTTTACTTTTACTAGCGCGGGCACTGGTTTATTTTTCTTCTGACCCCAGGTCCGGGGGGTACAAGATTGTTGACCTTGCATCCTCATCATAAGAGAATTTGTAGCAAGCCCTCACAAGCTTTAGTGGAGGAAGAGGCAAGTTTATCCTTGTGGAGGCATTGGCATTGTAGCAAGGGATTTTGAGGAAACAACCGCAACCATCTGTACCTCCGGCTTTTGGTTTTACGACTGCCGTTTCTAATAGTCAAATTCTGGCTGAGGATTTGAGTAACTAGGTGACTGATGGGTCATCCATTATTCCATGTATTAGTAAATGAGTATTTGTCGAGGTACCCAGCTTGGTGATTAGGCCCGCCGTTGGGTCAGAACCACTCCTCTAGATGCAAGTGGTCTTTATGACACAGGATATGCTCAGGCTCTGATTTGCTTGGCTATCGCTCCTGCCAATTTCAGAGGGATTATGAATGTGGATGACGTTAGAGAAAAGTGTTATCAGAGCAGATACGAGATTTGTTGACACGCTCGACCCCGATAACCTCCAAACACCAGGGTAGGCATGTGCTGGCCAACACCCGAAGGTAACGAAGCCATACTTACATGCATGAGAACTATGAATAAAGAACGAACATAAATAAAACTTGTAAATTTAATTATGATGAATATGCAATTGTGGAACGTGTTCGGAGCATACAACTAAACCAAAACATTGAAGAAGGAATATTATAAAAATGTACGAACAAAGAAATGGGTCTTACATTGAGAAGACTCGAAGATATGCTGCGAGAGTGCCTTGATGCCGGGGTTGTACGCCTCGATTCTAAGTCCTAAGGGGCTTAAAACAAAACATGAGTGGACTAAGTTTATATATATAAGTGGTACTAAAATAGTTATTCTTCAACGTACTAACCCCCAATTTAGAAAACTCATATAGCATAAGTAGTAATAGGTTTTTCCAAAAACCTAGTATGCCATAAAACTTCATAAAACATATATCATATATAGTGTGCTTAGTAGCATCATAAAGGCGCATATAATCTTCATTTGCCCGAAGGCACTTCATCACCCGCTTGTAGGCATATATAATTCTTCATTCGTCTGAAGGTATCATTCACCAGTAAGCCCTACATCACCTGACTAAAGTCATATAATGATATCATTCGCCCGTAGGTAGAAATAAATCTTCATGCGCTTGAAGGCAGTATCATTTGCCCGTAGGCCCTACATCACCTGACTAAAGCTATATAATGATATCATTCGCCCGTAGGCAGATTGTATGAATAACCACTAAGTAAGCACATAAAAATATAAACCTAAACTTTCCAAAATATATCTCATCAGAGCTTAGTAGCCCAAACATCATACATAAAGCATGAATCCAATTTTCTCAAAAACGTTTCATAAAACGTATCCATAAAATCATGATTTTCGTGTATGCATTTCTAATAGTAAAATCATGCATTTTGGAAAGGGTCCACTCACCTTAGTTTGTTGATGAAGAGCCGTGCAAACAAGAGAAGACGGAAACGACACTAACAAACGCACCTAAGCACATAAAGGGACCATAGGATAAAAATTTAAAAACTAAAATATCTTTGTTTTCTCTATAGAGCCCGAGAACCCCGGTCTTTTCTAGTCCAAATTATATTTAAGAACTCTCAGCCCCAATCGTCGCGACCTTCCAAATTTAAACCCAAGTTACCCTATTCCCCACCACCTTTTGCCCTTCCACCGCCTTTAGCTGCCTAATTTTATTTCTTCCAAATTCATATAAGTTTTTTAATCCTAGACTCTAGTCATAACTCCCAATTAATAATATATATGTTACATTAACAAATTTTATCTTTGTAGAGTCACTAATTGCGTTATATTGTTGAGGAGAATTTGTTCGTTTTATTACCTTTGCGATTAATCTTGATTTATTCAATGAACCAAATTAAGTAAAAAATAGCGATACGGAACCAAATTAGTCTAATTTTTTTTTTTTTTTTTGAGATTTTATGTTTGGACCCCCGAGCTAGAAATCCTAAATCCGCCGGTGATGGCGTGGCCCATTTTATCCAACACGGCTTTGTACGTACTGCCCGAGAGGAAGAAACCGGGCACGTTGAACAGCGAACCGGGATAGTCTGACGTCAGCACCTCATCCTCCTCTTCTCGCTTCTCCTTCTCCTTCTCCTTCCTCCTCTGGTGTCCGAGCTGGTGGAACTCAGCTCGATGCCTGGCGTGACTGGCCTCCAGGCTCCGGCACCGATCGAATATAACTTTGTACAGAGTCTTCGGCAGGTCGTGGGCGGCCATCGCCGTGGATGCCGAGGTGTCGCGATGGCGGGGGAGGAAAGGGGGCGGGCAATGCGCATAGTAGCTAAATATAGCGGTTTTTTTTCCTCTTTTAGTTTGTCATCGCGCGAGCAGGTCTGCTCGAAACGAAATGTTTCTCTGAAATAATATTTTAATTTATTTCTTAATTATTTAATTCGCTGTGTCTGCGCACTCGCAGACGATCACTGGCTCGCCACGTGTCGCCTGCACAGGAAGGGAGGCTGTCGGGTGCGGAGAGGTGTTATTGCCACGCCGCCATTGGTTTGCGTAAGAGTCCAAACTCCATCTCTACCGCCACCACACAAGCACTAGCAAACAGATGGGTTGATGACTTTCATTGGCAATTGTTTAATCCCAACCGTTGAATCGTGTTGTTGATGACTTGAAGCATGCGTTCATCCACATTTTTTCCTTCCTTTCGGCTCGCACATATTATGTAACAAACTTTCTATGTTGGCAATTTCATTTTGATAGTGGGCGACTTTATTTATTTAATTATTTAAATGGAATCTTCACGTTTTTTTTTTTTTTTTTTTGTTTTTTTTTGCTGAAAAGACTCACAAAGTCATTTCAGTCTCTCTTTAACTACTATCATGTGATTCATGAACGTCAATAATCGAACTCAGAATGTGTTGTATAGAATACCGGCATAGAATTCGTCTCTCAACTATTGGGTCACCTAGTGGTTGTTAGTGGGTGACTTTAGTTGAATCCCCAATTTTTTAATTCAAAATCTCATTGCGTATGAGTGCAAACATAACCATAAAACTACCATGATTCACTTCGTTTAGATGTACTTTTAAAATGACTGAAAACGTTGTTGGTGAAAATGTTTTTAGAATCAATCATTTGTAAAAATGTAAATGAATTCTGAAGAAAAAAAAAACACTTAAAGTGTTTACTGAAGGAAGCACCAATGTCTAATATTATCTGTAAAGAATCTCAACGTTCACTACGCATATTCACACTCTCAAAATCGCAGATGTATCATTCAATAACTATTTGGTTTTAATTTTTATTTTTAGATACTAAAAATTTGTTTGATAACTGACAATAAAAATTAAAAAATAAGGAAGCTATTATTAGCACTTTAAAATTTTTATTATACATTCCTCACAAGTGTATTTTTCTTTCTATGTATAGAAAATTTAGAATGCAAAATGAAAGTGTCAATAACAAGTTCCAAAAATAAAAGTTGCTTTTTTAAATTTTCAAAAATAAAATTTACAGTTTTCGATTTTTATTATTTTAAATTGATCTAAGGCAGATTTTGCAACGGTCGTTTGCTTCTTTTTTTTTTTCGAATAAACGAAACTGTCAGTTTTAATACGCGCTCTCTTCCTCCCCACACCCCCCCCCCGGGGCGCCGCCGCCGCCGCCCCCACCCAAAACAACCGCCCTTCTCCTCCGTCTCTCCCTATCACACTTCCCCTAATAACAGAAACGATGCGAATCCAAACGCTAAAATTAGGGCACGAAACCCTCCTCTTCGTCATCTGCTCCGTGTGAGAAGAACTCCGATTCCGGAAACTTGAACTGCACTAAAAAGATGGTCCTCAACATGGCCGTTCCCAGCGGCGCGGTAAACAGAAAACTCTAATGTCCCGAATTTCACTTTCTCTTTTCTTTTCGGATTTTCAAATTTTGAAATTTAGATATTGTGGTAATGGGGGATTTCTGTACGGATTTGCAGATTGGCGGAGAGGTGGCGATTGTCGCGGAAGTTGTGGAGGAGAATTCGAGTCAAAAGATGCCAACTTTCCGTATAGGGCCTTTTCTGACAGTGAATAAATCCGCAGCTTATGCCTTGTAGGAGCTTGCTTACGTACGGGTGAGGAAACCCAGACTTTATTGTTGAATTGTTCATTTGATTTCAATCTCGGCGTGTGTTGTGATTAGGTAACTTAACATCAAAGACGCCGTGGATCACCCTTTCATTCCAGAGTGCTAATAACATAATCCAATATTAAATACCTAATTACAAGACAATTGTGATGTTTCAGGTCTAAGGACTAATTTGCACTACTCTAACAATTGGGTTCCTATTGACACGAGTATTATTTTTAGTACACATACATAAGATCTCGAGGCGATCCCGGTCAATGAACTTAATCTCCATTAAGCAATTCACTAACCTTGATTGTTTTTAGGGCATGCAACCAACACACACAATACTCACTCTTGCATTATGAAGTGTTGGCAATGTGGTCGGTTTACGTGGGATAATAAACCAACTAGGAGAATATTAGATTGATATTAAATGGTGACAACAAATACGCATCTATATACAAACGAAAACGCACTCTGCAATAGTCATCCTACTCTCCTGCCTAATGAATAAATAAGAGAATTGTAAGATGACTATTATCGCGTGCCAATAACAATTCCTTAAAGAACACATATTCTCTGATGGATTCTTATAGGAAAACGATTTCCAAATACCACTTTTCTTCTTCCATACACCCATGTTTATCTCTATCTTGATTCTCTTAATTAGTCAACCCAAAGGTCCGACATAAAAAAGAGCATACAAGAAAAAATGTGTGCGAGAATCACTTGGTTATTATAACGACGCACCTAATCAGTTGTCATGTACCATAGGCACCATTCATATATGTTTTTGAGAAGAATAAAGGCAACATTCTTATACGACCTCTGGACAATCTACATGGGGAGATTCACACGTTACAAGCATCCAATACCTAGTTGTTGGAAATCAAGACACCATTTTTCAAAACATGTCTACATTTTAACAAAAAGCAGAACTGAAATCTGAACCTGGACAAGAAAATGAACCGAGCAACCTTTTTCATAAGATGTCTATAACGAACAGAGTGCGATAAACGACGTTGTTAACTAAAACAGACCGTAATGTATGAACGACGGTACAATTCATTCTACAATGTAATTCAAGTGATAAAAATGTTAGCGACAACTTCCATCTGCAATGCAGAGACAGTGTGGCCTTTGCAGTGAGAATACATATAGAAGAACCTTGTTCAGAAAGTGAACACGTTGTACAAACGACGGCATGACTCGATTACCACCATAACCAATTTTGTACAAATGAAACAATGATTTGAAGACAATACCGAAGGTTGTCTTAAAAGAAGAGAGAAAGAAAAGAACGTGTGAAATATTGTATCACGTAGTAGGTTTTGAAACCCCCACGGTTAATTAAAAGCGAAAGAAGGTTTTGAAACTCTACATAGATGCTGATGAAAACGTGTTCAAAAACTAGTAATGGCCTTCTAACCCGTTGTAAACACAGCCTTGTACTGTTGCACGCAATCCGTTAAACGAAGAGCCACTGTTGTTAAATCACTTCTGCTGCAAGGAATTTACTAAGACGATGAACCATCAGAGACAAACTTCATTTGTAGCAAGTGATTAAGATTTGTCAACATGAATCTTTGTGTTCGATAGCTTTCTTAGCTTCCTGTCATGATTGAGCATTGCACTTACACTCTCAATCACCAAAACAATCTGCATGGTCCAAAGCACAAATTAGTAGAGAGGGATAAGCCAAAATATTCCATAAAATTAACAGATCGATCAAAATTGCAAATCTGCCTTTGGGTTTATCAAGTATTTTACAGCCTACATAGCTTCACAGCGTCACCTATTAATAGGTTTTCCATAATCAGCTGATCTAAAGCGGTAACATTAAGTAATTTTAAGTTACTGCATTTAGATTGACAATTTTGAAAGCGTGAACTGGAATCAAATAATAAGGAAAATTTTGGTTAATGTGTCAAATACAATTATCAACTTTCAATATATACAGGAGCAATATACAGAAGTTTTTAATATCATTTAGATCTGTTATACAGAAGTATTTTACTCATACTAAATAAACAATCGTTTTAGAACTAAATAGGATATAGGACCTGGGAAACGAAATGATCATGCTTTCAAGACTTATTTTACTTATACAGAAGTATTAATACTTAACACTAAAGTGGTCATTTTGCATGGTATTCAAGCTGATACGAAATGATCATGCTTTCAAGACTTATTCATTCAAGTGTGGAAGTATGTATAGCAGGGGTGATGACTTCCTCTCATGGTTTATTTCACAGAAATCTAGCTATGAATCATCTATACAATAACCGAAGGTACATTTTTTTCTGCCATAGAAACTCTTATATGAATCATCTGATGCTCTACAGTATTAATGGACAAAGAATAATTGATGAGAGTTTACAAACCTGCAAACAAGCATAAGTAATTGCAGTAGCGAAGTAGAAATTTGCATTGCCAGTGCCCTGCAAGTTTGAAAAAATTCCTTATTCATAAGAAACATTTGTATTTTATGCCAACATTCAGAACAAGTGCAACTATAGAGAGAGACATACCCTCCATATCCATAGGTTGTGCATAACAGGGCTAAGGAGGGAAACGCCAACATAAACGCTGAAGAGGCAGAACGAGAATCGCATTTCTGCATATCATAAAATATAAGGTTTATTATCTCAAACCATGTCACATGCATAAAGGGAACAAAAAGTGAACCTACTGACTTGCCTGACAGTTCATTAACAAACCAGCCCAACAAACCAATGTACAGAGCTGAATCCCCAACCTAAGCAAAATTTCAAGAATAAAATATCAGGTCCCCCATCACATAATAAGAAGCACAGGCATCGACACTTTAGCTTCAGTACCAGTGAAAAGTAGGAGACTTCTAAAGCACACGGGGAACTTACAGAAGGATAAGATTTAAGCATTGAGGATATGGTGATGTAGACAAAAGCAAGAAAGCACGGACGATGCTTCAGCCGTATAGCCAATGGAAATATCATAAAGAGAATATTCATATGGAAAACGATGAGGAAGAAATTTCTGAAAAAATCGAAGACCTCTGCAAAGAAATACCTACATCAAAATATTACATGATGGATCAGATTCATGCCACACCCCAAAAATAAATTTAACCACACCAAAATCCACTTGCAAAATAGGTAAATTGGGACTCACCATAAGACACCTATATTTGGAGACAAATCTTGCACAGTGAGAATGAAACCATGCATTCTGCAAAACCCACCACAAAGTTTAGGAACAATTTAGACTAGTGATTTTATTGACTAGTGTTTAACAATAAAATAACATGTCTAAGAGCAACCCATGTATGGCATTTATGAGGCAAAAAGCAAATGCTCATATCATTAAACGCAAGCATAAAAGTCCAACCACATATGATATTAGTCAGTTAATCATGTTCTGAACTAACTCACACAATAAGGATCGCACAACAAAAGGATTTACTTCCATTACAACTATTTCATATGGTGGCTTTTCGGCATAAGAGATAAGATCATAAGGCTTTCCTTGGGACATAATTGGATAAAATCATTATTCAGTTCTTAAAGGAAGAACCTTTTAGTAGCATCAGTCTTCACTTTTCATTTTCCTTTTCTTTTGTTGGTGGGTCGGGAGGGCAGGGGGATGGAGACTACGCCAGGACATCCTGTGCAGAGCTCTAGTCTATATGCAGCTGTGCTTCCCTTCATATACTAATTTGACCAAGATTTTCCAGGCAAATTGGAATAGCTTTAAAAACTTTGATATATTTAGTTTGTTTTCTTGTAAATTAATTTTCATATGCAATTCTACTGACTCAATGTTTACATATCCTGAGTTTTACATGTGGATTGGATGACCTTTACGAACTGTAAAGTAGCTTTTTATTTTCAGTTGACTCCTTAATCAAACTCATTAAGGACTTGGATCAGTCATAATGTTCATATGATTAGTCCATTCTCTTCAACAGCTTTTTTTTCAAATCATATTTTGCACAAACAAATAGAAAATTTGAACAGAAGGAGATGCATATGTGCTGTTGATACCTTTCAAACATCTCCCAGAGACTACCATACTGTTTAGCAGATACGCCACAGAGAAATAACACATAGGCTGACCACACAATAGCCCACAATAAGAAAAGCATGACAGGTCTCCAAGAGAAAACATGGGGCAGCTCTGATTGATTAATAGCTTTATCCTGTTGTTGACAACTATCAATTGACGTTGCATCTTCAGCTTTACCATATCTCCTCTGTAGCAACAGTTTCCTCGGAGTATCTGGACCATATCCTAATAAAAGAATCATCTGGCAAAAAAAGGAATATTAGTTACTACTACGCATGAGAGGGCAAGAAACACACAAAACATGCCTGAGAATTATATTCTTATATTTTATTTTTTTTATATTTCGATAAGAAACATAACTTCATTAATGGATTGGAAGATAACTTCTTAATTTCATCAAGCACAATAAGTCAATGAAAAAAGGGGCATACTGGAATTATGAGAATCATAGGATAAAGAGACAGATGTGTTGCCATGACCCATCCAAAAGCAGCCAAGGGAACCAGTCCTGCAGTACATCGAAAGAAGAATAATAGGAAAATTCAATTAGGAGTTTCAAGGATTTTAAAAGAGTTTACAAATCCATATGTATTCAATCAAGATTTTAAATGACTCCATGGAAGTCCATGGGTATTCAATCAAGACTTTAAAAGAGTTTATAAAACACCACAGAAATCCGAGTGTATTCATTCCGGATTTTAAAGTAGTTCAATTAGGATTTGATTTTAAAGTATTTTAAAAGATGAAAGACTTTAATGGATTTGGGGGGATTTTATTAGTGTTTTTTAGGCTTTAGGAAATCAGGCCTCTCCCCCTAAGATTTCTAATGATTTCACTCAAAATTCAGTCTGTGGAACTCCGTTAAACTCCACGAATTTATAACTCTTTTAAAATCCTTTAAAATCCTAATTGAAAATTAAAAAGAATACTTTCCTTGACCGACATACCTTCACCCATTCCAAAATCAAATTCTAATATCTTGCCTTAAAGCATACTTTAGAGAAAAATATGTCAAATGCAATTAAAAATAATACTTTCCTTGAGAAAGTTTCAGAATTTGGAATCAGAAAATTATTCAATTATGAAATAGATGTGCTAATGTCATATGACTGGAATTGCATGCTATCGTTACCACTTAAGTCCACAAATCCAGTCATCAAGTGATACTGCTTCACTTAGAATTATAGTAAAATCTTAAAGAACCAAACTCATTATGTCCAATAAAGTTGTTTCCTGTAATAAGATTATAATTTGTCTGTAACTAACTTCATGTCACAACTCACAACAATATAAGGGCGGCTACTTGTATGGGTAATACCTCACATGAATGCCTATATAGTCTCAAACTATAAATAAGAAATCTTGTAACCAAAGTTGAGAATGTATTAGATTATTATTTTGAATAAATAATAATTCTCCTGAACAAAATGACAAACAGAAATTGAAAGAAATATACTGAAGAGTCTTAAATATAAAACAAAATAATTTACAAAAAGCCAATAGAAACATTCGAGTCAGAAGGATTATCGTTTGCTTACTTTTGCATGCTCCAAACAGGGCCAGTATGATGGCAAAATTTTCAATTGGAGATGTTGACAAACCCACACATGCAACTATTGTCAAAGGATTCCATAGGTACACAAGAGCAGCAATATCTCCAGAAGGGAGGACCTCTGAAAACAAAAAATATAAGCAATGCATCAGCTTGTGAACGGCACTGGGGTAGGCATAACAATTTTGGATTTCGTTCAGGGAATTCATACAAGAAAAACATGACTATTCCAATTAGGAGTTACGATAAGTATACAACAGCAGCAACAAAGCCTTTTCCCACTAAGTGGGGTTGGCTATTAAATAATAAGCCTACCACTGCTTTCTGATATCGTATCAAGATCTAGTGACTTCAAACTCTGCCGGTATGCAACCTGAAGAGTCTGACCAGTAGCACGAATAAGCATGGCATTCAATATATCTGCAACCACAAAAACCAAACTGTATCCCAAAATGTGTTGATATCAACTGTCTGACTAGATATTCCGAATAAGTCGAACAACGAAAGAAAACTACGGAACTCTAAATTATACGTGTAATGTGCCACGTTTATATGACATAAAGATGAATTTGTTGTCACAATTGAGCCTGTGAACGTGTTTTCGGTTTGGTAAGTTCTCAACTAAAATCAAATAAAGTACAAGGAAAAAAAATCCGACAAATCATATTATACTGCTATGCAAATTCCCAATATTGACTAGAATGCACTATCATGGAGAATTATAACGGGTTGTCATGCTGCGACATAGACTTTCCAAATATCATGTAGCACATGAATTCGTATAATGGGCAGCACAGAGAGGGAACTACGGAAAAGATACAAGATAATTCTTACCTACAGAGAAGATGATTGGGTTGCCCTTCAATTCTGCAGCACCAATCAAAATATCCAACAAATTACCAACTGATAAACAAAAAGAAAAAAATCCACCACCAAAATTTCACATTTACTTAATTGGGATTCAATGAAACCAAACATGACCCAATACAAATCACAGAGAGTAATGCCAATGGGAACAGAATTTGGAAAAGGGAAAAAGCTTTAGCTGAAACGGTACCGTTTGACGGTGAGTGGCCCGAGAAGTGAGAGTAACAAAGGAGATCCATGGTACATAGATCCTGCATATGGAGACATTGACGATTGCTTCAACCAGTAACCCTCAGCCACTGCAAAAAAAAATTACCAAATTAAAGCAAATTAGAAGATAGGTGAAAGCTTAGGTTTTTGAGAAGCTAGAGAGATAGAAAGAGAGAGAGGGCGTGTGTACGGCGGCGGAGGCTGGTGAGAGGAGTGGAGACTTCGGGGCGGGAGGAGAGGTTGAGATTTTTGGGGAAGTAGATGAGGACGAGCCTGAATAAAACTGACGCCGCCAGCCATGTCCAGAAGCCTCCGTGCTTCTGCTTCTTCCTCTTCGTGCTCTGCTCCTCCGTCTTCGCCTCCATTTTTCTTACAGCTTTGCTGTGTTTTTTGGGAGCGAGGTCACTAGGGGAAAGAGACGGAGACGACTCGGACGAGTTTGAAAGGTATAGAACGGCAGCGTTTCACTGTATCAGATTGTTTGATTGCCGGGTGAGGACTGAGGGGTGATGAGTAAGGGATTTGGATCCTCTCCGGATCCCCTCCTGGGAATCCCGGGGATCAAGGCACAATGATCGTTCATCCAAGATCGTACTGCTACAATTAAATGCTTTTTATATTTTTAAAAGTAAAGCAATCTCGTTTTGTGTAAAAAGCATTTAATTATGGCCGTACGATCTTTGATGAATGGTCCTTGTTTCTTGATCACCGGGATCTCCAGGGAGGGGATCCGGAGAGGATCTAAATCCATGAGTATGGGAGTCTTTTGCCTATTCTTTTATTTATCAATTTTTCTCAAATTGTACCTAGCCCTGATAGTGGCACAAAAAATAAATAGTTAAGATTGTAAATAGAAGATCATGTGCTAATAAAGTATTCGGAAGATAGGCCATGTTGTAAAAAGATTAGGATTTAAACCCTTGTAATGAAGTTTGTTTCGACATATGCCCAAAACCAAAACTTATGTTGTTCCTCGTTAGTAGTCTGCATGTGAGTCTCACATGTAAGACTAAGATGGTCATTTTATTCCTTCCATAGGCTCTCTTTTATTTAGAAGCAAATCAACTGGGTTTGGGACGATGAAATGATGAAATCACTAGAGATGGGAGTGATGAAATGGAGAGCAACTATTGAAGGGATGAAATGGTGACAGGTGCTTCTCACGCAGATGGTGGTTCTCACGGATGGGTTGCTTCTGCACATAATGTAACGGAGGTAGTCAAAATTGCACATTCACCTTTCTACTTTTATGATGTGTTTTTACTCCGCTTTTATTGAGAATTGGTAGTCAATTTTAGTGAGATAGTTGTTTCAATCTGGATAATGAATGATGTTGTTCTCCTATTCGGTTTGTTATTTGATGTTGTAGGACAGATATGGATTTTTGGGAAATGTTCTTTATTGAGAATGAAGTCCACAAAATAAAGAGGAATAAGTTCAAACATGTTTTTTTTTTTTTTAAAGCCAATTGCAATTTGAATACATTTTTGTCGAAATTGAGCTGTGGATGAGATGTAAGATTCAGTGAGCAACAAAAAAATTTGTATGATGAATTTTAGTCACATTTTTCACAGAATTGTTTGCAAAATCCATATTGATGATAGTATGTTCGCCTTTGGACGATCGATGCAGTACTGGTGCGTTTCCATTCTTATGTTTTCCAAGTTGAAGGCACCCGTGAAAAGGTCAGGTTCTTTATTACGATGACCTGCCCCATCATTTTCGTTTCATCCCTTCCATAGTTGCTTCTAAATGGAGAGCAACTACGGAATGGATGAAATGACCATCTTAGCCTCACACATAATGTTCACTTGCAGGCTATTAATGGAGGAATAACATAAGTTTTGGTTTTGGGCATTGTGGGACCATGATTTTTGTACGGCTGAAGTAAGGCTAATTTGAATATAGTTACCTCAGAAGTTCAGTCATGGACTCACCGGCTCCGAGCGGAGCTAGATCTGACGAAGGAGCAGTGCTACCATCACCCTATCCCGGGGTAATAGGTGTTAACAACATTGAGAAAGAATCAAAGAACATTAAAGAATTGAGAAAGATTGAAGAACTAGAGAGAGAAATGAAACTTCTGTATATTTGAGGAAAAATGACAACTAATTACATTTGTAAGTTGAAGTACATTATATATTGAACAATAACCACAAAGTAACTAATTAACCAACCAACTCATTTAACCACTTAACAAACATTATAACAACTTAAGGTGATGTGGCATTAGTTACACAATAACCAATGATCAAGAGACATTTGTCTTCATCCCCCTTCAATCTCAGCTAAGGTACCAAGCCTGAGATTGCAGCAATGTAAGTGAACTGTTGAGCCTGAGATTGCTTCAGACTTTCATTCTTTAAAGGCTGATGTGTAATCTTTTTCGAGCATCCTTGATAGGAATGTGAAAGAGTGTGAGACTTTATCTGACCGAAGGTTATCACTACGCTGGCCTCTTGCTTGGATTTGTTTAACAAGTGTCCGATAAATCAATACTGTCACATCCCGACTCGGGTCCCCACCGCATCCTAGGCTTGACTCCACCGTAGCACAATATTGTCCACTTTAGGCCCCAACCACGCCCTTACGGTTTTGTTTCTAAGAACTCACACGAGAACTTCCCAGTGGGTCACCCATCCTGGGATTGCTCTTACGTGAACTCGCTTAACTTCGGAGTTCTTACGGAACCCGAAGCTAATGAGCTCCCAAAAGGCTTTGTGCTAGGTAGAGATGAAAATATACATATAAGGCTTACATGATCCACTCCCCTAGGCGATGTGGGATGTTACAATCCACCCACCTTAGGAGCCTGACGTCCTCGTCGGCATACTTCTGACCAGGGATTGGCTATGATACCAAATTGTCACATCCCCGCCTGAGGCCCCCACTATATCTCGGTCTCGACTCCACCGTAACACAATATTGTCCGCTTTGGGCCCCAACCACGCCCTCACAGTTTTGTTTCTAGGAACTCACAAGAGAACTTTCCAGTGGGTCACCCATCCTAGGATTGCTCTCACGCGAACTCACTTAACTTTGGAGTTCCTACGGAACCCAAAGCCAATGCTCCCAAAAGGCCTCATGCTAGGTAGGGATGAGAATATACATATAAAGCTTACAAGATCCACTCCCCTAGGCAATGTGTGATGTTACAAATACCCACCAGAAAATGTGAAGAAAAAGTAGTAGTATAGGAGAGTATTTAACATGGTAAAATATTGGTCCATCTATAGAATGTTTGCTCTTGTCCAATGTCAAGATGACTCCATAGCTTGTACTCAAAAGGATCTAGAGTGGATAGTAAATGAGTTGCAGTATGATCCAAGGCAATACAAAAATAATAAATGTCAAACTAATAATCTTTTCAGCACCACCGTTTTTGGACATCTTCCCTACTTCCAGGAAGATATCACTAGCATCATGAAGATCTAATACAACTGAACCTAAGCATGCAAACGATTAGATAAATGAGCAGCAACAATATAATTCAAGCATTTCTTAATGAGCTACTTTTCAGCTTTTTTCTCTGTAGTTTCTGGGAACACAAAATCTTTCTGCAAACCAAAACCCTTACAAACAAAATGTAGGAACCAATTCTCCAAGACTTGAAACAATTATGATGCACATATCCAAAAGCCATGACATCTTGTATTCCTCTGCCTCTAACCAGTGATTCCTCTGCCTCTAATCATAGTTTCACAAATAATAGCCTTCTATAAAGGAGTTGGAACATATCCACATGCCGGTATATCAACTTCTAAACGGAATTATCCTTCGTGGGATTTATCGTCAACAATCTCATTCAACATTGGCTTCGGCCTTTAATATTTACAACAACAAAAAATTAACAAAACTATAATATAGCATTGGCCTTAACTATAGTACCACATGATCGCCCTTTGTGGATTTTACCATAAACAACTTCTTTTAACAATGGCATCGGCCTTCACATTTTCAACAATAGAAAATTAACATCTATGTAGGATTGCCTTTCGTGGGATTTACCGTAAAAGCCTTTCGTGGGATTTACCGTAAAAGACTTCTTCAAATTTCATTGCTTTAAGAAACATAAAACTGGAGTTATAGTAGATACATGCGACAACTAAGCTTGTTAGACTTGATATTATAGGATGTGATGGAATAAAAATATTTCCACGAACTCCTCAATATACTTCTTAAAAATCTTCCCAAACATCGTACTTCTCAATTTGGCACAAGTCAGCAGTAGTAATTGCAAGATTCAAGAAGGAATTAAGAATAAAGCAGTATTCAAGCAGAGAAATATGAGCAATTGGATATATAGACGACATCTCCAACTAACACAAATCACTGGTAGATACATCAAGTTATCAAGAATTAGGATTTTGGTGAATTAAGAGAAAGTTGCCAAACTTAGGAGATGCCGAAGCAACCACTAGAGGATCATAACCACCAATTGGAGGAATTTTCCCATCTTGTTTCGCTACTTCCGAATGGATCGATTCCAAAATCAATTAGACGTCGTCTCTTACATCAGGTCTCTGGCAATCGATCGAGTCCATAACATTTATGATCTCACTCTCTTACTCCATTGAAATCTTCACAGCAAAATGAAAAGGCCAACAAAAAAACCCAATTCTCTTAGGCATAGTGACAAACCCATGGCAGACAATTAACGAGTGTCATGAATTTCCATAAAATTTTGGCAACTCCATCAGACACAAAGAAACCCATAATCAAAAACCAAAGATATGAGCTTTTCACTCACATAATTGGACATCTCTTGAATTTCTTCAACATGGATCATAGATCAATTGAACCAAGAATTTATAAACGAATCATACAAAAACTCCAAATATATCTTAGATGACTGAAGAACCTTTCTTAAATCTTTAACTTGAGCAATCCATCAAATAGTTGATCTCGAACACATGGCATGTAAGATCGCTTATTCTAACACTAAAATTCATTGACGCATAAGATTGAACAGGTGATAGGCAAGAACTCACTAGCCAACTGCATTCAGATTACACCACAATTTCAAAAACCCATATACCCCCAACAATCTCTACACACGATCTAGAAGGAAAAATAACCTAGAAATTACAGAACGATGAAGAGAAAAAAAAATTGAGAATGATTGTAGAAGCACTAACAAACTTAATGGAAGAGAAATAAAACTAGAAGATGACAAAATCGAATGACAATGGAACCACTAGAATCCATGGCGTGAGCCTAGTGGCTCTGATACCATTTAACTACTTTGAGAAAGAATCAAAGAACATTAAAGAATTGAGAAAGATTGAAGAACTAGAGAGAGAAACTTTAGAGAGAGAAATGAAACTTCTGTATATTTGAGGAAAAATGACAATTGATTACATTTGTAAGTTGAAGTACATTATATACTGAACAATAACCACAAAGTAACTAATTAACCAACTAACAATTCATTTAACCACCTAACAAACATTTTAACAACTTAGGGTGATGTGGCATTGGTTACACAATAACCATGATCAAGAGACATCTGTCTTCAATAGGTGGAGTCCTGGCGACTCCACTAGATTACGATACTTGTTCCACAAGACACACGATTTGATCCAGATATGGACATAATCAGATTCTTTAAGTCTTGGAGTTCTTACAATCTAGAAATTGGTGTGCGTTGCAAATAATCATAAGTCCTAAGATGATGCAATATCTATTTCTAGACATCCTCTAGGATTCTTTCGGCTTAGAGTAAGGATTATATTCTAAAAAGGTCTCTCTCTCTCTCTCTCTCCACAGTATAAGTACACTCATCTAGGGTTTATCTCTGGTAATGCAATCTAAACATTTGAACTCTCATATCCACTACTTGAGTCTAAAACTATTCACTGACTTGACTGTTAAGACCTTTGTTCGGCACACCCCAGGTCCTAGGCTTACTCACGGTTGTTTACTGTTTTGTAGGTAGCCGAGTTCGAGCACTTTCTCCACACATAACGGTGCGCGTATTTGGTTCCAACAATTGGTGCTTTCATTGAGTATTTAACTTTTATTCCTCTTGGCCAAATTATTCTACCAACTGACATGTCTGAAATCTCGATTAATGACAATGGCCTAATGATCCTCCAAGACGACGTAAACCAAGGATATGACGAGGCCACCGTCATGGATTACATGTGGGAAGACGGCATGGAAATTTGTTCATCCCTAGAAAGCGTCCAGCGAAGCCCACTGATCATAGAATCTGCAAGACTCGCCAACATGTAAATGCACATTGAGGACCTAAAAGAAGCCGTTTCTTGCTTCAAAGAATTAGCAACCTAAAAGACAGAAGTAATCGATTTGACCTCCAAAGAACCACCTCAGCGCCCTGCCCCTGATGAGTACTGTAAGAAGTCCAGAAGGCTTTAGGGTCTCCACCCTGTCCCATGCATAGGAAAAGAAGCATTCTCTAGAGTAAATTGCATATATAGTGAGCAAGAATATTTGGGGAACACCTGAAAAGGAAGAACAGTGGCTTGCAAGAACAAGAATAGTGGCCTCCATCAACAAACCACTAACCATAGATTCCAACATCCCCATGTTCTGCGATCGAGATCTAGAAGATTTTTACTCGCCTCACGATGATGCCTCCATCATCAAAGTGCAAATCTCCAACACTCTAGTAAGTCGGGTCCTAGTCGACAACTTACATATTGGCTACCGAAATTTTAAAACACAGCTTGCAATGTTCTATACCAAACCAAAGAACCATCATTCTCCTTTAACTCTGTTTTGTTTTTGTCATGGTATGAACAACATAAACAAAGTTTGGAATCTCAATCATTCGAATATAAAATTTTAGAAACACAACTAACATATTAAGAAATTCAAAGTAGTACTGAGAACATATCAATGCGTAACTTTTTTTTTTATATATAATTTATATTTATTAAAATAAAATTATTAATTCACGTGAATGTACAATACTTGATGAGACAAGTATAAATTATAGTATGTTTATATGATATATGAACACCAAATCTTCTCAAATAAATAGAGTTTTAGTACAATTGGACGTAGTGTTTTATCTGTTTGTTTTGACAAATGATGTGATAATTATATTAAATATTTGTAAATTACGAGAATAGGGCTTTAAACTTAGTGTTAAGAGTAAAGTACACTCCTCTAGCCAACTTCACCTACAATATAATTTACAACCAAAGCTAAGTCTTTCACAAATAGCTGTGAGAGCCATGTTTTATAAGAATCATTGAGCTAAAATTTTTTGACGTACCGTATGAGTTTGACTCAAAATTTCTGACCCACTGATTACGAGCTTTTGAGATTTCAAATCTTCTTCTCATTATCTTTTTTCTTTTCCAAAAGAAGTGAGCCTAATGCCTAGTATGCAAATTTACTATTAAACCCAAGTTGATGTGTCCTTTATAGCCTGCTTAGACAAGAAGTTATCTGGGTGTGCTTGTGCAATGTGTCAAGTGTCAACAAGTTATCCGGGTGCACTTGTGCGATGTGTCTCCGATGCTTTTTGCCCTTCAAGACGGAGACGTGGGAGACTAGAGAAGAACGGCCGAAAAGCACTTTCACCATTTAAACTTTTTTATTTGGCTATTTTTTTTTTTTAGTTTAAATACAACGACATATGCAAGAAATCAGACTAAGATACACATTGAACGAGTTAGAATAATTAAGACGAATCATACTACTTAAATCAACTTTTATAGTCGACTTCTATTATTACTTTCTTCCATATTCTTAATGGTGGTTTGGTTACACCTACAACCGAAATGGAACCCGAAGTCTCAACAAGAATTCAATTAATTTAACCCCCATTATTTATAATTTTTTCGTAACCATTGTTGCTCACACGAATCGAACTTAGTATCTTTAATTTACAAGTAAAGCGAAATATTACTGAATCTTAATACTAAAGTTTTTGACAATGTACTACGATTTAGTATTATTCCTCTTCAATTATAAGTAAGAGGTATTAGGTGTGATTCTCGTCAAAGGCGAATTTGAATCATATTATTGTTAGCCCATTGTGAGGCTAACCTCACCCTCATTCCCCTAGCGTAGATAATATCGTTAATTCAAGATTATTTATTTATGTATTTATTTATTTTTAATCCCAAACAAACTGTATTCCAAACACGGCCTTAGTTCCCCCTCTACATATGTATATGTATACACATAAACACAGAGAGAACACAGCCCATATTTTCCACACATAAATATCTCTTACTAATTTTACTACCAACTCTCCGGAACAAAATTCAGAAATCATAAAAGACCAGCAAACACTGGGAATCGGAGCTCCAAAAATTGCTTGAAGTTCTTCCATGGCGAGGCCTAATCAGGAAGCAATCGAGACCTTTATCAACATCACGGGCGCTTCCGAAACCATCGCCGTGCAAAAGCTCGAGGTAACTCTTCAACTCCCAATTCAATTCTGAGCTTTAAATCCGAATCGCGGAATTAGTTCTCGTTTTCTAGGGTAATGTTGCTATTAGGGTTTTTGTTGCATTGGGTTGTGAATTTTAATTGGGAATTTTGAGTTGGAGAGCATTTGGATTGATGCTTATTTAGAATATTTGAAATTTGGATGTGGACTATAGTTCGTTGAGATAAAGTGTGTATTAATTGGATTGTTATTTGATTGTATTATTCATCAGCTAACTACTCTTTGCTAAAGTTATTGAAAAATTATAGTTAAATGGTGGGCTCTTGATTATGGAAATCTGAAGTAGAAACGGAGTTACTTGCGCTGCTCGATTGATCACGAAAGAAATTGAAGATTGTTTTTTAGGGTTGTGAATGGACAGCGGGTAGAGGATAGATGGTTGTTTTAGCATAGTGAGATTACCATTGTACGGTTAGAGGATTATGCTTTTAGTTTTCTCTTTGATCAGTTAAATGCTAGAAATATGGGTATTAGAGGTGGTGAACGGTTGGTTAGACGTTGGATTATTTGAAGTTAGAGGGTTTGTGAATGTACTGGTACCTGCACAACTTTTTGGGTGTTGAATAGTCGGTTCAACTGTATCTGATTACAGCCATTGATAAGTTGGTACCGTGACTATAGATGCTGAATGTATCTGGTTGTATCTATGCTGCAACTGTTTTTTTCTTGGAGTTGGATGCCTCAATGCTTTGTAGTTAGAAAGACAACTTACTTCAGCTCCATCTAATACAAGTTATACAACCTTCATATGAACTATGGTTGTTTCTTTCCCAATTACTATTACAAGCAAACTATTTAACTTATATTTGAGTAGGTTTATGTTTTAGTCTCTTGGATTTTTGAGGAAGCTCTTTCCTGTTTGACTTATTAGACAACTAAGTCGAAAATGAATAAAATAAATAAATTCTTTAGCATGTTGGTCTATTTATTATTTCTTATAGATCTTCTGTTGTATTTGCGTGCAATTAGGAGCATGGTGGCGATCTCAATGCAGCTGCGAATGCGTACTTTACTGAAGGAGATAGAAGCACATCGGTGAAGTATGCTTTCATTTTCTGTTGCTCATTATTAAATATTTAGTATGACATATCATCAACTATTGGACGTTGCCTCCAGCTCTAACATTTATGCCTTTTCACATCCAGTGTGCATGATACACCTGTTTCAGCTCAAGATGATTTTATGGATATCGATGATCCAGTTCCAGTTGGACCTCGGAGAGATCCTCTATCACTTCTATCTGCAACCGGTGATATAAATCCATTTTCTAGTCTTAATCCACACTTTGGTAGAACCATATTTGATAGTAGTACAGATTTTACAAACCGTACTCCATTTGTTACTCATCCAAGAGAGGTGAGGGAGATCCCCATTGAAGTCAAAGATGGCGATCAGCCATCTGGCCATTCTGGCCATGATCCTATCATTGATGATGTCACTGGAACAGAGCAGGGATATGGCCCAGGTATCCCTGAGACTGTTATAATCGATGAGGAAGATGATGATGATATTCCAGCTGCCCCAACTGTTCAGGCTGGTCAAAGGAGTGGACCGCAAGATATGTCTTCAGGTGATGGATCTCATCACCCAAATTTTGGACTTAGTGCTCCTCGATTTGATGATTCGCAGGATTATAGCAATGATATTGAAGAAGAAATGATTCAAGCTGCAATTGAGGCTTCAAAACGCGAAGTTGAAGAAAACCAACCAAATCAACAGTTTGGTGCTTCAAGTGTATGTGCCATAGCCTACAGCTGTTGGGTTGGACCTTGTGTTCATGGTTTATATACTAAGTGATTGTCTTTGTATTGCTTCTCTTCTTGATGCCCCAGTTTGATGATAATGGGCCTCAGCAAAGGCCGCCTCAGCTAGAGGATCCTGAACTTGCACATGCAGTTTCATTGTCACTGAAGGTTTGCTTTCCTTTTTTGTTTTATTTTCCTTATTGGTATCCATATTATGTTTTTTAACATGAACTGAGTCCAGAAAGCAGAGCAAGAGAAAACATTGCGTGGCCAGGAGGAAAATGTTGGCCCATCAGAAACAGTACCTTCTAAGGAAGCTGAGGTGGAGCTGGGAAAGTTAGCAGCATTCAATGGAAGGTATATTTCTTGTGTTTCTATTTGCTATTGAAGTGTTATAACATTATATATGATGAGGGTGGTTTAAGTGTATTAGGTTGGAGGCAGGAAGCTCATCCATCCAAGAAGAAACTGAAGATGTGGAGGAGCAGCCTCTTGTCAGACATAGGTCCATGCGCATGTCTTCTGGCGATGTGGCGACTGCAAAAGAAGTTGGAGCTGATGAGGATAACTCACCTTCAAGTCCTGGAGAGCAGGATATGGGTAGTCATCCTAGGCACAGTGAGAGCGTCTTCCCTTCTGAGGTATCTTCTTCTTTATGATATTATAATTTCTGATGAGTGTTTGAAATTGTTGTTAATTGATCACGTTGATAAATGTTTACACCAAGTAAAACTGGACCTTGTTTTTATAATTGAAGTGGGGAGGCATTTCTTCAGAGGAGCATGACGAAGCAGTGATGCTTGAGGCTGCAATGTTTGGTGGAATTCCTGAAGGGACCGGATATCGCCTTCCCTATGCTATGCGGCCTGACAGTTCGTATGTCTGGCCATCACCTCATCCTCCTTCACCCTCTCTTACAGCGCAGCGGTTGATACGTGAACAACAGGTTTAAATACTGGAAATAACGTCTGAAAGTTGGCCACCAAAAGTGGTTTGATTGGTTGTACTAACTTGATACATGCAGGACGATGAATATCTTGCATCACTTCAAGCTGACAGAGAAAAAGAATTGAAGGCTATTGAGGAAGCTGAAGCTCGTCGTGAAGAAGACAGACTAAAAGAGGAAGAATCGAGGAGGAAAATCGAGGAGGAGAAGGTACTTTATCTACATATGCACACATGCTTTATTACTTTTAGATTATTTGATGTTGGTTATGTTACTCTCTGTCCTTTTCTCCTCATATACCACTCTTGCAAAGATCGTTCATTGGCTTTTTTCCTTTTAAAGAGGACTTTTTTCTCTATTAATTTATTTAGTGAGTTTTCTAAAAAGTGGCTCTACTCCATATGCGCATCCCACCCTTTCACTTGAACATTTTTTCCCATCCTATTTTTCTTTTATTTTCAATTTTTCTCAAAATTTGAAAAGTTCACTGCCCTTTTTGTTATTTTCATTCTTCATTTTTTAAATTGAAAAAGATAAGAAGTGGGAATTTTAAAATGAATGAGTTTTTTTAAATTTAGGATGGGAATGAATGGAGCCACTTCTCTATAAATAGTTGTAGGTGTCGTTTTGCCAATAAAATTACGAACTTTTTGACATTTGAGATGGAAAATGACTTGGTAGTTTCTACTCCAATGAATTATATAGTATTCTGTATTTTTAAGCCAGCCGGAGTTAGGAACTAAAGTTTATTATGGAGACTGAATCAAGAACTTAATGGACAATAATTAGTTTACTTTTATGTAAAAGAAGGCTATGAATTTAAGCATTTTGGAAATTCTGGTTTTCATCCGGGGATTTAGTGTCGGAGTTATTTTTGGTATGATTGACACTTTCTGCTCAGATGGTGTTACAATTCCCAAATGTGGTGGGCAATTAGTACTTTCATTTGAAAAATTTGCATTCACTGCGTATGTTTGTGTATACTGACACTGAGACATAATTGTACAACTCATTTTTTAGTGAGTTCTACTTTCAGAGTTGCTAATATCTTCATTCTCTATGAGCCTTCCTTGCAGGAATTGGAGAGGCAATTAGCAGCAAAAGAAGCTACTCTCCCTCAAGAACCAGCATCAGATGATGAGAATGCTGTAACCCTTCTGGTGCGAATGCCAGATGGCAGCCGCCACGGCCGTCGATTTCTCAGGACAGACAAGCTGCAGGTAATTGTTGTGAATGTACATGTCTTTAACTGAGTTAACTCTTTGCCCATCCTCCTTGCTAAACAAGAGTGACTGTTTGCAGTCTTTTTTCGACTTTATTGACATTGGCAGAAGGGTCAAACCCGGCTCTTACAGAGTGGTGAGTAAAGTTTACAATTTATTCAATACCCATTTAACTTTCAGTGATTCCATGTTGTCAATCTTTGCAAATTGTTATACTGATTTAATTGTTTTCATGGAGAAAATAGAACAAAACTGCGTACGAATGCTATGAATCCTAAACATCTTGAGGTGTTAATTGTAAACAGGTGAGGCCATTCCCCAGGCGTGCTTTTAGCGAAGGAGAAAGTGCATTGACGCTGAATGAACTTGGACTTACCAGCAAACAAGAGGCTTTGTTTTTGGAGTCGATATAGCAGCTGGCTCTAAAATGTAGAAAGGTAGAACACAGTTTTACTTTGTACGCATATATTGTTGAATGAAATCCTGGTTTTCAATTGGTTTTTGGGGGATGTTTGGATGAAATGCTTCATACATGGATTTGAGGACATGGGCAGAATCAAATTTAAATGCAGAATAATTAAGGTCATTTTATGTTTCCATCAGTACCACTATAGTTAACGATTTTCTATATCTGTGGTACTACATTGGATTGAACTTCAATCCTGTGCGTTCGGAATTTTCAAACATGTGTTCTGATGTCGTTTTCTTATTACTACCGCTATTTTGCATGATTTTTCCTTGTGTTTGTTCATCTTGTGGCTTTAAGATGTGGGAGAATTGATCATAAGATGTGAAACGGCTACTGCTTATGGACACGATTTCCGACCACCCATCACTCAACATCGGCATTAGGTCGGATCAAACACTAGTTGGCTCCGTAAACGTAGAACGTACATTTTCGGTACTTGCAAATCAAAGATGTCAATAACTAATCAAAATATACCAAAAATTTATGTTGCGTCTGAGTATCCCAAGTTTTTTAACCATTGAGTCTTAGTCTTTTGTGTGTTAGGATCAAAGATCAAACAGTTAAAATGTTTGGAGTATCGGATACTTTGGAGAATCATAAAAATCATTTTAAAATCTTTTCTGCTACCCCGGAGCCCTATAGAATTTTTTTTTTTGAAAATTTTGAAAAGAAGAGTTTTTATGCACATGTAAAATCATAATTTGACAAGGAGAATGAATGCTTATATGCAAGATCCGGATGGAACCTTTGGGTGTAGAGGCCGACCTATTGAACTGTTAAGGCTTCGTGAGGAGAGCAACTTTCACAATATGAGACGCCATAGGGGCGTTACACTTGTGTCATTGAAGTTTCTCCCCTTGGTTCCTTTTTTTGTTCCTCTTAAAAGGGGACTAGCTGATGGTTTCGCCACGGCAGTCCACCCTTCTAAGAGCCGAGAAGATTCACAGATGCATTTTAGCCTCATTCTAGCTACTATTGTGTGATTCACCAGCACCAATAATCGAACTCAGAACATACCGTGTGAAACATGGGCGTGGAATTTGAAGAATTGCTCTTTTATTTGGTTTGTTTTTATTTTTAACTCTGCATCCGAATACTCTAAAAAGCAGAAAGTGGAAAGTGAAAGGGGTAAACGGTAAAGTAATGGTGCTAAGAGACAGTACTTTTGGGTGTGGAGGAATATTATCATTTGTTTCCATTTCATCATCCCTCCTTCGCGGCAACTTCGTTTTGGTGATTCGTTTTTGGTGTTATCAATGATATACATTTTACAGCATCTCTACTACTTTAACAGTCTTTTTGCAGTTTCACTTTTTTCGTTTCAGATCAAGAGAGTTAGCAGAAATCATGACGTATTCGGTTAATTTCATCCAATTTGTAGCATTTGGGGATATTATTTTTTCAATATCAATCATGTGGCATGGTAAAAGCCAAACCAAACTGCCCCTCCTAGGCTTGTACCTTCTCTCTCCCCCATCCCACCATATTAGGTTTTGGAACATTACTCCTTTTATGTAAGAGCATCTTTATAAGTTGGTAGAAGACAATGGCGGAGCAATAAAATTGCCCTTTTTCTTTTTCATTTTAAACAATAATTGCATTTGTACAAATTCACCAGTTTGGAAGGAGGAAGGGTAAGGGCAATAACGATTATTATTCACAAATATATATATTTTAATTTTTAATGGTTTTTTTGTCTTATCCTTCACATGTCATTATCGTCGTAGATTTTTGCTAAGATTCTCGACCATTCATGTAGTGTCATGTGTCATTTTCCATTCGTAATACCCGATCCGATTTTTAGTAAGATTATCGACCATTCATATAGTGTCATGTGTTATTATCTAATCTTATAATCTACTTATTTTTCTCCGTAAAAACGCTTCAAACCTTTAGATCTCTTCACACCAAGCCTCCTCCATCCTCCCTACTCATCTTAATTCACAGATTTTTATAAAACAAGGTTGTAACGATGAATAATAAATTACCTTCAAATTCAGCATTCTTATGCTAGATGTACATATGCTGGACAATCTTTTTTTTTTGGTTATGCATAACTTAATAATGCACTCATCCAATACGTTGTTTGCAAGTGAGACAACACATGAAGTTAACTACATAATTAAGTATAAACTAGACATTCAAAAGAGAAAGCTAAAATCAATTGTATGTGGGCACATGACCAAGGGGTTTTTATTCCTTGATGATACATCAAATGACGTAGGATCAAGTGTGCCACATGTTGGAAGTGAATTTGATCCAGAAAGAGAAGTTGGTATTTGATAGCCTATTGTGGGTTTAAGTCCGCACATTGATAAGTAGAAATCAATAGTACATGAATGAGCAACTGCCGATAACACTTCTTATGTTGGAAGAAACCTCGAGTTCGAACTCCCGTCTGTCGATATTCTGCCATGTGTTAATCAAAAACGAAAACAAAAAAAGTACAAAGTGGAAGGTACACATGGCAGAAGCTTGATCACCACGTGTCAAAAATCTGCCTGGTCAGAGGGCCCATGAAAGAAGTTAAGGAAGTTAAAGCATACGTAATTAAGTTAAGTGGAAATTAAACAAAATCCAGAAAGCCCCAATGATGACTCTACCCGAACGGTCGAGTGTAGTGCAGGCAAGCACAGGCACGTGCGCCCCACGTGTATATTAGCAGACTCCACGCATCCCCTACCAAAAACAAAAAGCAAAAAAAAACACAGACTAAACCCTATTTCCGTACACCAAACCCCCTCCCCCCAACGGTTATATTTCACCGACAACCCCCAACGGTCATATACCCCATCACTCTCTGCCGTCGGATCTCAATCCACGGCCCACAAATCCCAA
Organism: Pyrus x bretschneideri; assembly: GCF_019419815.1. Taxonomy (NCBI): domain Eukaryota; kingdom Viridiplantae; phylum Streptophyta; class Magnoliopsida; order Rosales; family Rosaceae; genus Pyrus; species Pyrus x bretschneideri. The sequence continues at coordinate 1,890,438 of NW_025999612.1, read as the reverse complement.
CTCCCCCCTCAGTCTTTTCCCAACACCGTTTTCACTCCTCCCTGCCCTCCATTTTTTCACATAATTTACAAAATTGAATGAAAAATTCCATGATCGAGACAGTCGTGGAGATTGTCTATAGAGAGAGAGAGAGAGAGAGAGAGAGAGAGAGAGAGAGAGAGAATCAAAAGCCCTATTAGTATATTAGAACACAAGGGTTATATGGTTTTTGGTTCTTTTGGGTAGAGAGAGAGAGAGAGAGTTGCTTGGATCTTCATCTTTTTCATGCATGCAAGCTTAAAGGGTTTCTGGGTTCTGCTTCTACTTCTGCTTCTGCTTCAGCCATGGTGGTGATCTCCATGGAGGATTCAAATGCTGGTCGGGGCCTGAAAGTTTCTCAGAGTTTGATCATCCGCCACTCTGTTTTTTTCTCCATGGTGATGCAAAATCACACCTTTTCTTCTTCCCAATGAGCTTCCTCTGAACGTTTCGGAATCCGATGATCTTGTTCTTCTTGTAGGAATTTATTAAAATTCTTTGATTCTTTTATTTGGGTTTGGGAATTTTTTTTAGCATAATCTGTTCTTTGTTGCATAAACAAAATACATATAGGAAAAACAACACTTGTACACAAACACCATTTGATTGATTTACTCACTCATCGGATTCCTATTTGTTGATTTTTTCACACTCACTCACTCACTCACATAGTCTATCCCTCTAGATTTTCTCTTTTAATCTCACACATTCATTCAAACGTTCATACATTTTTCGAAAACCCGAAAAGAAGAAGAGATAGCTAGGGAGATCGAGAAAGAAATTAAACAAAAAACATTGGGTGGGTGGATCTTTAGCTGCACAGAAGTTAACCAAAGATTTACAAAAAAGATATTGAAAAAAACAAAATTAGGAAGATCATAGAATATGTTGGCTGGTTGCTCTAGTTCCACATTGTTGTCACCAAGGCATAGACTGAGGAGTGAAGCAGCAGCCCAGTTACAAGCTTGCAGTTTCCAGCTACCATCAATGAGCACGCAGAGATTGGACTTACCATGCAGTTTTCCCCGCAAGGACACCTCAAGGTCGCAACCCATTAGGCCTGTGGGGCTTTCGGTTGAGAAATCGATCGATTCGAAGGCGGGGAGTTGTTCCCTGAAGCAGAGCATCCGGCTGCCTCCTCTGGCTACAACCGGTCCTGTGTCGGCAACGGCGGCGTTCGTGGAGGCTGGGAAGGAGAATCGTAATCAGTTTTGGAGGGAGAAGAAGATAGGGAAGAGGTTCGCGGAGCCGGTGGATGATGATGAGTCTTGCAGAAACAGGGCAAAGAGGAAAAGGGGTTGTGGGGATAATGGCGGTGGTTTGGGTTTAGGCCAATTGGGTGGTGGGAATTTTTGGTTTCAGCCTGGTTTCCAACTCCCTCCGCGGACGGCTCAGCTTCCGTTTTCTCTGACATGTTCAGGGGATGACGAGAGGGTTTGTTATGTTCCGGGGGAGGCGATTTCGCAGCCTCTGCCATTGTCAAACAGTCCTTGGTTGGACTCAATTGTGACTGAGATCACTGACTTAGGTAAGAAGGATGGAGGTGGGGAGGATAGCCGTGGACTGGTGAGGGAAGCGTCAGCGGCGTCGAGTACTTCATCAGAGAGCCAGAGCTTGGCATTGAGGGTAAATGAGAGTGCCTCGGAACACGAAGCGGGCAACGGGACTAGGAATCCTTATGTCCCATATGGAGGAGCAGGGGTTGTGGCAGAGGAGGAGGAGGATGATGATGATGAGAGTGAAGCAGAGCATATAGGGTTTGAGCTTGTTAGCTTGCTTACAGCTTGTGTGGAGGCAATTGGGTTGAAGAACATTGCAGCGATCAACCATTTTATAGCTAAGTTGGGGGAGCTTGCTTCGCCGAAAGGAAGTGCTATAAGTCGGCTTTCTGCTTATTACACTGAGGCATTATCTCTGAGAGTCACTAGGCTTTGGCCTCATGTGTTTCAGATCAACACTCCTCGAGAGTTTGATCGAAGGGATGAGGACTCTGGGATTGCGGTAAGGCTTCTAAACCAGGTTAGCGCAATTCCAAAGTTTGTTCATTTCACTTCGAATGAGATACTACTGAGAGCTTTTGAAGGGAAGGACAGGGTTCACATCATAGATTTCGACATCAAGCAAGGGTTGCAGTGGCCTAGTTTGTTCCAGAGTTTGGCGTTGAGGACCAATCCTCCGAGCCATGTTAGGATCACGGGGATAGGGGAGTCGAAGCAAGAGCTCAACGAGACGGGAGATAGGCTTGCTGGATTTGCGGGGGCACTGAATCTGCCTTTCGAGTTTCACCCGGTTGTGGACAGGTTGGAGGATGTGAGGGTTTGGATGCTTCATGTCAAGGAGCATGAGAGTGTGGCTGTGAATTGTGTTTTCCAACTGCACAAAACACTTTATGACATGACAGGAGGAGCGCTGAGGGATTTCTTAGGACTCGTTCGAAGTACAAACCCGACAATAGTTCTTATGGCAGAGCAAGAGGCTGAGCACAATAATGCTAGGCTGGAGACAAGAGTTTCCAACTCATTGAAGTACTACTCTGCCATATTTGACTCGATTGGTTCTAGCCTTCCCTTGGGGAGCCAGGCCAGGATCAAAGTAGAGGAAATGTTTGCGCGAGAGATTAGGAACATTGTTGCTTGTGAAGGAAGCGATAGGTTGGAGAGGCACGAGAGCTTTGAGAAGTGGAGAAAGTGGATGGAGCAAGGAGGGTTTCGATGCGCAGGGATAACGGAGAGGGAAATGCTTCAGAGCCAGTTTCTGTTAAAGATGTATGCCAGTGAGAGTTACGCCGTGAAGAAGCAAGAGAAAGACGGAGCAGCAGAGGCACTTACTCTAAGTTGGATGGATCAGCCTCTTTACACAGTCTCAGCATGGACAACAGTTGATGTAGCAGGCAGCTCGTCATCATTTTCGGAACCAAGTTAAATAGCCGCGGATTTTAGTTTCTTCTTCGTACACAATAGTCACTTTTGATTCCATTGTTGCATAGAGAAAAAAGGGATACATAATTCTTTGTAGGTAGGGGAAATCTGTCATTAGCGTTCAATTCATTCATTCTTTTGTTGCAGATAAATTGTCGGTCGGATAGTGTCAGAATCATTTGTTTTGTAAGAATTACAGCAGTTGTAGGTTGACATTCGATTTCAATTCTTCGCGGTCCATGTTGTCGTTAGTATTCAGAGTCAATTCAATTTCTGTTTATTCTTTGATTTTTTATGTAATATTGAAATTCTTTATTAAATCAGTCAAGTAAAGTCAAGTCATGTTATCTGTTTGGTTGATCATTTGTTCTACTTTGTATTAATGGATCATTGAAATTTCCATTGTTACATATGATATGGCTCTTTTGCTCTTTCTCTCTCTCTCTCTGCATTGTTAGTCTGCAAATTCCATTGAGCAACAAGTAAGTAGCACATACTTAAGGAGTGAAGTGTCACGCATACAAAGAGTGATGAGTACAAAACAAAAAGCTAGAAAGCACGTTGTTTTGATGTGAAAATTTGGTAGTAAGAATGGACAAGTGGCTCAATAAAACAATTGGATTGGGTTTTTCTTGCTTGAGCATGCATGGAGCTTTCACATCTGGTAGCGTAAATGTTTTCTTTGGTTTAAGTTTTAAGTCATCTTCAAATGTTACCATCGACATATTATTCGAGCACTTCACCCATTGATGGATGGTAAGAGCAAGGGCTTGAAAGATGCCTTTCGACCCCAAAAATCACCTCCAACAGGCCAAATTAAAGAGGGCAAGTGGTGGACCATGTGATGCTTGCCCAAAAGCCCGAACAAGTAAAGCCCAGCCTTTTGCCAGAGGACAAGGTTGATTTCAGCGAGATGTCAACCACGTTTCCCTTTTTACTGTGTTTAGTGCGTGTAATACACTTGCATCTTAGTCGAGTGGGCCGACGACTTCTGAAGTTGTGGGCCCCGCTGTTGCAACTCTAAAAGAAAGCATAATGGCTGCCTAACGTGGCATGATAAGAGTCGTTAATAATCTGGACTGTTGGAATTCCAACTAAAAAAAATCGGACAAGTTATTGTTGTGCCATGTGCCACATTCTAGAGTGTGAACAAGAAAAATCAAATGATCAGGATTAATCTAATCATTAAATATAGAAACAAAAAGAGAAGTGGGTGTTAATGTAGGGCACTTTTAGGCCTATATAGTGGTGCAGGTTGGGAAGAAAACCATGAAAACCCGAAGAAGTTCAAGACGCCCAAGACCTAAGGGGCTTAGAAAAGAATGATCTCGGGCACTAAAGCCGACTGCTTATAACCCCACTTCGACCAGGATACGTAAAGAACTTTCTCACCGCCAAGGGCATGTGGGCAAGTTGACAGCTTTATGCCATACGTCTCTAGGGAAGGTCTCCCAGGGGACAACTAGGCCATGCGGTGAATCACAGACAATGACAAAGATCAAAGATGGAAAGTAAAGGTGCTCGGAGCGGGACGTTTGGCTCACACCATTATGAAAAAGCATGCATTCTCAACTGAACGTCTGTCACTTCACCGCCGAATGTTTGGTTAATAGGCAAAAAGATGTTAGTATGCTAGTCTACATAGGTGGCGCATTAAATGCCAAGTTGGGAAGGTCCAAGGTTGGGTGTTCATTGAGGGCCTATATAAAGGGGCGAGAGCCTCCTGTATTGGGGTCAGACGATCGATGATAAGGGGTTCATATATTACCCGAGTGCTATTTTTAGCCTTGCAATCAATAGAATCTGAGCAACACAGTAGACGTAGCCCTGCTTTAAAGGGTGAACCACTTAAATCTTTGTGTCCATTTCATTTTAGCAATATCCGAAGCCCACCAAGGTTCTTATATTTTAATTTGTTAACCTGCAGATTTTGAGCGTAAACAATGAGAAAAAAGAAAAAAAAAAGAAAAAGAAAAAAAGGGTAAATAGTTTAAATTTTTTTCTTTAAATATCCAACTATCTTCTTTATTCGCCTTTTATTTTAATTAATTATATTTGTTGTAATGCTTTGCTTTGCTTGATATTTGAAATTAAATTATCAGAGGAAAAAATGAGTTTTATTTTCAAAGAACAGACTTACAAAGTTCACATTTAAACAAATGTACAAAGCATATCCTCCTCCAATGGGTGAAATTGCTCGTATATATTTATAATTACTAGTTGAGTCATCTGACACTTCATCATTTTTCACTTTATACGATGTCATGATGTCACTATGTTAGAATAGTCAGTTCAATTCTTGTATTGACTGTTTATATCTAATTAAAAGAAAGGTCATTTTTTTTTTAAAGCATCTTTACTTTATAACCGGTAAACTTGACGTACATTGTTGGCCTATATTCTTGAAAGTGATAATCTAACATGTACGATAATATTTCCATACTGTCGTTTTATCATGTAACATAGTTTTCATAGTTTTCATGATCACATAATCAGCATATTGCAAGTTGCTGCGTGATCTTACGTACATATTCCACAACGTAGGGTTAAAATAAGTTATCTTGGATTAGTATCTAATTACAATGTGATCTGAGTCTCCTCTTTCATTGTCTATGGTGGACCATGCTATATTGATATGAAACCAAAGGCTAAAGTCAATCTTGTAGGCTACTAGGATGAGCTCGAAACGTGTTTTCCCGTGACGCAAAATGTGTCGGTTAGCACCATCTGGTGAAGAGATAGCTAAAATCAACATAATTTACCTCCTATCGATCATCTAGTGGAACAAAAAATCTCACCTAGGTAAAGTTTTGATGCTTACTATAGTTGTAATTAATTGACTTTAACTGTCTCCATTTTCTTTTAGTGTCCCGCTCCAGCGCACATTCACATAGATGTAAGTCTGATACTCTCGTTTGTTAAGTTCAATTCCTTTTTGTAACCAGCTAGATGTATTTTTATGGCTTGACTTTGTTATGGACGAATTGTTCCGTTCTATATGAATTACTCTGTAGATATTTTATCGTTGGTATTCATGAATGAAACATTTGACGCGCGCTGACAACCTCCAAAATGCAGAAAGGAATTGTTGATTTGATCTTCTGCATGACGTTGTATGGCACCAACCGACCGCCAGGGTTATTATATCAATACAAAGTTGGAAGAACAATTTTCTGTAGAGATGGCCCGTCCTCCGGTCCTCCTCCTCAGATTTACCGCTAAAGTCGATATCAAGACCTAATTTTTGCGGTGTCAATTTGTTCAAGTTGTTGTCAATTAACTGTTCATCGTCTGTCTTCTTCCTCCTTCGAATACCAGTGAATGGAAGCTTCAAGGTTGTCATCCTTAACAATGTTTTGGGGCTCTTCCTGTAACATCAAAGAAGAACTTATACGGCTATAAACCTAGCTAGTCTATATCCATATCAATCAAGTACTGCATGTCGTAGCTGTACCATTATCTGAAAATCTAAAACCTTCTGTGGCAAATGTACGTAATGATCTCGACGGAAAAGGAGTGCATGTACGTTAGATTTTTTTTTGTTCTCTATTAACACTTATAAAAGAACTGTAAGTTAAGAAACCTGCACTATCATCATTCGATCATAGAGATGAGACTCATATGTGTTTGTGGGTTCTACCTCTATTAGAAAAATGATATGAATGTAGTATGAAAAATGTGATAAGTGTAGCATTATTCATAATTCTATTTGGAAGAAGTCAAAGAAAATATTTAAGTTTAACACGATCCTTAACAACAATTCTAATTAATTAGAGTTAGCTCGATGACATAAATAAAAAGTAACAGTTTTGGCATTCTCATTGACGGCCTAGATGAGTCTTTATTATATTCGTTCATTCAGAGTAAAGAGTGGTAGAAACTAATTATGAGTATCAAAATTATTACTAACACTAAATTAATAGAAAAAAATTGTTGAAATGATAATAATACAAATCTTAATTACGGGAGCAGCCTAAAACCCTAAAAACGGGGTTGTGGGAGAGCAATATAAACGTCGTGCTGCTAGGCGAAGCAGTGAAGTGCCGCACCCTAGGTGGCGAGAGTCCAGTAGCTGAAAACATCACTAGCTTGCGCTCTAACCTGAGTAGCATGGGACATGTGGAATCCCGTGTGAATTAGCAAAGACCACCTTACAAGGCTAAATATTTCTGGGTGACCGATAGTGAAGTAGTACTTTACGTACTTTCTTTCTTACTTTAGCATAGGCCTTTGCCAGGCGTTTCCCCCTACCTCCCTTTTTTGAAAGGATGGGGCCTTACTTATTTTGTTTAGAGACGGGGGGGGGATAAAAAAAAGGGATCCAGGGGCTTTATGATCATAGAAAGGGGAGGGGGACGACCTACAAAACTGCTAGTGCTTCTTCTCAATTCAGTCGATGTTCACAGGGCAATTAAATATTCTTGTAACGGCTTCTGATCTTGTTTCAACTTATATCCCTATCTAGACTGCAGCTGCCGTAGAAATTACTCGCCATGTCCCCCCTTCACATTCCTGGGCATTCATCCAATATGGCTAATCCTGAGGAACGAAAGTCGCTCATCTCTAATCCCATTTTGATTGAATCCTCACAGGCGGCGGAGCACCCAGTGCATGGGCTTAAGTCTTCTGTGGAATAGTTGGGAGGAAAAAAAGGGCGGTAGATGATAATGATAAGGGGCATCACGTTCGGACGGGCAGGCATAATGGATGCATGAAAGTTGCCATGGAGTGTGGAATATCTTGAGTCTCATGTAAGACAACTAAATGCACCTCGAGGTGCTGCCGAGGAACTATGGTTAAGCACATGATAGGCAATTGAGCTAGCCTATTCGTGATGGGGTTTTCTAATGATAATAATACAAATATTAATTACTAAAATAATAATAATAATAATAATAATAATAATAATAATAATAATAATAATAATGATAATAATAATACAAATATCAATTACTAAAATAACAACAACAACAACAACAACAACAACAACAACAACAACAATAGATTTGATTCTAGTTATTCTTTCTTATTAGGACTTGTATTCCTTGGAGGAGAAGGATTCTTCTCTCCCTTAGTATTATAAATAAAGGCACTGTGTAGGGAAAATAACACATCCTCTATACAACCCTACAAACACATCTCACTCTGCGCCGCCGGTCCACTTTCCCTTGTTAGTTAAATATAGGCCACAACACGTTATTAGCACACTCTTACCGATGCGCTTAGGAATCTGACGTTGAAGTTTTCTGCATCAAACCAGTTCATCAATATCATCATGCAATTAGGTTATTTCAAAACAGCAGTTTTTATCTCGATATTTTTGTAGTCCTGATAGCATGAACATTCACCATAATGCATGACCCTAACTTTATGTTTTTTGAATATTAGATTCTACATAAATTGTGTATACATTATATCCATAATTTTTATGCCATGAATTGCATCAAATATATGCTCATGCATTGAATTATATGTTGAATATGCATGCAATTGAATTAAATTATAATCTGAAAAACTTTAAATTAGGGTTTATCTCTAAACCCATCCTAACACCACCATGCCGCGAGCCATGGAGCCGCGAGCCATGGAGCCCCGAGCCGTGAGCTGTGAGCCAAAAAGGCCTGAATCCCTCCATTGAACCTATCACGTGACGCCTATGGCGTCGTCCTTGTCCTATTGGGCTCGGACATGTGCACCACCACCATGGCCACTAATTTGGTGTAGCCAAGGCTAACCTTGATGACCTGTAGTCATTGTTGATTACGGATATGGCCGAGATTTCTTTGAAATTTTATCGGATTTTTCTTCTTCGAAATTTTTCGTTTCGATTCCATGGTGTTCATCATTCATTGACGTCGAAGATACCCCCTCCGCCACACGATGATGGGTTTTTGATGCACCATTAACTCATGGACTCACCCCCGAGTACTCTTGATCAAGACACCGCCGTCAGAAGCGACGACGCCGGTCTCCTTCTCCGGTATGTACACTCAGCTAGGCTAGGGCGTTTCTTTTGGTCTCGAAGCCCAGTGGGCTTCACTTTTCTCTCGGCTCGCAACCTTGTTCCTTTTTCTCTACTGGGCTCCCTTACAGCGGCCCAATGCTGCGTTTCTAGCTGTGTCACACCAGCCCAATCGGGCTTTGGTGTTTTCTATGCACCCGCACCACACTAAATCCTAACCCCTGTGTTGGTGTATCAGTGTACGTGATGCACATAATTGGCGCCCTCTTTTGGGCCTCTACCATTTGGGCATGCGCCTGCAACCCAACTCTTTGCATATGGGCTTATTGCACTGGCTCGACCCGCCTCATATCCAGCCTAGATTTAGGCTTGGACCTCAAGACACCAATTTTTCTCTGCCCACCCGTGGGCTTTGGCCTATTATTTTGGGCCCCGAGTTTAAATGCCTATTTTTTTTAGGCCCTATGGGATTTATAATTTTTCACCCGCACTTTAATTTTTGGCCCAAAGTCCAAATAATTAATTCAATTATAATTCTAGACCTGAAGTTCTAATTGCATATTTCTGTATATATATTTGTGTTTGTCTGCAAGAATATATGAACCTGAAGTTCATAATTATTTCGAAACCTAAAGTTTCTAGAAACATGCCTTGTTTGAAAACCTGAAGTTTTCTTTAAAAGCATCACCCATGAAAACCTGAAGTTTTTTTCATGAAAATTTAAACCAATACATGTCTATTAGAACCTGAATGTTCTACTCCTACGTGAATGGATTTATTTTTTCTCCATTACACTAACCACATCTTGTCCATTTATTTTGTGATAGGAACATGTTGAATTTGAACAAACTTGACTTCACCGCTTTATAGGTCTTTGGAAGAAACTACCTCAAGTGGGTCTAAGATGTGAAGCTCCACCTCACTGCAAAGAATTTGCGTCCCACCATTGAAGATGAGACGGACAACCCAGTTGGCAAAGCTAAGAAAGCCACTGCCATGATCTTCATCCGAAGACATATTCGTAACGCACTGCAAACTGAGTACCTTGATAAGGAAGATCCACGAGCACTTTGGGTCGCTTTGGTTGAACGTTTTGATCACCAAAAGGACATCTTTTTGCCTAAAGCCATCTGCGCTTCCAAGACTTTAAGTCTGTGAATGAATATAATTCTCAAGTTATGTAACGAGACTTTTTGACCGAAGATGATTTACTAGAGGAGACCTATTCGACCTTCTCTGTTACTAATATTGTCCTGCAACCAATGCTCTAAAAGATGCTAGGCGGCTAGGTGGGATCTAGGTGGGCGCTTAGGTGAACTAGGCGGATTTAAGTAAATTCATTATATTTCGTGTAAATAAGTGTTTGTTTATACTTAAAATATATATAATTTCATCAACTACAAAATAGAATGATATATGTATTATGAAGTATTAGAACATAATGAAACTATGGGGAACAAGCAGAAAGTGTGTGCTCATTTAAGTATTCAACAAGTCTCTTCCAATTTATTGAAAAAAAATATTAAATGCAAAATGAAGTTATCTATTTTCTGTCTAAGTGAGTTGTAACCAAGGGGATGCCTAGGCAGGCGCCTCAGCTGGTTTAGGCGCCCTTTCTTAATTTTCAAATGCCTAGGCATTAATTGGGACAGTGGCTAACCGCCTAGCACCTAGGCAGGGCCTAGGCGGTGCCAGGTGGGGATTTTTAGAACAGTGCCTGTAGCAATAATATAGGGCTTAGAAGTTGTCTAAGTTTTTAGATTTGATCTCTGTTTTACTTCTTGTTGAAAAGTAGAATCAACTGTTGATGAAAAATCATCAAGCTCGACCTACTAGGGCGACTGTTGTGCCTGAAGCACATTATAGCATAAACCAATGCCCAAAACGCCAAAATAGGCATGGTAAGGGCGGCCAGAAGCCATCATGTCAAGGTCAACAGAGGCAAGGCCTATCTAAGGGAGAAAACCGAGCCCAGAAGCACCATAACCTTGCCCTTAAGGCCCCAAACTTGAAGAATAAGGGCAAAGTACTTGAAACCATGGATGCAGACATGTGCTACTACTGTGGTTCAAATGACCATTGGTCCCGTGTTTGCTGTGCTCCCCAGAAGGTTTTAGCTGAATATCTTTCTCGTCGTAAGAAGTTTGAATCAAACTTTATGCAAGTGGATGAACAGGAGAGTACCAAGATGGAGATTTCTGACTTTCAAGAGGTTGTTACCCCTACGGAAGATTAAAATCTTAGACATAAACTATTTTCAGTTACATTTAGAAATAATGGGGCCGAATTCCACTATGTGGCCGAACCTCCCTTGTTTTTTGGTTTAATTTTGAACATTTTTCCTTTATGTTTGGATTATTTGTTGGTGATTTGTTTTTGGATATTAAGTTTTTAATTAATTACTACCCTTTAATACTTCAATTATTTTGAATGGATATTTGTTTTTAGAACTTTTATGCATGTAACTGATTCAAATTAATTTTTATGTCAAGGTATGACTAGTGGAAAAGTTAGTTGTCTGGTGGATAGTGCAATCATGCACACCGTTTTGCGTGAGCACATCTATTTCACTAACTTCATACCTAAGAATGCACCTTTGACAACCCTCTCAGGCACATCCAACCTGATCGAAGGATACGGTAAGACACGTATAATTTTGTCCAATGGTAAAATCTTGTTAATTGATGAGACACTTTATTCTCCGTGTTCCAGAAGAACGTTGCTGAGTTTCAAGGACATTAGAGATAATAATTACCACATTGAAACCTATGTAGAAAATAGAGTTGAATTTCTATGCATAACTTCCTACGAATATGGCCAGAAGTGTATTCTAGAGAAGATGAAGCTTATCTCAAGTGGTCTGTATATTATGACCATACGCCTTAGAGAAAGCCACTATGTAGCCGCCCCTACCTCTAGGACAACGCATGAAATTACACTTTGGCGTGATCGTTTGGGACACCCTAGACAAATAGCAATGCGCTATATCCTCAAATCATCACACAAACATCCACTAACCCGAAGTTTAGGTTCGAATCAAGGAATCGCATGTCAAACCTGCTCTATAGGAAAGCTCATTATTAAGCCTTCTTATGACAAGATTCGTTCGAATCCTCCTATTTTTCTACAAAGGATTCAGGGGGACATTTGTGGACCAATTCACCCTCCCTGCAGACTATTTACATATTTTATGGTTTTGGTTGACGTCCCTACATTTTAGTCACACGTGTGCTTGTTATCCATAAGGAATGCTACATTCTCCAAACTGTTGGCTCAGGTTATCAAGCTCAGGGCTAACCACCCTGATTATCCGATCAAATTTATTTTATTGGATAATGCTGGAGAATTCACATCTAAAACTTTTGATGACTATTACATGTCAGTTGGGGTTGAAGTTGAACATCCAATACCCCATGTTCACACCCAGAACAGCCTGGCAGAGGCATTCATTATGCGTTTACAGATGATTGCTTGATCGTTGGTCATATGTACCGAGCTCCTGGTTGCTGCTTGGGGCCATGCAATATTACACGTGATAACATTCATCCAAGGATTCACAAATGAATGTATGCAGGAAAATCTAATTGTAGTATTCGAAGAAATAGAGAGAAAGAAAGAGAAGGGAATGAAAGCTTTATTTCTAGAGAGATGAAAGTTATTACACTATGAGTAATACTTGCTTATGTAATTTCCAAATGTAGCTTATCAGCCAAACAATCTATGTAACTAACTTTTAACAAACTAACTAACTCTAATAGCTGATGTGGCATTCACCATATATCTTCAACATCCCCCCACAATCTCAATTGGGATTGTTGAGTTTAAGATTGTAAAAGTGCTTGACAAAAGAAGGCCTGTGAAGACCCTTTGTGAGAACATTTACAGTTTGTTCCTCGATTGGAATGTACAAAACCTCCAAATCGCCTTGCTGCACTCGCTCTCTCACAAAATGATAGTATGTGTCAAGGTGTTTGATCTTTGATAGCCTTTAATCGAAGTAAGTACTTGTCAACAGAATCTGCACCTTTTTGTGCAGTATGAAACTTAGTCTTCAGTTGATTAACCTTGACAATAGAGACAGACACATATCTTTCCTATAAAAATGTCCAAGCTTCTTAAGAGGTTTTACACCCAATGACATAATCCATAGCTTCATCCGAAAGTGTAACAATTAACAAGCTCAATAGGGATAAAATCTCAACTTTTTGAAGCAAATCACAGCAAGAATTCTACACACACTTCTGGCTATTGGCCTTTCTGAAGTGGGACATAAAAGGGAAATGGCTATCGACCTCTCTATCCCAACAAACACATCACAGCAAGAATTCTACACATATTTCTGACTACTTAAGAAACCAACTACTCAAGTAATCTTCAAGAATTACAACGATTCCAAGAATACACTGTATTGGTTACCGGCCTTGTTCGTGTGAAAAACTCAACAAATACTCAAACAAAAAGCAACGACTATCAGCCTTTATGCTTTAACAGAAATACTTCACCAATCATACAATCAAGAAACGATTATCGACCTTCAACATCATACTTCAAACATCAAGAAATGACTATCGGCCTTCAACATTATACTTCAAACAATAATAAATGGCTATTGGCCTTCAATTTTCAATATTTCACAGAAAATTCTTCATTGTAGCAATTACATAAACACTTAGAATGCAAAAATAAAAGTAACACCTGATAAACTCGAATTCTGATCTCCCAGAAGCCAGAAACTCATCAATCCACCAAAAATCTGCACAACAACCAAATTAACACAACACAGTCTTAAATCTCCAAGAAATCATCCTCATCAAAAGTTTCAGCATCGGTCCAAGCAACCATTTCATCTTCTTCATCATCATCATCAATTTCATTATCTTTATCGAATGTCGTATCTTCCTTTTCCCCTCCATCAGCATCCCTTATCTCACATTCTTCCATTTCACCACCCTCATCGCTCTTCTCTAGTTCTTTAATCTTCAACGGAAGAAATGTGCTCAATAATGGCTATTGGCATTTTCAATCATCTAACAATGGCTATTGGCCTTCAAACTTTTAGAAAAATAGCAGACATTTTTCGACTAGAACATAACGCAAACAGATGGTGTGCACTGTGGAATAAAAAAGAAAGAACCTGATACAAATGGAAATCTGGACCCTTGAGCAGAAAAACCCTAAGAAACTTCAACCACCATCAAATTTCAACCGATCGCAAGGAGTCGCACATTGGAATGATACCATGATAACATTCATCCAAGGATTCACAGATGAATGTATGCAGGAAAATCTAAGTGTAGTATTCGAAGAAATAAAGAGAGAGACAGAGAAGGGAATGAAAGCTTTATTTCTAGAGAAATGAAAGTTATTACACTCTAAGCAATACTTGCTCATATAGTTTCTAAATGTAGCTTATCAGCTAAGCAATCTATGTAACTAACTTTTAACAAACTAACAAACTCTAATAGCTGATGTGGCATTCACCATATATCTTCAACAGCACGCATCCATGTTGGTTCACCTGAGGCATGTTGCAACCCAACCATATAACGCCCTTCAGTTGGTTATCGGATACGAACCCAACATATCGTTTCTGTGTGTTTTTTGTTGTGCGGCCTATGTGCCGATTTCGCCTCCCTTACGTACAAAAATAAGGCCTAAGCGAAGGATGAGAATCTATGTTGGATATGATTCTCCTTTAATTATTCATTACTTAGAAACCTTTGATAGGCGATATGTTTATTGCTCGTTTTGTGAATTGTCACTTTTATGAGACAATCCTTTTGTCGTTAGGGGGAGATAAGGACGTCAACGTTCCTAAAAAACGAAGCAAATTATCATGGATGACTCCCACTTTGTCTCATTTAGATCCCCGCATCACTTAATCTGAAACTGAAGGGCAATGCATATTTGATCTCCAGCATAGCTCAGAGCATACCAGATGCTTTCATTGATTTAGCTCGAGTGAAAAGATCACATATTCCAGTTACCGAATGTGCCTGCAAAGATGGATGTACCAAATATACGACGAACTTCCCTCTTGGAGGCCAGGGACGCCACTTTGGTAGATCCATGTACATTATCGGCTAGCCAATCACCTACACAGAAGCGTGGTAGACCACTTGGTTCAAAGGATTCACACCCCCGGAAGAGGAAACATATGGCACAAGCCCTTGAAGAAGCTACCGTGAATCCGATTGTTGCCTACTAATTCTATCAAATTCATAAGGAAATTCTATATTACAAAAGTGTTTTTGAAGAGATGAATCCACCTCTCGAGAATCATGAGATTTCGGTCCATTATGCTAGCTTTGATGATGTTTGGTGTAGAAATTAGATGATCATCGATGATGCATTAGCATATGTAGTAGCTACTGAGATCATGTTGAGCGATGACATTAAACCATGTTCCGTTGATGATTGTCGACGTAGAATTGATTGGACAAACTGGAAAAAAGCAATCCAAGTCGAACTTGATTCGCTTGTGAAACGTAAGGTGGCTCTTACTTCTCCACATGTTAAGCCCGTTAGCTACAAGTGGGTTTTCATTCAGAAGTGTAATATGAAGAACGAAATTATGCGTTACAAAGCTCATCTTGTTGCGTAAGGCTGCTCACAACGCCCTGGGATTGACTATGACAAAGCTTATTCACCCGTTATGGATGTGATTACTTTTCATTACCTTATCAATTTGGTAGTTTCTGAAAAACTGAGTATGCCATTGATAGACGTAGTAACTGCATATCTCCATGGGGATCTTGATACAAAAATTTATATGAAAGTTCCCGAAGGACTTATATTGATTGAATCAAATATTTCCAAACCCTGGAACACGCTCTTAATTCGGCTGAGGCATTCATTCTACGGTTTGAAGCAATCTAGAAGAATGTGGTATAACTGTCCGAGTGAGTATTTGATTAGTTAAGGATACGTGAACAACGAACTATGCCTTTGTGTGTTCATTAAGAAGTCACATTCTGGTTTTACGATTGTTACAGTGTATGTTGATGACATGAACCTCATCGGAACTTCTAAAGAGCTCGAGAGAACTGCCGTGCACCTGAAGTCAGAATTTGTGATGAAAAGATCTAGGAAAGACTTGATAGTGTCATAGTCTCGAGATAGAGCACCGTTCGGATGAAATCTTAGTACATCAATCAAACTACACCCATAAGGTGTTGCGTCACTTTAACGAGGATAAAGTGAAGCCATTGAGTACTCCTATTATCGTTTGATCGCTAGATGCAAAACAAGATCCCTTCCATCTGAAGAATGATGATGAAGAGATTTTGGAGCTTGAAGTTCCTTATCTAAGTGCGATATGCGCTTTATTCACTCGATCCGACATCTTCTTCATTGGTAATCTTTTGGCAAGATACAGTAATGCACCAACAAACAGATACTGGACTGGTGTTAAAGACATCTTCTGCTACCTTAAGGGTACAACGAATATGGGCTCATTTTATCCCTACGAATCCTCGAGTGATGCACTACCCCTTTATCTCGAGTCGATTCTTGCCAATGCATAATACTTATTTGATCCGCACAAGGTGGGTTCTCAAACGGGTTATGTCTTTACCATTGGAGGCATTGTAATCTCTTAGAGGTCAACTAAACAGAGCTTAGTTGCCACTTCGTCTAACCATGCTGAAATTCTCGCCTTACACGAAGTAACTAGAGAATATTTTTGGTTGAGAGTAGTAGTGGGCCATATTCTAAGCTTCTCCGATCTTTACCCCGTCATTGACATCCCAACAATGGTCTAGGAAGACAATGTAACATGCATTCAACAACTTAAGAAAGGTTACATCAAAGGAGACAATACCAAGCACATTGCGCTGAAGTTCTTTTTTTCACATCAACAACAAGAGCATCAGAAGCTTGAAGTCATGCAAATCTGTTCACAAGTCATTTTGGCCAGCGTTTTCACCAAATCACTACCGAATGTGACATTTCAGAAGCTTGTTCAAGGAATTGGTATGCGTCAACTTTCTGAGATGTAGCATTATTAGTTATCTCTGGAATTATGTAAAACTTAGGGAGAGTATCCTGAAGTATATTTACTTGATCTTAATGTACTCTTTTTCCTTACGATTAGGAGCATTTTTCCCATTGGATTTTTGCCTGGGGCGCATGTTCACCGCTCCTCTTGGGATGTTGCTCTTCAAATGACCACTTACCGTATCAACTGTATGTCATTCAAAGTATTGGATTTTCTTACACCTTTACAAGTTTTTGCTAACTTCATGTTTCTACCATCGGTTTTGGTGCTCCCACTATGAGTTTTTGGATGTGTTGCATTTGTTCATTTACATAAAAAGCAATAGACGAAACTTGACCCGTGTGCTCTCTGTTGTAGTTTTATGGGATATGGATTACATCAGAAAGGGTACTGTTGCTACCACCCTTATTTCTGTCAGATGTATACTACCATGGATTTTACTTTTTTTCGAATCTGAGATGTATTACTCTTCGGCTTCTTAGAACCCTACTCTTCAGGGGGGAAACACTGTAGGACGAGTAGGTTTGGACCAAGGCTGCTACGACTAATTTTCCACTATCACTTTTAACCGAGCCTACAGTGGTTGCCCTGCCAGCCCAGCCAATAAAAGCAGCATTGCTGCCCATGGAACCATTGGCAGGCACGATAATGCCATCCTCACCCACGGCAACAGTGCTTCCACTTGCCAATCTTGAGACTTCTACTAATACTACTCCCTCCTTGCCTCCAAATATAGTACCACCGGATAACCATACTCTTGAGAATATTCTTGAGGTAAGCTCTACTATCCCTGTTGATGTATCCGATGTTCTGACTTATCAATTACCTTTCAGGCACAACAGAGGAGAGCCACCCAATCGGTATTCACCGGAAACAACGAAAGGCTCTAAATACCCAATTGCCAACTATATGTCATCACATAAATTATCAGAACCTTGCAAAGTATTTGTACAACAAATATCCAATGATAGCACACCTAGTTCATTGAAGGAGGCACTATCTGACGATTGATGGACCACAATAGAGGAAGAAATGAATGCACTTCAGAAGAATCAAACATAGGATTTAGTTCTACTATCCTGAAGAAAGAAGAGAGTTGGATGTCGATGGGTGTATACCATTAAGTACAAAGTTGATGGGTCCATTGAACGATACAAAGCACGATTGGTGGCAAAGGGATACACTTAGACGTATGGTGTTGATTATACAGAAACATTTGCCTCAATAGTAGAGATTAATACAGTAAGAGTATTACTTTCATTGCGGCTAACTTGGATTGGCCATTACATCAATTTGATGTGAAAAATGCTTTCTTACATGGTAATCTTAAAGAAGAAGTGTATATGGATATTCCACCTGGTTATGCATCGGTTTCATAACCTGGAGTGGTGTGCAAGTTGAATAAAGAATTGTATGGATTGAAATAATCAACTCGGGCATGGTTTTGTAGGTTCCAGAGAGCTATGAGGAAGTATAGGTTTAGGCAGAGCAATTTCGATCATACACTTTTCTTGAAACGTCGAATGGGTAAATTGACGGCACTTATTATTTATGTGGATGATATGATTGTTACGAGTGATGATAAAGAGGAAATCTCAAGGCTAAAAGATTACCTAGCAACCAAGTTCGAGATGAAAGATCTTAGTGGATTGAAATATTTCTTGGGGAGAAAAGTAGCTTAATCTAAACAAGGCATATTTCTATCTCAAAGAAAATATGTTTTAGACTTGTTAGCCAAAACATGAATGCTTGATTGTAAACCGGTTGACACTCCCATAGTCCAAAATCACCATCTTGCCATGCACCCTGATCAAATTCCCATTAACATCGTTATCAAAGGTTAGTTGGGAGGTTAATTTATTTATCACACACTAGGCCTAATATTGCATATATAGTAAGTGTCGTTAGTCAGTTTATGCATTCTCCCAGTGATACATATATGGGTGCGATTGAACACATCCTAGGATACCTAAAATCCTCCTCGGGGTAGAGGCATCATGTTTTCCAAGAATGATCATTGCCGAAAAGAAGGTTATACTGATGTAGATTAGGTAGGAAACATTACTGATCGACAGTCCACATCGAGATACTTTACATTTTTAGGGGAAATTTAGTGACTTAGCAGTGTAAGAAACAGAAAGTGGTTGCTTTATCAAGTGCAGAGGCGGAATACAGGGGCATGGCAAAAGGAGTATGTGAACTATTATGGCTTCGGAGGTTACTCGTTAGGCTTAAGTGTCCTTCAAAGTCGGCCTTGAATTTGTTTTGTGATAATAAAGCAGCTATTGATATCTCACACAACCCAATCCAGCATGATCGTACGAAACATGTGGAAGTTGACAAACACTTCATTAAGGAGAAGTTGGATGGGAATATCATGCAATTCCCGTTCGTAAAGTCAAAGGATCAATTGGCGGACATCTTAACTAAAGTTGTTGTGAGTCAAGCGTTCTACAACTCTCTCGTCAAGTTAGGCATGAATGACATTTATGCACCAACTTGAAGGGGAGTGTTGGAGAGTTGACCTTTTGTAATTAGTTTAGTTACCTATTTGGGTCCTTGTAATCAGGATGTAATTAGGGTAGTTATTTGATGTTTCTTTCTTTGTAAATCATCCTTGTATAATATATATTTTCCTCCTTGGTGAGAAGAATAATATCAGTGAATTAAACCCAAGATAAGCCCTGATTAGCAGGCAGCTTGTCATCATTTTCGGAACTAAGTTAAATAGCTGTAGATTTTAGTTTCTTCTTCGTACATAATACAGTCACTTTTGATTCCATTGTTGCATAGAGAAAAAAGGGATACATAATTCTTTCTAGGTAAGGGAAATCTCATTAGTATTCAATTCATTCATTCTTTTGTTGCAGATAAATCGTTGGTCCGATAGTGTCAGAATCATTTGTTATGTAAGAATTACAACAGTTGTAAGGTGATATTTGATTTCAATTCTTTGCAGTCCTTGTTGTTGTCAGTATTCAGAGTCAATTCAATTTCTGTTTATTCTTTGATTCTTTATGTGATGTTGAAATTCTTTATTGAACCGGTCAAGTAAAGTGAAGTCATATTATTTGTTTGGTTGATCATTTGTTTTGTTTTGTATTAATGGATCATTGAAAATTCCATTTTTACATATGATATATATGGCTCTTCTTCTGCTTTTCTCTTTCTCTCTCTGCATTGTTAGTCTGCAAATTCCATTGAACAATTTCATGTGTAATAATAAAAGGCTGAGTCCGCCAGTAAAGAGCACATTCTAAAGGAGTGACAGTGTCACGTATACAAAGAGTATTAACGTACCAAAAAGATGCTTGAAAGCACCTTGTTTTGATGTGAAAATTTGGTAATAAGAATGGGCAAGTGGCTTAATAAATCAATTAGATTGGGTTTTCCTTGCTTAAGCATGCATAGAGCTTTCATATTTGGTCTCCTAAAATGTTTTCCTGGTTTAAGTTTTAAGTCATCTTTAAATGTTACTGTCAACATATCATTCGAGTACTTCCACCAATTGATGGATGGCAAGAAAATCACCTTCAGCAGGCCAATGGAAGTAGGTAAGTGGTGGACCATGTGAAGCCCACCCAAAAGCCTGATCAAGTAAAGTAATGCCCAACCTTGCGCCAACAGGCAAGGTTGATTTCAGCATGATGCCAACTACGTTTTTCCTTTTTATTATGTCTGGTGCGTGTGATACACTCGCATCTTAAGTGAATGGGTCGACAGCTTCTGATGTTATGGGCCCTGCTGCTGTAGCTCTAAAAGAAAGCACAACGGCTACCTGAATTGGTGCGATGAGAGCCGTCAAACTTCCAATGACCTAATGATTTGGGCCGTTCGAATCCCAACATTAAAAAAAAAAAAATCTAAAAAAGTTATTGTTCTGCCATGTGGCATTTCTGTAGCATCAAGAAGAAAAATCAATTGATCATGATTAATTTAATCATTAAAAATGGAAAGAAAAAAAAAAGAGGAGAAATGGGTGTTAATGCAGGGTACTTTTAGGCTTATATAGTGATACAGGTCGGGAAGGAAGCCATGAAAAGCCCAAAGAAGTTCAAGACACCCAAGGCCCATAGGGCTTAGAAAAAATGGTGTCGAGCTAAAGCTGACCGCTTATAACGCCACTCCGACCAGGATATTTGAACTTTTCGACCGCCAAGGGCATGTGGCAGGTTGATAGCTTTATAGCACAAGTCTTTGAGGACAGGTCTGCCACATGACAATAAGGCCATGTGGCGAACCAAAGACAATGATAGAGATCCAAGATGGGATGTAAAGGTGCTCAGAGGGGCGCTTAAAGGTACATGGTGAGATAATTGAGACTGAACAAGATGCTCGGCTCACACCATTACAGAACGCCTGTCACTTCCCCATCGAATGTTTGGTTGATAGGCAAAAAGTTGTCAGTATGCTAGTCTATATAGGTGGCATATTAAATGTCAAGTTGGGAAGATCCAAGGCTGGGGTGTTCATTGAGGGCCTATATAAAGGGGTGAGAGCCTCCTCTATTGGGGTCATACTACCGAGAGAGAGTTCATTTATTAGCCGAGTGCTATTTTTAGTCTTGCAATCAATAGAATTCGAGCAACACAGTAGACGTAGTCCATTTTAAAGGGTGAACCACTTAAATCTTTTTGTCTATCTCATTTTAGCCATATCATAAGCCCACCAACGGCCTTATATTTTAATTAGTTAACCTGCAAATTTTGAGAGTTAACAATTAGAAAGAAAAAAAAAAGAAAAAAAAACAAAAGATAAAAAAGGGGAAAAAGTTTAAATTTTTTTCTATAATTATCCAACCATCTACTTCATTCACCTTTTATTTTTAATTAATTACACTTGTTGTAGTGCTATGCTTTGCTTGATATTTGAAATTAAATTATTTGAGTTCAAAATTGAGTTTTATTTTCAAAGAACAAACTTACGAAGTTCACACTTAACAAATTCACAAAGCATAAATAAAAAAATTACTTGCAAATAGAAATCGCTCTCTACTTGCCTTTGCCTTTGCCCTTGACCAACGAGTAGAGTTGCACAAAGGCCATCACTTTTCAAAGAGCAATTCCAAAGCTCTTGTCCTTGCCTTGCCCTTACCCTTCTCCAACAGGTAAAATTGCTTTTGTGTGTGTGTATATATACATGTATGTATGCATGTATTTTACTATTGGAGTCACCCGACACTTCATCAATTTTTACTTTATACAATATCATGATGTCATTATGTTAGAATAGTCAGTTCAATTCCTGTATTGAATCTTTATATCTAGTTGTATTACCTCACAGTCTCACATCATTATAATTAAGATCGTTCTTAATTTTACAAAATGTAAAATTACTTGATTAAGAACATTAACTCTTGTATCTAAAATTTAATATTTAATTTCACTCTCACATAATTTTGTTTGTTTTATCTCAAAAAGAAATGTCATTTCATTGTTGTCCTATATTCCTAATCAGTTTCAGTTTGCCAGCTGGCTAGTGACAATCTAACATGTACAATAATATCTTCGTACTGTCGTTTTATCATGTAACATAGTTTCATACTTTTCATCATCACATAATTAGCATATTACAAGTTGCTGCGTGATCTTACGTACATATTCCACAATGTAGGGTTAAAATAAGTTATCTTGGATTAGTATCTAATTACAATTTGATCTGAATCTCCTCTTTCATTGTCTATGGTGGACCATGCTATATTGATATGAAACCAAAGGCTAAAGCCAATTTTGTAGCCTACTAGGATAAGCTTGAAACGTGTTTTCCCGTGACGCAAAATGCATCGCTTACCACCACCTGGTAGAGCAATAACAAGGAAAAGTTTATCGGAAAACTAATGAAAAAGGTTTTTAAAACTTTGAGTTTTAATGATAAGGACAAAATAAAAAGTAAAGTAAATAGTACCAGGATTGACTTTTTAGTGTAAAAATGTGGTTTTTCAAAAGTGAAGAGTACCGTGGGTTTTTCGTTAAAACTCCCAAAGTTTATTCATAATAAGCTAAAATAAGCATAATTTGCCTCCTATCACCTAGTGGAACAAAAAATCTCACTTAGATAAAGTTTTGATGCTTACATTAGTCATAGTTAATTAACTTAACTGATTCCCATTGTGAGACTAAATTCATCCTCTTCTTCTTTAGTGTAGATAATATTATTTATTCAACAAAAAAAGAAAAATCTCTCCCAGGTAAAGTTTTGATGCTTACTTTAGTCGTAGTTAATTAACTTAACTATCTCCATTTACTTTAGTCTGATACTCGTTTGTTGAGTTCAATTCCTTTTTGTGACTAGCTGTAATTTTTGGCGTGACTTTGTTATGAACGAGTTGTTCCATTCTAGATGAATTACCCTGTAGATATTTTATTGTTTGTATTTATGAATGAAACATTTGACGCTGACAACCTCCAAATGCAGAAAGGAAACCTAAATTTGACCCACAAGGTTGTCGATTTGGAGAAATTTTTAATTGTGATGGGAACACAAGTGGTACAACACGTGTTTAAATAGCAGTGGTGAGATGTTTTATTTTTTAAGTTATTAACTTTTTAGCACACATATCCCACCATTTGTATAATATCACGTGATATACCAACCCGTGTACCGATTACATTGAAAAATCTATTGTCAATTTGATCTTCTACATGACATAGTGGTATGACACCTGATGAGTTAATTTCATATTGTATATTTTACCCTATTCTTAGTATGTTTTGGTAATTATTTTGGAAGAATTTTGATACTTTAATTTATATTTTCAATATAAGACATCCGAATATAAGACATCCGGCTTCCTCTGGAGGAAAATAGAACCAAATGGACGAATTTTGGAGTACTTCTAGTTGGAGGACGTTTGTGAGTTACTTAGCTTGATGGTATCAAAATATCATATTTTTCCACCAAGCAGTTATTTTCTGGCTATAAAATAAAGGAGCAATGCACTGTACTGGAATAATGATGTTTTGGGCTTGACTTGCATTCTTGGAGCCCAAGATGACCTTGGATGGTCTTGTGGCCTTCTAGAGATGTGTTCAGAACGTCTTGATCTGTAAAACAAGCTATCTTGGGCCAGATTGGGAGTAGATTTGAGGCTAAAACGTGGTTGGATCGTTTCTGTGCAGTTTATCCTAACTTAATTAGGATTTTATGTTTTAATATATTTTATTATTAGATGGCTTCCTAGTGGAAATAAGAGACTTGATTGCTAGATTTGTGCGATACATAGAGGGGATTTTAAGGCTTTGCCATCTACAATTTTTCTCTACGCTTTCCTTTATGCAACTTTGGAGACAGAGAGTAATTGCTAGGGTTCTTGGAGATTTTCTATTTTAAGGTGTTTTCAATCCTTTTCTTAATAATATTTTCTATGATTTTAATTATGAATAAGCGTAACTACTTCCTTTTGCTAGAGCGAAGCCTTGAGCCTTAGCATGAATATGTGATTTTTATTTAATCGCTTATGATCGATTGCGTGCACACTTTGAATTATTAAACACCGTGATTAAAGCTATCTAATTGTCTTAATGCTTGATCACCATTAGGATCTTTAGAAAAGTAATTTGATGAAATTGTGGTCGGAAGCAGGCCTGGCAATTTCTGACACGACTCGATAACCCGACACGACACGACACGAAATTAACAGGTGTTCGGGTCGACACAATAACGAATCGGGTAACCCGATAAGCACTTGTTAAAATAACGGGTTGGTTCAGGTATACACGTGGGTAACACAATACACGATAAGCAAAATATTAATTTTATAATTTTAAAAATTGGTGACCGTTGGATCGTCTTAAATATATGTACAATTCAATTTCTTAAGTGTTATACGTACAAAATAAATAAATTTAAATCTACTTAATATATATATACCATTGAACTTTTTGACGGGACAAGACATTCAGAGATCAAGTAACGAGACAAAACTTTTCGACGATTATCAACGAACAATCACGATTTAACGATTATTTTAACTCCAATTTTGATGATTTTTTTATAGCTACACTCCTTGACCCTATATGAATACAATGAATGAACTCGATCTTTAATTTAAAATATTTACACTATACCACAAAATGTTATGTTATACTTAATGAAAGTATGAATAAACTCTTAAGTGTTAGTGAATCTATTGTTTTGATGGGATACGCATTCTACGAAACTAGTTTCAACGATCCAACCGTCAAACATGTTTGTGTATGCTTCGAGATCGCATACGCCAAAAATTGCAAAAAACAAACATTCATAGATCAAGTAATGGGACAAAACTTTTCAACGGTTATCGACGAAAAATCACGATTTAACGGTTATTTTAACTCCGATTTTGATGATTTTTTACAGCTACACTCCATGACCCTATATTAATACAATCAATGAATTCGATCTTCAATTTAAAATATTTACATTAGTGGATATCACAAAATCTTATGTTTTACTTAATGAAAGTATAAATAAACTCTAAGTGTTAGTGAATCTATCGTTTTGATGGAATACGCATTCTACGAAACTCATTTCAACAATCCAACAGTCAAACTTGTTTGTATATTCTTCAAGATCACATACGCCAAAAATCACAAAAAAAAAACATTTAGAGATCAAGTAATGGGAGAAAACTTTTCAACGGTTATCAACGAAAAATCACGATTTAACGGTTATTTTAACTCTAATTTTGATGATTTTTTACAGCTATACTCCTTGACCCTATATGGATACAATGAATGAACTCGATCTTTAATTTAAAATATTTACACTATACCACAAAATGTTATGTTATACTTAATAAAAGTATGAATAAATTCTTAAGTGTTAGTGAACTGTGAATCTATTGTTTTGATGGGATACGAATTCTACGAAACTAGTTTGAATGATCCAACCGTCAAACATGTTTGTCTATACTTCGAGATTGCAAATGCCAAAACATGCAAAAAACAAACATTCATAGATCAAGTATGAAGGACAAAACTTTTCAACGGTTATCAACGAAAAATCACAATTGAACAGTTATTTTAACTCCGATTTTGATGATTTTTTTACAGCTACACTCCTTGACCCCATATGAATACAATGAATGAATTCTATCTTCAATTTAAAATATTTACACTAGTGGATATCACAAAATCTTATGTTATACTTAATGAAAGTATAAATAAACTCTAAGTGTTAGTAAATCTATCGTTTTGATGGGATACGCATTCTATTGTTTTGTTCGGACATGTTGCATATTAGATATACATTCTATGTTGGAGGTTCCAAGTAGAATATAAATTAGGAAAACCTAACCTTCAAAGTGGCATGTGTAGATCATAAGTAATTGGTAAAAAGTTCATAGGATTGCTAGGTGATGGTGGAACCTGTGGATGCAAATTTCTTCCTCTTTGATCTTGGACAAAATTGTACCTACAAAACAAATAACACCTTTGGTCAAGGCCAATAGCTTTACGCGCCCACGATTAATTGGGGGGGGGGGGGGCTTTGGCCGAAGAAACTCCGATGCCAAAGTTAAAATTTTGAGAGAAAAGTGTTTGGGGAATTTTTGAGTGTTTAGCAAGAGTCAAGACCTAGGTTTTTAGAAGAAATGAGGTTGAATGTATAGTGCATGGCCGGTCCCCCTCTTGAGAAAAGGTGGCTGGCCTTTTGGTAATTAATGGATTCATTAAGAATAAATCCATTAATTAGCCAATTAACTCAATTTATATGGAATGTTTTGAAGGTTATGAAATAATTACCTTGTGGAAAATATAGGATGAGGATAGATGAAATAACTTTGAATTTGTTACCTATTTTGGGCACTTTTGACTTGATTATGGAATGTTTGTCCATTGCTTGCGCGTAGGAATTCCGGTGCTCCTCAAGGGTAATTTTATCCTTTTTGCCCAAAAATCCACGTGTCACCTCTTGATTATTTTTGGCTCCACAAATGCCCCCACACCTGTTGGGTTGCTCGTATGAAAAGGCAGCAGGTGTAGAGATCTTCTTGCTTTAGGAAACGTAGGATTGTTTCCTATTTTGATATTGATTCTCTCTGTAATAGGAAATTAAATCCTTCTAGGAAAGGGAAATAAATTTCTCTCAAAGCCTATTTAAGTCCACCTTAAGTGGGTTATTAAATCAACTTTGGATGGCGATTTATTCTACCCTACAAGAGAGAGAGAGCTTAGAGGATATTTGTTCCCCCTCTTCTAGCAATCTTCTACATCTTGCCCGTGCAAAAGATTATCTTTCGTTGCTTTCTTCGTCTTCTCTGCGCTACACCGAGGTAAGAAAAAATTAATTTTCCTTGTCTTTTTCTTGGATAGTGTTGTCCCGAGGCAGCCGTCAAGGTGGTACGACACGTCGGCTGACAGGGGCCAAGAACCGGCTCGGATTGGGCCTAGAAGGTGTTGTGGCAAGGACCACTGCTTGGGTTGCTCGGCTTGGTTAAAGCCAAGGGAAACTTATGTGGCTGGGGCCGCGGATTGAAGCGCTGAGGCGCAGTGCTAGGCGAGCTGCATGGTTTATGTCCTTTGGGTTCTTGGACTTGACGGGGGCCAGGCCGGCGATTGAGAGAGATGAGGAAGTCGAATGCCTCATGGGCTTCTGGAATGTTGGGCATGCAGGCCTCCTGCCTGTCTGAGAGAAAAAATAAGGAAAAAACTAGTATGGGTTGAGTTCGCTTGCTGAGTACCGTGAATAACGTTAGCTACTTAGTTCTCTTCGTTGGGAGAAATGTGGGTTATTCCCGAGAGAAAAGGTAAAGAAGATCAAGGTGGATACTTTGGCTCGTCTGATCACTATCGTGGAGGCTGCTGTGAATGAAGGTGGAAAGAAGAGATTTTCCCTGTCTGTTCAAGAGATGTTGGTTAAGAAAAAACTGAAGACTTCTTCCGTTGTGCGTGAGGGTCCACTTATTGTTGAGAGGCTTATGATTGACATGACTTCTTCCAATTGGAAGAAAAATGAGGCTGCTAGATTTGAGCCTATGGTGTCTGCTATGTTAAGAATGGCTAATTCAATTGCTGATAGTATTGCTCAGTATAAAGGTCTTGTTATGCCCCTAGTGCCGAAGTCTGTGCCAAGACGTCTGTTGGGAGCTAACTACAGTTCTCATTCGGAAAGACTTGCTATTATGAAGAGCGATAAGGTGGACTCTGCTGCTAAAGTGGTGCTAAAGCCCACTCCCTCTACTGTTGAGACTGATTCGCCTGTTGGGAAGGAGGAGACTGCTCACATGGGCAGCTGTGAGAAATCCACTAAGCTTGCTTCTGAGGAAGCTGCTGAGATCTGTGTGCTCTTGAAACCATATCTGCTTGAAGATATGGACGTTTGTGCCAAGTTTGTTAATGGCATTAAAAAGGTTTGTTTGCCCAAGTTCATTTGTGAAGCATACGACCCAATATAGAAGGACTGCTCTACTTGCTATGATGTATATATAGCAAGGGTGCCAAGGAGGTGGTGAAGACTATAGCAGCTGAAGTTTATTTCTCGACAGAGGAGATCAAGAGGATAATATTTCTGCCCCCACTTCTCTATAGCTTGAGACCGCTCGCCAAGAAATCGTTAACTTGAAGAGTAGGCTTGACGCGATCCAAGTTAAGTATGAAAGTGCAGAGAAGGAGATTGGATGTTACATACCTCAGATTCAAGATCTCGAGTTTGCAATTTCTGAGCTTCATTTTGCTGTTTAGCCTTTAGGATTTTCTTTGTTTTTCCTTGTAGCTCTTGTTTTTCTTGAACTCCTTCGGCCTTTGCAAGTTGTTTATAAACATGCTTCCTTCGCTTTTCTTCATATTCGCTTCTTTTGTTCATACCCTAACCTTTAGACTTTATAGAGCAGTGGCAAGCGTGCTACTTTTCTATAAGAAGCCAGGCCCAAATAGCTTATGCAGCTGTAGGTGTTGATGTAGAACTTTGCAAAGTTGTTAGCCATAGGGTTGACAGCTGGATGCCTTACATACAGAAGTAGACAAGTCCGCGTAACCACTAGGTTGTTAACCTTGGCTTTCTCTAATTCTGTAGGTTGTGTAGTAAGTATCACAACATTTTAGGATTTGGTGTAAGTTGTTTCGCGCTTGGCAGAGGTGAAGCTTATTGACTACGTAGCATGTCGGCAGTGGATAAAGCTTCGTATATGCACGTTAACTTGTTTAACCTTTCACAAGAATGTGCGGTTGTATAAGTCTAGCGTGGCTTTATTGCTCGAAGGGCAAGCCTTAGGCAATCTTCTGGAAACCATAGGCTACCTTAGTGCACTTGATAACAGCTTTAGGGTTCCAGGGCAGCCGTCCATCAGATGTACTGCATAATATGCCCCCTCCGTCTCTAGGGCTTGGTTCCCCATGGATTAGGCCAAGAGACACAAATTCCTTCAGTTAGCTAAGCCTTGAAAAAGACCATTGTGGCTACTTCTAGGAATCCTAGCGCAAGCTATCGTGCATCTAGTTATACTAGGGCAGCCAAGCTCATCCACGTTTGGATATTCGGAGTGTAGAGTTTATCTTCTTGTCTTAGGAATTGACCTATATAGGTGTCGGGGAATTGGTTCACCCTCTCGCACTGGAGAGCATGGTTGGTCCCTAGAGGGGTGCAATTCCTACGATGAGTCCCTAAAAAGGGCGCGGTCTTCTTTTGAAGTGCATGAGTGATCAATTGTTGTAAGCATATAACCGAGCCAAGTTGTGATTACTTCTGAATTCCTCATTGAAAAACGAGTGAAACGAACGAGAACTTAGCTGTAAGGTAGGAACTGCATAACAACTGGATAGTCCTCGACTTGTGAGGTGGTGCCCGTCGAGCTACATGAGTCTTTGGGCTTTAATGTAGTGGAAGGTCACACATGGCACTTCCTTAGATTGTAGGCGATCCACTGCTTTTCGATCTTTTTGTCATTTCATGGTGGCGAGGATGTAATTACTCTTGTCACTTCCCATATGGGATCCATCTTTTTGGAGCCTTCTCTATAGGCAGTGATGAAGGCTTTTCTTAAGACTAGATCTTCGGGCTAGAACTGTCGGATCTTAGCCTTTTTGTTGTAGTTGGAGAGGAGCTGCTGCTGGTAGGCTGTGATGCGGGTGATGGTCCGCTCGCACTTTTCCTCTGCCAGATCTAAGCTTATGGCCATCTTCTTATTGTTCTGCTCAATGCTTGGTAATAGAGAGATGATACTTGGCTTGATGACATTAGGATGAATGATTGCTTCTGAGCCAAATGCTAAAGAGAAATGAGTCTCACCGGTTGCTCGTCTTTTGGTGGTGCGATATGCCCATAGACATCCGGGGAGTTCATCTGGCCATTTTCCCTTCTTGTTGGTGAGGGATTTCTTGAGGCAGTCGAGGATCATCTTGTTGGATGCTTCGGCCTGCCTATTGCCTTGAGGATATCTCAACGTGGATATGTACTGCTTGATGCCATACTTTTGGAAGAACTTTGCCATATCTTTGCCCACGAATTGCGGGCCGTTGTCAGTGACGATGGATTGAGGAATGCCAAATCGGCATATGATGTTCCTCCATATGAAGTGCTTTATGTTCGTTTGAGTCGTGGTCATCTTGGGCTCTACTTCTACCCATTTAGTGAAGTAATCGGTTGCCACGATCATCATGCCTTTGCCCCCCAGTAGCATGCGGCATAAGTCCTACCAGGTCGATTGACCACTGCATGAACAGCCAAGGACTCATATGCGGGTGTAGCTTGCTGGCAGACAATACTGGTATCGGCTTGTAGCGTTGGCAGCAGTCGTATTTTTGTACTAACTCCTTAGTATCTTGGTGCATGGTAGGCCAATAGTAGCCTGCGTTAAGAGCCTTATGTGCTAAGGATCGACCTTCGAAGTGATTTCCACAAACACCTTCGTGGATTAAGCTTAGAACCTTTAAGTCATCGGAAGACGCTAGACAGCAGAGATGTGGTTCGGTGTAGGATTTTCTGATGAGAATGTTGTTCCACATATAGCAGCATGCTGCCTTGATTTGGAGCTTCCTAGACTCTAATATTTTCATGGGGAATGTGTTATTGACTGGGTAGTCTACAATGGAATCTTACAAATTTGGAGTTGTACTAACTTGTGACACCTCAGCTGCTAGCTTCACCTCTATGCTTGGCTTGTCTAGATATTCCTTCAGGATAGATCGTTTAAGTTTGTGGTCGAGGGCAAAGCCTAGGCCGGCTAGTGCATCCACGTGAGCATTGTCTGCCGTTAAGTCTTTTACCATTCGAAAGCCTGCTAGTAGGGTCTCATACTCTGTTTCGTTTGTTAGGTACTTTGAAGCCTAGAGTGATCGCCTGTTCGGGTATCGTATCGTCTGGGGTGACAAGGACTACGCCTGTTCTCGAACCTTTGTAGTTTGGATGAGCCGTCAACATGCAAATGCCAGAAGTCTCTATCGGGTAAAGCAGGTGCAGCTAGGGCATGGTCGACTACCTTTAGGGCGTCGTTGGGCCACTATTGCGTTGTGAATGCATGGAAGGGAGTTGTGAAGCTGGGGCCATATTACACTTAGTAAGAGATGCTCAACTACCGGTATTGGACCATTCTAGAGCTAAATTATGGAGCAAGAGTTGGCTAAGGACGTGTGACGTGCAGCAGGAGGTAGTGCTCAACTGCCGGTACATGTTGCATATATGTAGAATCTTTTGGGGCAACGAGGCAAAACTTGCTTTCAAGTGTGTCTTTCCAATGTTCGTCTGCCCTTGGCGTGTCTTTTGGGCCAGGTTGTTACATTCGTCAGAAAACTTTGCATCCACCAGGGTCTAGGCCTTTATCGTCGCGCGTATAGATTGGGTAGAATAATGCGTCATGAGGATGACTGTGTGCGTTTAAAGGTAAAACTTAAGCTTTTGGGTTGCAACAGCTATCGCCAAAGTTAGCTTTTGAATGGTGGAATAGAGGTAGTCAAGCCCTTAGCTCTTCTCGTATGATTGTAAAGCTTATTGATGCTTCAGATATTGTCAAACATATGAATAAGTTCTCCTATACTTCTGGTTTGGATAGTAGGGAGGTGATGTCGGGTACTTCTTCAAGTCCTTGAATGTGCATTGGCGAGCCTCGTCCTAAAGTGCATGCTTCTCTACCAAAGTGAAAAAGTTTACTAGAGTTAGATCTTCTTTCATGATCAATTTTTCGAACAACGAGTGGTCTGCTGGAAGTCCTTTTTGGAAGGCTGCTTTAGCTATCGAGTTGTTGCATCCGACTATCCTTGCCTTCTCTTCTTTGAACCTCTTCACATAAGCACGAAGCGACTCTTTTGGGTTTTTCTTGACTTTAAACAAATGGTCGGACTTCTTTTTGATCGAGCAATAGGATGAATATTCTTTGGTGAAAACCAAAGAAAGTTCGTCGAAACTCCGGATAGATTGTGGCGGCAGGGCGTAGAACCAATCTTGTGCCTCACCTTGGAGAGTGGTGGCGAATATCTTGCACATGAGATCGTCATTGTTTCGATAGAGGATCATTACTCTTCGGTAGTGTTTTAAGTGTCTCTTTCGGTCTTCATCCCTTTTGAAAGATGTGAAATGTGGCATGCTGAACTAACATGGAGGCTCGGCCTGCTCGATCTTGTCTGTGAAGGGTGACTTGCTTATGTTGGTCATCTTCTGTCGTAATGCCTCGTCGGTGACCTCGTTGCGTTGGAAATTGTGTAATCGCTTGGTCAAAAGTTTCTTTACTTTTTCTTGAATTTGTCTTTGTTAGGGTAAGGAGCTCTCAGCTGCCCCTAACCGTGACTTGCTGGTCTAGGCTGCTCTTCCACGTGTTTGGCTCGTCTATGCCGTGGATGCAGTGTGTGTGGTGCATTCCTAGCAAGCGAGCGAGTACTTCGCAGGCTACCGGTTGAACCTGAGCCTAGATTGAGTGACTGTTTATCTCCGTCCGTCGTTCTGCTTACTCTGATGTAAGGGGAATGATGCTCTTTGTAGGCTTAGCAGCGAATGAACACTTCGCCTAAAAGGTTGCTCATGTTGACTATCAGAGTGTGACCACAACCATGAATGTACACTCGTCCGTGGGCTTAGTTGAGAGTGCACACTTTTTCGTGCAATAAGACGGGAGTATACGCTATCTCGATGGCCCAATCGGGAGTGTACACTGCCCGAACGCTCGGTTTGTGACTGCTTGCCGGGACGCTGCTGAAAAGGTTATTTGTTTGCCCTTGTCCTACTTCGAGACACCTTGTCTAGGGCACATTGCATCTTGGTGCGCTGTAAGAGCTGGTTCACCAAGGTTGTCTGCTGTGCGAGGGCGCTCGTCAACTCTATGACTTGTAGAGACAAGTATTTTTCTCCATTTGGGTTGGAATAGCTTGGAAGGAATGCGTCTCCTTAAGCAATGGAAGTGTGGTAGACTCCGGGCGCAAGATTTGAGTTAGGAAATGTCAAATCAGCAAAAACATGTGGTGAAAATGCTTCCAGTTCGATCGTCAGTCCAGAAATTTGGAGCTGGGACAGTTGAATGATAGGAGCATATTCATGCGACTTAAATGGCTTGTTCTCGTGCATTTACGTTATGTTTCTTTAGTTATTTTAGTACTTTAAGCTATTTTCGTGTGTTTGTAGGTCCAAAGGGCTAAAGGAGCAAAAAGATGCATTTTGGATACTTTTGGAGCACTTTTGGGCTAAGGATGGATAGCTTATGCTTGGAGCCAAAGTGTTGGACGAAATTGAAGACCTAATTGAAGACCAAAGTGTTGGAACCTTGTTCTCTTTAGTTCTAGGACATTTAAACCTTTCCTATATCCATTGCACATGCATTCCTTTAATCCACATTCATCACCACTTCAACACATGCATCCATAATCATCTATCCTACCCATGCCGTGCATCCCCTCACCAAGTAATCATTCAACATTTCAGAAATGAAGCCATTTCACATGCATATTCAACCTAGCTATCATTCCACTTCATTGCACATGCATCTTCATAAATCTACACATGCATTCACATGCTTTCACAACCTAATCCACATGCAATTGCATCACCCATTCACCACCAGAAATCACTCATTGCCGTGCACATTCACTCACCACAAACATTCCACATGCATTCATCAACATATCTAGTTGTCACTCACATGCATTTCCTTCATCATTTCCAACCTAGCATTCCCATTCTTTAATCCAATTCAGCCACTTAATCATTCAACCACATTCACACATCACACATGCACCCAAGCCACATGCACTCCTATCCATTTCATCATTGCAACCATTGCAGAAATTACAAACACTTTGCCGTGCATATCAACACATTTCAGCATTCCCACTCATCATAACCTAGCTGCACAAGCCACCCCACATGTCCCTTTAATCATTCAAACATACACTCCCATTAATTAAACCATTCAGCCACATTTTCACCAACAACAAGCCCATGCCGTGAGTTCCCTACATTTCTAGCATATTCACATGCATTCCATCCTTTAAAACAACCCACATGCACTTTAATCATTCAATCACACATCACCCATTCCCCTTTGTCGTGCAAAACATGCACATTCATTCACCTTTCTCCCAAAACCGTGCATATCATTCCCCTCACTCTTTGTTTATTTCAGCCACATATTCAACTCACATGCAATCCCTTTAATTAATTCAACCTAGCTTTAATTCACATGCACATCCAACACACCATTCACCCTAGTTCTAATCAGCCAACCCGTGCATTACTCATTCAATCAAGCACTCCACATGCACAAACCTCTCATTGCCGTGGCTACCCATCCCAATTCCAGCTTTCACATGCTTTCACATGCATTTTCAGATTGTCCCCTTGCACATGCAGCCACATATTCATTGCACATGCATTTCCAACCCACATGCATCCTTTAATCATTCAAACATGCAGCCACATTCCCTCCTAGCTGTCATGTTCCCCCCATTTCACCTATAAATAAGCATCCATTGCATTCATTTTAAGACACTCTTCCATATTCGAAAACACCACAGAAATTGGTCCCTTGGGGCCGTGCCCATCACACCATAATTCCATCCATTCCATCCATATTTCAGCCATCAATCCATTGCATCCATAATCCCCAAAACTCACCTTAGACCTTGTACTACAACAACGAGGAAGAGAAGAGTGCCTAAACGTTCATACAATTCAAGTTTGAGTTGTTGGAATGTTTAGGTGTTTCTTTGATTTCAATGTTTAAATTCAATTCTCTTTGTTTTGTACGTATGAGGAATGGAAGAGAAGAGTGCCTAAACGTTCATACAATTCAAGTTTGAGTTGTTGGAATGTTTAAGTGTTTCTTTGATTTCAAAGTTATGAGGAACTAAACCCCCCCTTGGCTAGGGGGGGATTCGAAATATATGTTTATGCTTGCATTTTGATTTGATTTGATTACTTCTAATTGCGTTTCATAAGTTGTGGATTCAATTTGTTTAACCGTTTGATTGATAACTTATTTATGTATGTTTATTGAGAATGCGCGCTTAATTTTCATGCATGAATATGACGCTAGAATATAAGTGAGTTTCACCTAATAGTTACGAACTTATATTCGCAAGTAGTGGAGGTTGCTTATAAACAATCGCGTTAAACGAATTCTTGGCATAAGTTTCATGCGTATTCCATAGTAACGAATGTCTCGTCAACACTTATAATTTTCATAGAGCGTAATGATTCTTGTTTGTATCTCTATTATGCAATCATGTAGGGGACTTGTGGGGAATGTTTTGGGTTGTCGTATGCAATCATCCAATTCAATAACGTTAGGAAGATTTGAAAGTTAATTTAAGCGGACCTAATTAACTTGAAGCGTTGAGAATTAATGGTTTATTGAAATGCAATTGGAAATCGTTTTATTATGCAAGTGTAACATGTATGGAGATGAACCCCTTAGCTATTCTATCATCCATTCATTCCATTTCATCAATTTCATATTTACATTCTGTCTAGTTTATTAACTTGTTTCGTTATTTCAATTTTCGTCAAATCCTAAATCCCCCTTTACTTTAATGTCCAATTTAGTTAGAAAGTGTATTAGTTTGTGTTTATAAGTGTTTTGATTCAATTTGTTTCACAAATTCGTCCAAATTCACCAAAGTGCTCAAAACTGCCCAGAAAGTGTTTTTAAGGCAGTTTTGAGTGTTTTGGGTGATGTTTGAGTCTTTTGGTTTGTTTTAGTGTTTCAAGCATTTAGTTTCGCATTCTTTGAGTCTAGTTTAGTGTTTTAAACTTTATTTTACGTTTTTGAGTCAGTTTCCAAGTGATTTGCAATCCCTCCTAATCCCCGGTTAAGAACGATCCCTACTTACATACTTACTACAATTGACAAAAAGAGGGTTTAATTTGTGTGCGTATAAATCTCGCATCAAATTTTGGCGCCGTTGCCGGGGATTAGCAACTTTGCTAATCTCTTGGATTGTTCATTTCTGTTATGTATTTTAGTTTTAATTTTTTATTTTTGTTTTGTTTGTTGAATTCAAGTACTAGAGAAGAACAACATGGCACTTGATAATGCTTCTCTTTTGTCACAGCTCATGGAACGGTCCCAAATGCAAAGCGTTGATATATTTGATCTTCAATCAAGGAATAATATGTTTTCCAATACTTACAATTCGGATTGGAGTGATCATTCAACTTCTATGTGGTGGGAACCTCAAAATGTTCAACAAGAAGGATATTAGCAGCCACCTCATATTCAATATGCCCAACCAAACTCAAGTTCGTCAATAGATTATAATCAAAAGCTTAATGAATTAATTTGTTTGGTGCAGGGCTCACAAAATCAAGACAATGAGGCTCAACAAGAAGACAAAAGGTTGGACCACTTGGAAATGCAAATTGGGCAGATCGCGGAGTTCGTAGGACAGTTTCGAGACCAAGGCGAACTCCCTAGTTCAACCATTGCAAATTCGAAAGGAGAATTTGAAACTGCCAAGGAAATCATGTTGAGAAGTGACAAGGAGGTTGGAACGGACCCTCAACCATCAAAATCAAATCACAAGGAAGAGGAATACACCCAACCCACGGAAATGGTGGAAACACCTTTACCGGAGGCACCTATTGCTCCTATGCCATCTAATTCGGGTATGGTTGTTCCAAATTTCATTATTTTTAACCCCATTCCAACAAGTATCCCTATTCCTTGCAGACTCATGACTTCCAAGGAAGAAGAAGGTGAAAAAGACATCTTGGAAGCCCTTCCAAAGGTGCAAAGTAGGGAATATCATGAATTCATCAAAGAGGACGTTCTTGAGGCAAACAACCCCAAAGAAGTTGAATTTTATGACACAAGACAAGGACCAATCCTCACATCAAATCTGTCCAAGGGCAAAGTTCCTGAAATGTTCAAAGAAGATGTGTTTATCCTTGAGTTCATGTCGGAGCACATAAGTAAGCCACCTCCTCCAATTTCAATTTTCTTTTATACTAACATGTTGTTAATGATTCAGGCATCCAATCTTGAATTTAAACCATTACCGGATCATTTCAAGTATCATCGCCCATTCAAAGATAAATTCCATGCCGATTGATTCAGAATAAAAAAAAAAAAAAAAAAAAAAAACAAAAGAAAAAAAAGAAAAAAAATAAAGCAGATGTAGCCTTCACAGATGATGTTTACGTGAAGCCCCACTACGAGGCGTCGAAGCAAAAGGCATAGAAGCGGAAGGCATAAGAGCGGAAGGCATAGAAGCGGGAGGCATAGAAGCGGAAGGCATCGGAGCGGAAGGCATCGGAGCTAGAGCATTCCAGGCCTCAATAATTGGCCAAACGCTGGATGACCCAGGAAAAAGGTGCCTCTGGAGATAAGCCGCAAGCCTTTGAAGGTCACTGTGAATTCGACCCTCAGATTCTTGCAGCTCATCAAGCTTCCTCTTCATGCCCGACGAATAGTTATTTGCAAGCACATGCAAACTTCTATTCTCGTACTTAAGCTGCTGGATCTCTTGCTTAAGACTTTCCACCTCTGCCATCAATGATTCCACCTGACGGGAGCGGGCAAGCAGGCGTTGGCCCATGTTAGACACAGAGCTCGCACACTGAACACTAAGTGCGAGGGACTCTTGAACGGCCAACTCATCGGACCGTCCTGACAGCAGCCTACTATCTTTTGGAGTAAGGAGGTTCCTAGCTACTATTGTAGCTGTTGTGGCGTCCTGCATCACGGAGTCTTCACCTGTAAGAAGACCGTTAGAAGATAAAAAAGAAGGGCGCTATACATTACCTTGACGGGGCGCAACCGGATCGCTGCTGAGACTCAAATCTAAGCTAAGGTTCGATGAGTTTGCCATTTTTTCAAAAGTGTTCAAAGAGAAGGGGTGGATGGAGTAAATTTTCAAAGGGCCGGAGACGATTTTCAAGAATGGGAGATCTTCAGAGTATGTATGTTGGCGGTGATCGATAGCTCTATAAAAAGCCAAGGCGACGCGTCCACCGATTCAAAGAGCCGGATTTTCCGGCGTAATTTAGGCGACGCTTTCTTGGCTTTTCAGAAGACGCGTTCAACTTTGTCAAAAGATTTCTGACAAAGCTGAAAACACGTGGAGGCCATCATCGCAACTACACATCTTTAGCCGACAAGCGCAAAGTTCGGCGACGCTTTCTCTGTTTTTCAGAAGACGCGTGCAGCTTTGTCAAAAGGAGCCGCATCCGCACTACTACGTGTCGTTCAGAAAGCGAAGGGGCGCCTGCTCAGAAATCGAAGAGGCGTCTTCAAAGATCGAAGAGGCGCCACTATGTCAAAAAGCCGGATTTGCATGATCAAAACGTTTGTCGACAAGGGTAAAAAAACAGTACCACCACTTGCTATTATCTCTATATATGTCGACCTTCATCTTTTATGGCAAGGCAGACCTGAAGAAAATGCCCAGCTCTTCCTCACCTCTGAGGCCGCAAAGCCTTTCGAAATACTCATTTTTTTCTTCTTCCCCAAAGATGATACCAGATGCCTGGAGTACAGATGACCCAGGAGGAAACAGCACAACAAATACATGTGCTGATTCATTCACCGCTTCTTCAAAAGCAAAGGTATCTCATATCATCAAGGTCAAAAGCAAAAGTATCTCATATCATGCTCTTTCCCTGTCTTTTTCTTTGTCCTTGTTCTTACTCGCATGGCAAAGTGAAAGAAGCAATCAGCCGGCACTTGGAGTCAGTCTTTCGATCTGGAGCCGACTGCCTGGAATCTATTCCTGGTTGCTTACCTAGCGTTGCTCTCGAGTAGTCATCTTCAACGGAGCAAGTAAGGCAAGTGAAAATGATACATTGAAGCATGTGGAGACAAGCAACAACTGCATATGCTGAGCTATCCTCTAACCCTCTTCAATACGAATTGGAAAGATTGAACAAAGAAACAGATAAAAGGAGGAAGCTCAGACCTTCGGGGGAAGACCAAAAGAATCCTGATGCCCAGTTCAAGAGTAGCACAAAGGAAAATCAACGATGGGCGGAAACCAGTTCAAGAGAAAGCCTGTGGAATCACCAAGATCAAAGCCTCAATGCAATCACCAAGGAAAAGAGGGAATTTACACTCCATAACCAGATTTGCGTCCCTAAACTCTTCTCTTTGTTAATTACATTCTGCCATGTTTAGTATGTTTAAGTGCTTTTTGTGTGTTTACTTATGTTTTGTGTGAATCTATGCTTAAAACATTGAGGACAATGTTTGATTTAAGTGTGGGGGGGGGGGGGGGGGGGTAACTAAGTATATTTGATGCAAATTTGTGGGATTTTATCACCAACAACTTCAAATGTTGTTCCTTGCTGTTTTAAGGTGTTTTTAAGTTGTTTTAGAGTGTTTTAGTTTGTTTTAGTGTTTCAAGCATTTAGTTTCGCATTCTTTGAGTCTAGTTTAGTGTTTTAAACTTTATTTTACGTTTTTGAGTCAGTTTCCAAGTGATTTGCAATCCCTCCTAATCCCCGGTTAAGAACGATCCCTACTTACATACTTACTACAATTGACAAAAAGAGGGTTTAATTTGTGTGCGTATAAATCTCGCATCATTGAACTAATCTTGGATCGATTTGGGCTGCTTAGAAGGCCAAAGGAGCAGACTGGGCCGCAGGAACAGGCTGCTCGGTGGGAGCAGGTTAGGCCACGAGAGCAAGTTGCTTAGCAGGAGTAGGTTGGGCCATGGGAGTGGGCTGCTCGGCGTGTGGCGCACATGGGTGTGAGCTTCGGCTTGGCAACGCATTGGACTTGGAGTGACATGACTTGGGCCATGGTTTTGGTGCTGTGGGCCTTAGATGGCACGGCTCGAGCCATGGTGGTGGTGCCATGGACCTCGCCGCGAATGGTGGCCATGGTGGCCACCGCGATGGTTGCCATAGTGGAGCCCCGTAGCGGTGGTGCCGCTCCACCTATGATCACATTTAGCCTCGTGGATCGTCGCAGTCCATTTCTTGAATATTGGAATTTTCTAAATTTCTAGCCATTGTATTTCTCTTTTACGTTTTATCAAAGAATCTTTGCAAATAAAAAATTCTAATAATAAGAATGTACGAAAAATATATAAATGGACAAGAAAAAAATAGAGAAAAACCTTCTATGTGAGAGTCTTCTACAAATGTGTGTACTTCAACTCTCAATGAAAGCACCAATTTGTAGATGCAAATTTCGTCCTCGACAAAATTGCACCTACAAAACAATAACACCTTTGGTCAAGGCCAAGAAGCCTCACGCGCCCACGATGAATGGGGGGGGGGCTTTGGCTGAAGAACCTCCGATGTCAAAGTTAGAATTTTGAGAGAAAAGTGTTGGGGGAATTTTTGAGTGTTTAGCAAGAGTCAAGACCTATGTTTTTAGAGGAAATGAGGTTGAATATATAGTGCATAGCCGGTCCCCCTCTTGAGAAAAGGTGGCCGGCCCTTTGGGGTATTT
The DNA here is from genome assembly GCF_019419815.1 of Pyrus x bretschneideri. Taxonomy (NCBI): domain Eukaryota; kingdom Viridiplantae; phylum Streptophyta; class Magnoliopsida; order Rosales; family Rosaceae; genus Pyrus; species Pyrus x bretschneideri. The sequence continues at coordinate 1,849,747 of NW_025999612.1, read as the reverse complement.
TTGTGTGAAATGAGTGATTTAATTGGTAATTAATGGATTAATTAGGAATAAATCCATTAATTAGCCAATTCACTCAATTTATATGGAATGTTTTGAAGCTTAAGAAATAATTACCTTGTGGAAAATATAGGATGAGGATGGATGAAATAACTTTGAATTTGTTACCTATTTTGGGCACTTTTGACTTGATTGTGGGATGTTTGTCCACTACTTGTGCGTAGGAATTCCGGTGCTCCTCAAGGGTAATTTTGTCCTTTTTGCCCAAAAATCCACGTGTCACCTCTTGATTATTTTTGGCTCCACAGAACCCTAGTGCTTTCTTAATTTGATTTCTCCAAAAACTTTTCCTTTTCTTTCAGCTTTAATATTCCAGATTGTTTTATTTTTATTAATTAAATTCGTTTTATTAAATTAGGTCATAAAAAGCAATTATCTCAAATTTCTATTTTACAATAATTAGTTAGAATTTGATTTGTTTCGAATTATTTAATAATCTATGTAGAAAACAACCTTGCGAGATCCATTTATGCTACAATAACCTTGTCATTCTTGTAAGTATTATAGGAGTTTTTAGCCCGTTTACGTGTGTAGTAAATTCCTTATCAAGAAATTGGCGCAATTACCAGGAAAGAATAACTTTCTGTAGAGATGGCCCCTCCTCCGGTCCTCCTCCTTCGATTTGCCGCTAATGTCGAAATCAAGACCTAATTTTTGCGGTGTCAATTTGTTCAAGTTATTGTCAATTAACTATTCATCTTCTTTGTCTACTTCCTCTTCATCCTTGTTTGTGCAGCAGTCAATGGAAGGTTCAAGGTTATTGTCATCCTCAACAATGTTTTGGGGCTCTTCTTGTAACATCAAAGTAGAACTTATACGTACGGCTAGTCTATAGATTAACAGCGTTCTAAAATTCATCCTGGGCAACTACCTAGACGTTCGACAGCAGACATTTGATGTGATTTTGGACAAATCATTACAAAAAACGGTGGATATCTAGGTGGCCGCTATGTTAATAGAAAATATAGAAAAATCGGTTGAAATAATATTACAAATCTTAATTACTAAAATAATAATAATAATTACAAAATAACAATAATAATAATAATAAAATAACAATAATAATAATAATTAGTATATGCCTACACATAAAGTGTGTGAAATTTTTTACTTGTTAAAATCGAAGGAGAGAGGAAGATAGTGAGAGAGAAGGTAAGGAGAGAGGTTTTTATTTTTTTTATTTTTTATTTTTAAATTAGAGATGATTATATTACAGGTATGTGAGGTTTATAAAAAAAGTAAAATTTTGTCTTGTGAAATTACATTACTGTCCTTAACTTTTTTGTTGTGATAGAAGGTAAAGTTGTCTTTTCATCCTGTTTTGGTTGACAAAAAATGTTTCATTAATGTAGTTTTAGATGATGATGATGATGATGATGATAATGATGATAATAATACTTTGGAAGGTAAATTTAACATTAGATTCGCAACCTATATGAACTGTTAAGAACTTATAGGTAAGAAAATGACAGTATTACACTCTAAAATATGTTAAGTGACTTAAGTTGATGAAAGATTGAATAAAATAGTTTTGAATAAAATAGTAAAGATGAAATTAGCAATTTTAATTAATTTAGGGACTTATATTACCCAAAAAAATATTTCAGGAACCTAATTCTCACTTAAGTAACAGTTCACAAACTAAATCGACATTTCACCCTAATAATAAATAATGATGGCATGTCTATAAATTAATGGTGACATTGTCGATCAAATATTTAGAACAGATAGATAAAGTTCCAAAAACTGATCATTGAAATATGTATTTTTCTCTTAGCCAATTTTCCAAATTAATAAACAGACGTTTATTGTCATATTTAATATCACTATCCAAGGAAACCCCATAAATTGATTAATTAATTTTCAATATACTTTCTTGACATCTCTCCGACATAATTCAATTGAAAATGATAAAAATTTGGGATATTTTCTTGAAAAGAAGTTGGCAACGATGAAAAATCAAGGGACATGTCAGCATTACAGTTAACAAACTATTAAAAGGGTTATGTGCACACGATACATCCTGTATTCGATTCTTGACATCGGAGAATCGTAGGATGACCGTCAAGGGGAGGTTAAAATGCTTTTGTGAATCTTTTCAACTCCAGAAAGGTGAACTGCCACAACAAACTACCAGCTGATCCCTTTTTATTTAAAAAATAATAATAAAAAATAAATAAATAAAAAGAACAAACCTTTATTTCATTTTTTGGTTCAATTTCTACTGCATATGTCATGTTATTGGCAGACAGTTTCCCCAATGCAAGAAGTTGAAAACCACTAGAAGTCTTGACCTAGTTAAATATGCCAACTTTGCCAATTTAAATAAGTTTTGGCAGGTGGCCTGTGGTATTCAACCATAGACTTAGACTTTAATTAATTTTCAAACAAGTTTTCCTTTGGTCTTGAATTTAAATAGCTCTCCTACTTCTAGCTGACTAAGCTCCTATTCAAGTAGAACTCGGTTCGACTCTAAGAAGACTCATAATCATTTTTGCACATCCTATATGCTTCTCCATAAAATCACTAATAAAAACCTCTTTAAATAATTTTTTAGAAAAATTCTTATCATTTTTACAAAAGTGATTTTAACCCTACCAAAATCACTTCAAAATGGTTATAAATTAAGCCAAAAGGCCTTGCCTCCCATTTACAAGTGGTTGTAACTTGAAAGATGCTACTTCAACTTAAAGACATCAAAAGAATCTTATAATTTATACTTCAACACGTATTGGTCCTGAGTGTTGTTTTCGGTCTCAGTGTCACGAGACGACTCGAGAGTAAGAGAGAATATGCGTGCCACCGTTAGAGGCTGTTAACATATTGTGTTTGTGTTTGAGTATGTGTGAAAGTTGCACGTTAATCTAACTTCTTAACCAAACATTGTGCATCGAGTGAAACGCTGATTCAACTAAGTTCTTTTTGGTGCCTTAAGTAAACGAGGATCTAAAATTCAGTGCAATTTCATGTATGAATGCCTAAAAAGTAAGCGAAACAGAAATAGAAACATAAAGCGAGAAAATAACGTTTATAAAAGTAAGATCGAGGCCGATGGGCCAAGATACATAGCTTGAAATGTAAAATGACAGGAAATGTCGAGAAAGTGGTAAAACTTGAGCAAGATTCAAGTCATGAAGGGCAAGATAATTCTAGAGAAGTCCATTGAGATCACTGGTGTTAGATTAGACTGAATACAAAATATGTGCCTTAGAGAGGAAATCAGGGTGGTTGGAATTGCATATCAACTGAATCATACCACCATGGCCCCAGGGGGGAGGCAATCGTGGGCAATGTTTTCTTCTAAAGAAGGCTTTGAGATTGTAGTTGAATAGCTAACATAGTTTTTGCTGAAGAGCAATTGGGTTTGTACTAAAAAGTAGTTAGGTTGACTAAAAAATACTCAGGGTTTTGTTTAATCGTAGAGATTGAATTTGACGAATGTCTTGAGCTTGAAGATCTTTGGTTCTATTTGTAGGTAGTGGAGAATGAGCAACTTTGATCAGATCGCTGAGCTGAAACATGGTTAGATTGGTCATTTGGCGCTAATAGTCACTGTAATTCTTGGTTGATGGCCTTTAGCTGTATCTTGAGGTGGTTCACACGATTGCGGTAATGAGCTCAGCATATCACCATCTCATTGGACTTGTGGGTCCCATATGTGCGCCACGTCAGCGCACTAACAAAATAATTAACGGAATCCCAACAGAAGGTCCAAATTTATGAGCATCACAAAATTTCAGGGACAAAATTAATCGACTATGAATTTAAAAAACCAAAATAAGGAGTTACGTCAATTTTTGAGACTATTAATGATAAAATCCTCTAAGAATCTATCATGCACTTAAATTAAAATACCAAAAAAAAAAAAAAAAAAGGCCCTACTCTCTAGTGGAAAGGCTGGCCTTCTCCCTTATCCATATTATGGAGGTACCAAGAGGAAACCCTAACTCAGTCTCTTGCCATGAGAATACTAAACTATAAGCGTTACACGTCGGCTAAGTTGACTCATTTCCACGTTGACATCCTCAATGTGCTTCTTACTACGAATGAGGATCCTTTATGGATCCTCTTTGTGAGGTTCCCAGAAACCTTTCAATTACATTCGTTCATTGTATATCGTGTGATTAAAAATTATTGTAAATTTTTTTATTTAAAATTAAATATAAAAAGTACCTGACAAAAACTGGCCACACGATGTACGATGAATAGATGTGATTGGAGGATTCCCGTAATCCTCACAAAGAGAATCTAGAGAGGATCCTCATTCTCTTACTACTTGTAAACATCCTGATTGGTCCACCTCATTTCCTTTATTACTTTATTCTTTTGAACGATTGGTCCACGTAGTTTTTCATTCGTTTTGAATGCAAAACCACTTCTTTCTTTTGAATGGAATACAAAAATTGTTAATGAATATTTGGGATGAGGAATTTTTCGACAAATTTTATGAGTGTGGATCATACGAGTCAACGGTATGATTTGGAGGCGGAAATGTTATATTCATATTATTCACGAAAATTGATCATATTCTTAATCGTAAATTAACTATCAGAATAATTTATAATTATTTTTACCAAATAACGAATTCTCCATCGATTAATCGTTATTCACATTCGAATCATCAAATACCTATTGAATTGGCAACATGCATCAGCTCCTTGGCTCGCAGACTCTTACAGAGAGATAATAACTTCGAGTCGTTAATGTATAAAATGAGGGAACTTGTGGAGTATAAACATTATTAAAGCATTGAATTTGAAACATCCAATGTAAGTCAAAACCTTTGAGCTCTCCCATACACACCATTGAATTTTCATTGGTTTTTTCTCATATCCGAAAAATATCCGAACTTTTATCCCAGAATCCACTCTTTTCAGACGGTTATTCATGGCTATCGAATTTAACCAGTTACATTGTCATCCATGCATACGACTCCCAACTTGGTGTTATATAATGGATTTCTAATTGAAATAAGACTTATTTTTAGCTACGACCTCTAGAATTCGATTTTGATCTCACTTTGTCCATGTAACTCAAATATCACCACTTTGCTGCCTGAAACTCAGAATTTGTTCAACTTTGACTTGTGGATCTCTCTTCTCCTTGAAACTCAAATGTAGTCCCCTAGAACATATGTAGGACCCACCATCCAAAAAGGCTAATGCCACATATGCCAATAAATTTTATTATATATCTCCACTATGTGTTAATATTAACCAATCATAAAATATAAAGTTAAAAAAAAAAAATTAAGAATTGAAATATTTTTGGGTTATTGTGCTTGTGTTGACGAGAAAAAAAAATGAAATTGATTAGAATTGTGCATCCAAATCAAATCCACACAACGGAATTAACATAATTAAAGTAATGCGAAACGAATTTTGAATTTTATATAATAAAATGATAACTTTTGAATTTTAAGAAATAATGTGACAACTTTAAGTTACAAAAAGCAAAAAAGAAAAAAAATTAAGATTCAGTTTCACAAGGCGTAGCTAAATAAGCCTCGAAAAAATAGCCACGGATTAAACCTTGAAAGAATAGCTACGGACCTTTTTATGTTTTTGTCGATAAACACTCGAGAACTTCTACGTAGACTAGTTGCCCATCTAGTTTATTTTATTTATGGGTAAACCTATCGAGTGTTTTTTTTATGTACTTGCCGATGCCATTAAGGATTACAAGCAACGCATGAAGGTTGAAGGAGAAAAGCATGTAGAGAAAAATAAAACCACTTTGCTAGACTCTGGTATTTGATCAATAACCAATGTAAATTTGAAAGCTGTTTATGCATAAGTGAGTGTAGGGTTGGGCACGGGTCGGGCCGGGCTCGATTTTGAAGGGACCGGACCGAATATGGGTGTAAAAGAAACGGCTCGGGCCGGGTTGGGGACAACAGATTTTAATATAGGAACCAGACCTAACTCGGCCCGGTTTGGGGCTGGTACATGGGTCCTTGGTTTTTTTTTTTTTTTTTTTTTTTTCACGAAACTACCACCTTCCTCAACATCTCCGCCTCCATCTGCCGAGGCCATGCCGTCCTCTCCTTTGATGCCGAATGCCTCAAGCCCTTAGAGTCTCAATCCCAGGAATCACAACCCCTTAACTCCTCTGCCTTCGCAATGAAAAGCTAAGTCCATCACGATCATAAATCTGCAAAATCTGCATGAAATAGAAAAGGGTATAAGCAATGCAAATTGCCCATCACACACCAACCCCAAATACACGAAACCCAATTCAAATAATGCAAAATAATAAGAGGAAGATGAATTGTAAGGTTGAGCAGCACCTTCACCGTAGCCAAGCCAGTAACACAGAGAAACTGGTCCATTGTCAGGCCCCAGCTGATGGTTCAAACTTGGTGGCCTTCTGATGGCTCGAGCTGTCGGAAAGACTGCAACTTTGAATTCATTCCCTGGAAATCGTACATTCGCACAGAGTAGTCGTAGTTGTCGGAAACAACTCAAGACCTAGTGTGATTGACGGTAAGGGCGGAAACGACTTTTGCATGTCCCTTGAGAACAATCTCATTTCTCACTAGAATCCGAAACCTGTTTTTGAAATTCACCTCCAAATTGAAAGCGGAATCGGAATCAGAATCATCCCTATTGTGGAAGCCTAAGAACATAGGAGAATCGAGAGGTTGGTGGGAGGAGAACCGGAATCTCGCGCAGCTGATGATGGGGGTCTTCGTTGAGGAGGAGAATAGAGAGATAGGTGGTGCGATGGCTGCGGCGGTTTTGAGATTGATGTTGTCGAGGTCGAGGAGGAGAAGACGAGTGACAGAGAGTATGCGGGTGGGAGGAGACGAGATACAGACTGGGCTGGGCCAATAGACAATATAGGGTAATAGGCAATGAACGGTCCGGCCGAGGGTCCGTTTTCTTCAATCTCTAGAACCGGCCTGCCCCGTTTTGTATTTGTAATTTTTGTACCCGCCCCGAACCACAAAGACCCACCCCAACTTGTGGGTCCACGACCCATATGCCCACCCCTACGTGAATGCTTGTCATAAGTAAATCCTTCTATTTAAACAAGAGTTGTGTGCTCATTTAATCTTTTGCAATATACAACGTAAACCTACTTCCAATTCGTCGCGTTATTTGTTTGGGGAGTGCCTTTCTTATCATTTCCGCCCAGTTTTTGAATTAGAAATGGAAGATGTCCACAATAGTGGATGTATTTCAGCAATTTCCATATTTTGATCTAATATTTGATATACGTGTCTTCAAGTTATATTTGAGTGCCTAGATGCCATCTTATGGTAAAAAAAATTAATAACCACATTTGAGGTATAAATCCCAAACCCCTAAATCCAAAAGGTGTGAAATTAAAGACAAATATTGCAATTTGATTCACACTAGCCTCAAAAAAAAAAAAAAAAAAAAAAAAAAAAAAAATCAATCATTTGACAACTAATTGAATCACATTATTATGTGTGTGCGAAATTTTTTTTTTTATTTTTATTTTTTATAACCAACACTACCCCTCTTAAAGATGTTTTAATTGTATCACATTATTATTAACCCATTGTGAGGTACTAATTAAAAAAAAAAACATTGTTTATATTACAAAAATATCCTTGTATTATTTGATGCATTAATTTGGTCTGCTTTGAACTTTTTTGTTTGGGAGGCATTTTTGTTCCATTCTTTTTTATGAAGCTCGTGACCTCAGATAGGGCTTGACACACCCCGATCGAGATCAGGGCATGCTGGCCGTCACGTGGGAGTGACGTAACCATGTGCACAGTGCGGAAGCTAATAAAATAGTAATATAAATAGTACGAATAACTAAAAACTAGCATACATAAGGTAATAGAAACAAGTGCTAGCGTGAGTGAGACACAAGTTCAGAGTAATAAGCCTAAAGCAGTCCAAAAGAAAACGACGCAACAACAATACACCCGAAGGTGACCTTACGCTGGTGATCGTCTGTTAGATATGCCGGAAAAGCCCTCTGGGAAACCACCAAATGTGCTAGCCAACTAAAACCTGGAGGGGCGCAAAACAAAAGCGTGAGTGGGCAAAAACAAAGCTTTTCGAAAACCATTTAACAAATAAGTTCTAACCCCTCGCCGTAAAACCTGTATACTTCCCAGAATATAGACATATATGTATATAGCAACCATGCTCAAGAATATGCCATGCCAAAATCTCAGAATAAAATGCAAGTGCTCAAGTATAGTCATATCAACATCGTATAGTCTGGCAGCCGGAGTCACCTAACGTGACCTGTACGGCTGAATCTAGAGCTAAAATCTCAATCTCACTATCTAGACCTGCACATGAGTCGGAACCACCTAAAGTGGTCTGTACGACAAGCCTGGGTGTAACATATAAACGCTCTAGTGCTACGATCACGTGAAGGCTGGGCGAATAATCACGGGTCACCTACGAGTCGGAACCACCTAAAGTGGTCTGTACGACAGGACTGTGCACCTAACTTGGATCCAAGCTGAGCGTGTGGTGCGGGAGGTGAACATCACGTGAAGGACTGTGCCCTACTCTGGGCGGGAGCACTAACACCGTGGGTGCAGGTTATGAGCTCTCTAAGCATCTCGAATCACTACTGAATGTAAACATGAATAACACTTACCTGGCACTTACATGTGCGTCCGCAGCACCAAATATGCATATATATATATATAAACGACTAATAATGCAACTAACGATGCATAAACAACGATAATATAATGCATGGCATAAGACAAATAAACGTTTCAATCAATTTCTGGGAAAATATATGTATATAGGTATATACGGAAACCAAAAGCCCACTCACTGGTATGTGGAAGGGTCGTAACCCCCTGCCTCGAGTGACCATGCTCATCCTCGGGATAGGTATCACCTATATGCGAAACAACTACAAAAACGTTAATTTTAAAGAACATAACCAACCTTTAGAAATAACTTCTCATACAATGCTCAAATGGGGTGTATGAATACACCAACGTGATCTACTCAACCTCAGGAACATCCCCATATTTTTAAAATAATTTTTCACCGCCGCACGCGCCGGCCAATGCACGACCACACGCGCCGGCCACGCGCAGGCACGTGCTTGGCACGCTGACGGCGTCAACTGACGCCGTTAGGAATATTCCGTCAGACTTAATAGATTCCGTCAACGGCGTCAGGAATATTTCGTCAGACTTGACGGAATATTCCGTCGTTTTCTTCGGCGCCGTCGCCGGCGCCGGAAAACTAGGAAAATTTTAAATTGTCCTATCTTCTTCATTTTTCATCCAAATTTCATAAAATTGGTACCAAAATGAAGCTTAGAACTAGAGGAACATAATCATACCACTTTCAAGTGCTAAAATCCACGAAATCTCACTTGAAAAATCAACCCAACTCCGGCCAACCTCGAAACTAGTGATCCCGACGTCCAAAACCTTCAAACGAACCACCCCGAGCCTCCTAGGGACCTCACCAAGCTACCTACAAGCTTGAAATTCCCTAAAACGTGAGAAATCAAGTGCACATAAACAGTACCAAAATCGGGCATCGTGAGTTCGACGTGAAAACGAAGGTATTCTCACCTGAAAAAGGTATAGTTGGACTCCTACAAGCCTCACGAGCAAGAATATGGTCTTGGTTTCTTCGATCTGTGGATATTTGAATGGGTTTGTGGGTGTGTCCGTACGTTTCAAAGGAAATGGGAAGGAATGGGGCTCGGGACAGGGTGCAGGAAACAGGAGGAAAGGTGGTGAAGTGTGGGAAAGTGTGTGTGGCCTACAACATGCCAACAAAACTCAAAAACAACCATAAAACGAAAAGGAAACGCACTAGGGGTAAAACTGTCTTTTCACACGTACGTTTTAATATTTCTGGAACGGGCTGTCACAACCTACCCACCTTATTAGAATTTCGTCCCAAAATTCAAAACAACCAAACAACAACCCCTAGTGGTCAAAGAACAACCGAGGATACAAATCCCTCATTCGATCTTCTGTTTCCCACGTAGCTTCCTCCACGGAATGATTTCTCCACAAAACTTTCACCAAAATCACTATCTTGTTCCTCAGAACCTTTTCCTTCCAATCTATTATCGTCACTGGTTCCTCATCATAAGTCAAATCTGGATTAATTTCCAAGGGCTGAGGAGGTATCACGTGAGACGGATCAGCAACATAATGTCGAAGCATAGACACGTGAAAAACGTTATGTACTCTCGCCAACTCCGGAGGCAACTTCAACCTGTAAGCTACCTCACCAACTCGCTCTGTGACCATGTATGGTCCAATGTACCTGGGACTCAATTTGTCTTTCCTTCCAAACCGCACAACTCCTCTCCATGGTGAAAGCTTCAAAAATACCCAATCGCCAACCTCATACACTCTGTCCGTAGCATGCCGATCTGCTAAACTCTTCTGCTTGTCCTGGGCTGCCTTCAGGTTAGACTTAATCACCTGAACATTTTGAGTAGTCTCCTCAACGATCTCCGGGCCCACTAAGACTCTTTCTCTGACCTTTGACCAACACAACGGCGTGCGACAAGATCTCCCATACAATGCCTCAAATGGCGCCATGCCAATACTCGAATGAAAGCTGTTGTTGTAGGCAAATTCCATTAAATCCAACCGCTTGTGCCAAGCATCACTAAACTGTAGCATCGAAGCTCGCAACATATCCTCCAAGGTCTGAATAGTTCTTTCTGACTGTCCATCTGTCTGAGGATGATACGCCGTACTATAAAGTAGTCTCGTACCCAAAGTTTCCTGAAAAGCCACCCAAAACTTAGATGTAAATCGTGGATCACGATCCGAGACAATACTCACAGGGACACCATGGTATTTCACAATCTTCGAGATAAACAACTCCGCTAAACGACCCAAAGAATACTTCTCTCTCACTGGAATAAAATGTGCCGACTTAGTGAGCCGATCAACGATCACCCAAATGCCGTCAAAACCATTATGTGTACGCAGAAGCTTGTACACAAAATCCATAGTAATATTTTCCCATTTCCACTCTGGAACGGGAAGCGGTTGCAATAACCCAAACGACTTCTTCCTTTCCGCCTTAACTTGCTGACAAACAACACACCTACTCACATACTCAGCTATCTCCCTCTTTATACCCGGCCAATAATAAAATGGTCGAATGGTATAATACATTTTAGTAGCTCCTGGATGCATGGCATAAGCCGAGATATGTGCTTCATCGAGAATTTCTTTCTTTAAATCCAAATTATTAGGCACGAACATCCTACCTTCCTGCATCAACATGCCATCCGATTCACGAACTCTGAGGTCTCTCCTCCTACCCAGATCTCGAGCTTGGATAAATTCCTGGGTTTCCCTATCCGCTACCTGAGCTCCAAGCACCCGGTCAACTAAAATTGGTCTAACTTGAAAATTAGCAAGTAAAGCTACTTCTCGATCTTCTGCCTCTATCCTCACTCCCGTAGAACGTAAGTCTGCCAAAAGAGGAATACGACTAGCGTACAACGCGTTGATACGGCCTTGAGACTTCCTGCTCAGTGCGTCAGCCACTACGTTTGCACGACCAGGGTGATAATCAATCGTGCAGTCGTAATCACTGAGCAACTCCATCCACCTCCGCTGACGAAGATTAAGTTCCTTCTGAGTAAAAAGATACTGAAGACTCTTGTGATCTGTAAAGATCCTACATTTCTCTCCATAAAGGTAGTGTCTGATGCGAGATTTACTTGACACTCAAATTAAACCCTCGTTTGACAATTGTAGTAGAATGGATAAGTGAGGGATCGTTCTAGACCGGGGATTAGGAGGGCTTGCTAAAACCTTCTAAATTGACTTAAAAACATAAAAACTAAATTAAAATACTCTTAACAAGACTACTATGACTCAGAATGGCTTTGAAAAACTCAAATTGTCTAAAACAATCAAATTGACTCAAATAGAAGCTAGAACTTGATTTAGACGAATTTGCAATTGTTTATGACTCCAAAAAGCTTAAAGATACAAAAATAAAACAATTACGAATGATTAAGACTTAACAAAATAGGGGGGGGAAATTGTGGTTGGACGATATTAAATTAAAAAGACAGAATATAATTAAAGGCAAAATGTAAATATGAATGTGATGAAAATATGGATGATGGAATAGCCAAGGGGTTCTTCTCCACACATATTACACTTGCAAACAAAATTGACTCTCAGTTGGTCTTTCGATAAGTTGTGAAACTCAATGCTCCAAGTTAATTAGATCCGCTTAGATTAACTTTCAGATTTCCCTAAATTCGTTGGATTGAATGGAATACGCATTACAACCAAATTATTCTTAATCAAAGTCCCTAACTATGGAATACGCATGATAGAGACATTTAACCAAGATCATTAAGTTCAACGGAAATCATAAACATCGATGAGGCATTCGTTACTATGGAATACGCATGAAACTTATGCCAAGAATTCGTTTAACGAGATTGTTTATAAGCAACCTCTACTACTTGTGAATATAAGTTCATAACGATTAGGTGAAATTCACTTATATTCTAGCGTCATATTTATGCATGAAAATTAAGCTTGCAATCTCAATGAACATACATAAATAAGTTATCAATCAAACAGTTAAACGAATTGAATCCACAACTTATGAAATTCCAACCAAACGTAATCAATTCAAAATGCAAATATAAACATAGTTTCGAATCACCCCCTAGCTAAAGGGGGTTTAGTTCCTCATAACTTTGAAATCAAAGAAACACCTAAACATTCCAACAACTCAAACTTGAATTGTATGAACGTTTAGGCACTCTTCTCTTCCATTCTCATACGTACAAAACAAAGAGAATTAAATTTAAACTTTGAAATCAAAGAAACACCTAAACATTCCAACAACTCAAACTTGAATTGTATGAACGTTTAGGCACTCTTTTCTTCCTCGTTGTTGTAGCACAAGGTCTAAGGTGAGCTTTGGGGATTATGTGAAGTGTTTTGGAGGGATGGGAAGTGGTTGGATAGTGGCTGCAATGAAGGAGAAAAACTGCACAGAAAATGGAAGTGTTTGTAACTGAAAATGTGTATGGAAGAGTGAATGAATTTTGAGGAGTGTTGGATGCTTATTTATAGGTGAAATGGGGGAACAAAAGAGGGAATATTGCAGCTAGGAGGGGATGAATGATTATGGGTGCATGTGTTTGGAATAATGAAGGGGGAATGTATGTAATAAAACAACTAGGAAAAGTTATGGAAAGCTGGAAATGGGAGTGGGAACTCACGGCATTGTTGGGTTGTTTATGGGAGAATAAATGTATGATAATGGCTAAATAATTAAAGGGAATGAATGGGAGTGACACTAGGTTGGTTATGCATGTGAATGCAAGGAGGAAAGCTGAAAATGCAAGGGAAGCTCACGGCACAATGTTGTTTTGCTTCTTGAAATGCATGTGAATGCATTTGAGTGTAATATGAAAAGAATGACTAATTAATGTATGTAGGGTTGATATGCATGTGAATTAGGTTGGAAAGAGGTGGAAGTGGAATGTTATGCAATGATAATGTCTTGTAAAGATGCTAATAAATAATGCATGTAGGGTTAGCTAGGTTGGCTTTGTTTGGGTGCATGTATGTTAATGGTGGTTTTGCATGTGAATTGATGGATTGTTTTTGATGGAATGGATGGTTCTTTGCATGGCTATAAGGGATAGAATAAGAGAGAATGGGCTAGGCCCTTTGTTTTATGTCCAAAGTGAAAATAAGGCCTTCAAATTCGTCCAAACTTTGGCTCCATGGATAAGCTATCCAATCCATGCCCAAAAATGCTCCAAATGGCCTCAAAATGCACTTTCTTGCTCCCTAAGCCCTTAGAACCTGAAAACACACAAAAGAAGCATAAAGAACTAAAATAACTAAAGAAACATAACGTAAATGTACGAGAACAAGCCATTTAAGTCGCATGAATATGCTCCTATCAAATACCCCCACACTTAGCTTTTGCTAGTCCTCGAGCAAAACAGAATAAAAACAAATAAACAAAACGACACTAAACACGTAAAACACAACCTAAACCTTCCAACAACCGTCTTAGGGATTTCCAATGCACATGACAAGTTAAAAATCATCATTCTCACAGATTTTAGTCATCTTCACATTTAAGTACATTCTTAATCATAGTCACCATATACTAGTTCACAATTAAGCATTTAAAACCATGTTTTGAATGTAGTAACATGCCTTAGAGAATTTGCTCAATTCCTTTCAAGATATGCACTCAATTTTTACTCAGATTTTCTAACTACACACCCTAATCTAGTCATATGTGAGAAGATTGATGTAAACATGAAAACGACACTCACATATATGTATCACAAAGAACGCAAATTCTGGAGTTAATAATCAATTTTAGATATGATCTCATGAATGGAATGCTACTACTTAGACGCGAGAACCAGTGACACCATAAGCTCATACCAAGTTCAAACTCCACAAATTGAAATACACAACACTCAAGATAGAAGTCAAGGGTTGTAACGGGGCTTGGGGTATGTGGATAAAGAAGGGATATGGAAAACAAAGGTTCTTAAAGAAATAGTGAGCAAAGCATTTTAATCAACTTAGAATTCACTTTTGAATGAAAACTCAACTTTTGAACAAAAAAGGAGAATTTAGACAATTTACGCCCAGAATTGGTGTTTTGGAACCTTTCTTCAATCACTTATTCTTTTCTCTTTTTTTTTTTTTTTTTTTTTTTTTTTCTTTTGAATCTCAAAACAAAAACACTTAAACATTCTCTCCCCCACACTTATTTTCTTTCATAATGTAACTCAAAAGGAATTCAATTAAGTCATGCTCACTATCTTTTAAGAACAAGGGTAAGGACGGTCATATTCTAGGTTAGGTGAAGATAAAGTGGGTAAACAAAGAACATGGGTTAACATGGCTCAACGGGGGTAAAACTTACAACATATACGAAATATGGGAAGCGAGGCTATTTGGCTATGGTGGCAACTACACAACTTCATCTTGATATATGTTATGCAAATCAATAACATGCTTTGAATGAAATGGGCATGAGTTCTAGCATTTGGAACTATATGATGAAACGCCTTCTAAGTAGTAACCAAGCAAAGAATAATGAGATCATGCAACGATTTTAGAAAACAAGAAATCACAGATTATACTCTCCAAAGAACGTTATAGGCTCAAGTCTCTCAGGGTTGTAGCATTTGTTTGAGTTCCTTCCTTCAGGCATGTTACAAAAACTAAATTTTCTTTTATGATTGCATGTGAAGTTATACATTATAACCATAACCAAGCATATACCAAGAGTAAATCAAACTTTTCTCTATGTTAATAACTCTTTTTAACAGTCATGCAATTACAAACCAAATCCTTATCATTGTGTTGGAAGGTATCCTAAGACACAAACACACACACAAAAACAACTTTAAAACAACTCTTTTTGGGTTTTTCAAAACAATTTTTCAAATTTTTATGGGATTTTCGAATTTTTAAGACAAAACACACTAAAACAGTTTTAAAACAGTGAGAAACAACATGTGAAGTGATAGGTGATAAAATCCAACGAATTTGCATCAAATATACTTAGTTACCCCCCCACACTTAAATCAAACATTGTCCTCAATGTTTTAAGCATAGATTCACACAAAGCATAAGTAAATACACAAAAAGCACTTAAACATACTAAACATGGCATAATGTAATTAACAAAGAGAAGAGTTTAGAGACGCAAATCTGGTTATAGAGTGTAGATTCCATCTTCTCTTTGTTGATTGCATTGAGGCTTGATCTTGATGATTCCACAGGCTTACTCTTGAACTGGTTTCTGCCCATCGTTGATTTTCCTTTGTGCTACTTCTTGAACTGGGCAGCAGGATGGTTCTTTTGGTCTCCCCCGAAGGTCTGAGCTTATCCCTTTTATCTGTTTCTTTGTTCAATCTTTCCAATTCGTATTGAAAAGGGTTGGAGGATAACTCAGCCTATGTTTGTCTCCACATGCTTCAATGTATCATTTGCACTTGCCTTACTCGCTCCCCTTTGCAGAAGTGGTCCCTTCTCCGGAAGTGTATCAACCGTTGAAGATGACTACTCGAGAGCAACGCTAGGTAAGCAATCAGGAATAGATTCCAGACAGTTGGCTCCAGAACGGAAGACTGACTCCAAGTGCCGGCTGATTGCTTGTTTTACTTTGCCATGCGAGTAAGAACAAGGACAAAGAAAAAGACAGGGAAAGAGCATGATATGAGATACTTTTGCTTTTGACCTTGATGATATGAGATACCTTTGCTTTTGAAGAAGCGGTGAATGAATCAGCACATGTATTTGTTGTGCTGTTTCCTCCTGGGTCATATGTACTCCAGGCATCTGGTATCATCTTTGGGGAAGAAGAAAGAATTGAGTCTTTCGAAAGGCTTTGCTGGGAGTACGCCCTCAGAGGTGAGGGAGAGTTGGGCATTTTTCTTCAGGTTTGCCCTGCCATAAAAGACGAAGGTCGACATATATAGAGATAATATCAAGTGGTGGTACTTGTTACCTTTGTCGACAAACGTTTTGATCCCGCAAATCTGGCTTTTTGAAATAGTGGCGCCTCTTCGATCTCTGAACACGCCTCTTCGATTTCTGAGCAGGCGCCCCTTCGATTTCTGAACGAACGGCTCTTCGATTTCTGCATGGCAAAAGTAGTCACGGGTGCGGCTCTTTTGACAAAGCTGCACGCGTTTTCTGAAAAGCAGAGAAAGCGTCGCCGAACTTTGCGCTTGTCGGCTAAAGACGTGTAAATGAGATGATGGCCTCCACGTGCTATCAGCTTTGTCAGATATCTTTTGACAAAGCTGAACGCGTTTTCTGAAAAGCCGCGAATGCGTCGTCGAAATTTGCGGAGGAAAATCCGGATCTCTGAATCGGTGGACGCGTCGCCATGGCTTTTTATGGAGCTATCGATCACCCCAACAAATACACTCTGAAGAAATCCCATTCTTGAAAAATCGACTCCGGCCCTTTGAGAATTAACTCCATCCACCCCTTCTTTCTGAACACTTTTGAAAAATGGCAAACTCATCGAACCTTAGCTTGGAATTGAGCCTTAGCAGTGATACGGGCGTGCCGCGTCAAGGTAACGTATGGCGCCCTTCTTTCTTTTCTTCTAACGGTCCTCTCACAGGTGAAGACTCCGTGATGCAGGACGCCACAACAGCTACAATAGTAGCTAGGAACCTCCTCACTCCGAAAGATAGTAGGCTGCTGTCAGGACGGTCCGATGAGTTGGCCGTTCAAGAGTCCCTCGCACTTAGTGTTCAGTGTGCGAGTTCTGTGTCCAACATGGGCCAACGCCTGCTTGCCCGCTCCCGTCAGGTGGAATCATTGATGGCAGAGGTGGAAAGTCTCAAGCAGGAGATCCAGCAGCTGAAGTATGGGAATAGAAGTTTGCACGTGCTTGCAAACAACTATTCGACGGGCATGAAGAGGAAGCTTGATGAGCTACAAGAGTCTGAAGGTCGGATTCACAGTGACCGTCAAAGGTTCTCGTCTTTCCTCCAGAGGCACCTTTTTCCTGGCTCATCCAGCGCTTGGCCAAGTATTGAGGCCTGGAATGCTCTATCTTCGATGCCTTCTGCTCCTATGCCATCTGTTCCTACGCCTTCCACTCCGATGCCTTCCGTTCCTACGCCTTCCGCTCCGATGCCTTCCGCTTCAAGAGTAAAGCCACGTAGTGGGGCCTCAAGCAAACACCCTTTGTGAAGCACCATCTTTCTTTGTTTAGCAGTGCCTATCAATAAATCAAACATTTTCTCAATGTTACAATCATAGACTCACACAATTAATAAACAAACAAACAATAACTACTAAACAACCTAACAAGGCAGAAACGAAATAGCAACAAAGAGAAGAGTTTTTTTTTTAGGAATCTGGATTTGAGGTTTTTTTTTTTTTTTTTTTTTTTTTTTTAGTTAAATTTTTATCAAATTTTCGGAGTTTTATACCAAGGCACTATAAAACACACTAAAACACTCTAAAAACGCTTAAAACAGCAAGAAACAACATTCTAAGTGAAAGGTGAATAAATCCCACGAAATTCATGCAAATACAAATTGTTTACCCCCCCACACTTAAATCAAACTTTGTCCTCAATGTTTTAAGCAGAAAGTCACAACAGAGCAAGCAAATAAACAAATACGAGAAAGAAAGCAAAGTAAAGGCAGTAAAGAAAAAGAAAGGAATAAAAATAAGTCTCTTAAAGGGGTTTCCAAGTTCTTCTCTATTCGGATGCATGGGTTGCCTCCCACGAAGCGCTTTCTTTTACGTCTTGCAGCCGGACGGTACCTCCGTTTAAGCTTGACTAGGTTCCACGGCATGGAGGGGTACCTCCTCCACGACATGCTCCTCAAACATCTCGTAATAGGGCTTCAATCGATGCCCATTCACTTTGAATTCTTGCTGCGTCCTTGAACTTTTGATTTGCACTGCACCATGAGGGAAAACATTAGTAACAACAAACGGGCCAATCCATTTAGAACGCAACTTACCAGGAAACAAACGTAGGCGAGAGTTGAAAAGTAACACTTTCTGCCCAACTGTGAAGGTCTTGGTTCGAATCATTTTATCATGGAATGCTTTGGTCTTGGCTTTGTACATTCGGGCATTCTCATAGGCTTCATTCCGAATCTCCTCAAGTTCATTCAATTGGAGCTTCCTATGAACTCCCGCTGCATCTATGTCCATGTTGAAAGTCTTCACGGCCCAATGTGCCTTGTGCTCTAACTCTACGGGCAAATGACATGGCTTACCATAGACGAGCCGAAAAGGTGACATCCCAATGGGTGTTTTGTATGCCGTACGATATGCCCACAGTGCATCATCTAAACGTAAGCTCCAATCCCTCCTTGTTGGTCCAACGGTCTTCTCCAAAATTTGTTTGATTTCTCGGTTAGACACCTCGGCTTGGCCATTTGTTTGAGGATGGTAAGGTGTGGAGACCTTATGGTTGACATGGTACTTTCTTAGCAACGCCTCAATGGTCCGATTGCAAAAGTGAGACCCTCCATCACTTATGATTACTCTCGGCATTCCAAACCTAGCAAAAATGTTAGTTTTCACGAAATCTGCAACCACCTTAGAATCGTTAGTACGGGTGGCTTTTGCTTCCACCCATTTAGAAACATAATCAACGGCAAGCAAGATATAAGTGAAACCATAAGATGGAGGGAAAGGGCCCATGAAATCAATGCCCCAAACATCAAAAATTTCAACATTAAAGACAGGGGTTTGCGGCATTTGGTCCTTGGTACCTATGTTACCCATTCGTTGGCAACGATCACAAGACATACAAAAGGTTCTAGCATCCCTAAATATAGTCGGCCAATAAAAACCACACTCTAAAACCTTGAGGGCAGTGCGTTGTGTGCCAAAATGACCACCACATGCATATGTGTGACAAAAGCTTAGAATTGAGTGAAATTCAGAATCATGCACACATCTACGTATAATTTGATCTGAGCAATACTTCCACAAATAAGGGTCATCCCAAACATAGAAACGTGCATCATTTTTAAGCTTATCACGTTGGTGCTTGTTTAGTTCATTTGGAATTTGTTTAGCCACCAAGTAATTCACTAAATCTGCATACCATGGTTCACTTACCTCAATGGAAAGCAGCTGCTCATCGGGAAAAGTTTCAGGGATAGGTACGGCATGTTCATGCTCCTCATGGATCATTCGGCTTAAATGGTCAGCCACTACATTCTCGCTTCCTTTCTTATCCCGGATTTCAATATCAAATTCTTGAAGAAGAAGAATCCAACGGATAAGCCTCGGCTTTGCTTCCTTTTTCGTGAGCAAGTACCTCAAAGCTGCATGATCAGAATAAACGATTACTTTAGTACCAATTAAATATGAACGGAATTTATCTAAAGCAAAAACCACAGCTAGAAGTTCTTTTTCCGTCGTGGAGTAGTTCAATTGGGCATCATTGAGAGTCCGAGAGGCATAATATATGACATGCGGCCGCTTGTCTCTTCTTTGTCCTAGAACAGCTCCTAATGCATAGTCGGATGCATCGCACATGAGCTCGAACGGAAGGCTCCAATCTGGAGGTACAATAATGGGGGCTGAGACTAGCTTCTCCTTGAGTTGGTTAAATGCCGAATTACACTCTTCATCAAACTTGAATGGCACATCTTTTTGAAGCAATCGGCAAAGAGGGTTGGACATCTTGGAGAAGTCCTTGATAAAACGCCTATAGAACCCTGCATGGCCAAGAAACGAACGTACCTCTCTAACCGAAGTAGGAGAGGGTAAGTGACGTACAAGGTCTATTTTTGATTTATCTACTTCAATTCCTTTTTCTGAAACAATATTTCCTAAAACTATACCTTGTTTCACCATAAAGTGACATTTCTCCCAATTCAAGACAAGGTTAGTTTCAACACATCGTTTCAAAATTAAGGTCAGATTATCCAAGCAATTATCAAATGAACTCCCAAATACACTGAAATCATCCATGAAAACCTCAATGATCTTTTCAACAAAATCGGAAAATATACTTACCATACACCTTTGGAAAGTGGCCGGTGCGTTGCATAAGCCAAATGGCATGCGACGATAAGCAAATGTTCCAAAGGGACATGTGAATGTGGTCTTCTCTTGATCATCCGGGGCTATCACAATTTGGTTATATCCAGAGTATCCATCAAGAAAACAGTAAAAAGCATGACCGGCTAACCTTTCGAGCATTTGGTCGATGAATGGCAAAGGAAAGTGATCTTTCCTAGTCATGGCATTTAGCTTCCGGTAATCGATACATACCCGCCATCCAGTCTGAATGCGTGTAGGCACGAGCTCATTCTCATCATTCTTGATAACAGTTACTCCGGACTTCTTGGGAACGACTTGAACTGGAGAGACCCAACGGCTATCGGAGATAGGGTAGATCACTCCGCAATCCAAAAGTTTGATTATTTCCTTCTTCACCACTTCCATCATCGGAGGGTTGAGACGGCGTTGAGCCTCTCGAGTTGGTTTAGCCCCCTCCTCAAGAAGTATACGGTGCATGCATGTGGTAGGGCTTATTCCTTTAATGTCGGCCAAAGTCCACCCTATGGCCGTTTTGTGCTCTCGCAGCACCCTCACAAGCTTCTCCTCCTCCATTGCCGTGAGACTTGATGAAATGATGACGGGCAATGTTTCGCCTTCTCCCAAAAACACATACTTCAAATGGTCCGGCAACGGCTTAAGTTCAAGCGATGGTGCCTGAACAACAGAAGGTAGCATCTTAGTGGAAACTGAATTTGAAAGTGAGAGTGGAACCTTACCATATTGTTGTGGCAATGACTCAAGTGCTGCCACAACCTCAATTATTTCTTCACTAGAACCCATGGCAAAGAATTCCTCCTCCTTGCCGTGGCCTTGCATTGGCCAAAATCCTTCATTTTTGCACTTTATGGCCTTAGTGATGGTTGTTTCCAGGGCGTCCTCGTTCAATTCTTCAAGGTATACCTGCGCCAAAGAATCGATAACATCAATGGAAAAACAAGAATGGTCATCAACGGGATATCTCATAGTTTCAGAAATATTAAAATCAATCACTTCCCCATCGAATTCCATTGTCAAGGTGCCTTTGTATACATCAATCTTCGTTCGGGCCGTCTTCATGAATGGCCTACCAAGGAGAATTGGCAAAGATGTAGAATGGGCTGAATCCTCCATGTCTAAGACGTAGAAATCAGCCGGAAAAATTAAATGGTTCACCTGCACAAGCACATCTTCCAAAACTCCTTTTGGATACGCGTTAGAACGATCGGCCAATTGTATAATTACACCATCTTGTTTTAATTCACCCAAATTCATAGATGCATAAATAGAATAAGGCATGACATTTATGGATGCACCTAAATCAAGCATGGCATGTTCAAAACGATTATGTCCAATAACACAAGGAATCGTGAAACTACCGGGGTCTTTGCACTTGGTAGGCAGTTTACGTTGCAAAACAGCGGACACATTCTCGCTTACCTTCACTACCTCTTTGTTTGCCCTTCTTCTCTTTGTATTGCATAGGTCCTTGAGGAATTTAGCATACTTTGGAACCTGTTTGATTGCATCGAGAAGCGGTATGTTCACTTGCACTTTCCGGAATGTTTCAAGAATGTCCTTCTCGCTTTCTTCCTTTTTTTCTTGCATGAACCTGCGAGGAAAAGGTACATTGGGCAGATTAGGACGTGAAGTACATGAATTTGAACTTAAATTACCTGATTTGGCCGAGTTAGGGTGATCTGCCTCAGGTTGTGTCGTCTCTTCATCTACTTTCTGGGCAGATTTGGGATTGTTTGGCTCGGTCCCAACTTCTTTTCCACCCCTTAGGGTGATGGCCTTGGCGGATTCGAATCCTCCCTTTGGATTGACTGTGGTTGAGCTAGGAAGCTTTCCTTGCTCTCTAATCTGTCCAAGGAACTCAGAAATCTGCCCTATTTGTTTCTTCATATCCGTCATTTCCTTCTCGTTATTTGCTATCCGGTTGTTTTGATTTTGCAACCCCTGCGAAATAGAGGTTAGTAATTGCATAGCTTGATCACTTTCCAAGGACGTACCTGAATGAGATGATGTCGAAGGTTGTTGGGGTTGTTGGGGTTGTTGGGGTGCATACGGCTTGGAATAAAAACCAGGGGGGTTTGGCCTAAATCCTCCTTGTTGGGCAGCTTGTTGTGGCTCCCTCCATTTAAAGTTTGGATGGTCCCTCCATCCGGCATTGTAAGTGTTCGAGTATGGGTTGTTTTGATTTTGTCCTTGGAAACCAATTGCATTGGCAGATTCCCACCCACCATTCTCGATTAGTTGAGGGCACTTGTCGGATGGATGCCCTTGAATTGAGCACACGCCACAAACTTGGTGTTCTTGTGCTTTTGGACCAATCACAACCTGAGAAACAAGAGAATTAAGATTAGCAAGTTGTGATTGAATTTCAGAAATAGCACTCACCTCATTTATACTTTGTTGCCTTGGGGCTTCCCTTTGGCCCACTCCTTCATATTGTTGAGCGTTGAGCGCTCGGTTGGCTATGAGAATCTTGGCGTCCCTTGGTGTTTTGTCCACCAATGCTCCTCCCGCTGATGCATCAAGCATTTGACGTTCGATAGGAAGGAGGCCCTCATAGAAATATTGAAGGAGAAGTTCCTCCTTCATTTGATGTTGAGGACATGAAGCTACAAGGCCCTTGAAGCGCTCATAATAAGCCGGGAATGTCTCACCATGATTCTGTTGAATACCACTAATTTTCTTCCGTAGGAGAATCACTCTCGAAGTAGGGAAGAATTTCTCCAAGAAAGCACGCTTCATACTCTCCCACGAAGTCACAGTTCCCGGGGCTAGTTCGTAGAGCCAATCTTTGGCCTTGTCCATAAGTGAAAATGGAAAGGCCTTCATCTTCAATATACTCCCATCCACATTGACGGGGGTCATGCTCGAACAAACCACCTCGAACTCCTTCAAGTGTTTGTTGGGGTCTTCCATAGACAAGCCATGGAACTTCGGAATATGGTGTAACAAACTGGACTTGAGTTCAAATTCCTCAGTCTTCCCCTCTGCAGCCGTGGGGTATTGGATACAAAGAGGCAATGCATTATCCAAACCCGAGGCCGAAAGCTCCTTGATGGTTCTATTATCTGCTGCCATGGCTTGTTCTTCTTCAAAAATCTGATCCGTGGGCTTTTCTTCTACACCTACTTCGTCTTCTTCAAGCCCAGGTTGTGGTGGAGGTTGTGGTGGCTCTTGTTGACTCCTCGTTCTCCTCAAAGTGCGTTCAAAATCACCGTCAAAGTCGGAGATGTTCTCTATAATAGGCCGAGAGCTACGAGTCATACACAGTACCTAAAAAACAAGGAAACAAACAAACTAAGAATCTGAAATAAGAATGCACGAAAAACAAAATATAAAAATAAAGACAAAGGATTAGCAAAGTTGCTAATCCCCGGCAACGGCGCCAAAATTTGATGCGAGATTTACTTGACACTCAAATTAAACCCTCGTTTGACAATTGTAGTAGAATGGATAAGTGAGGGATCGTTCTAGACCGGGGATTAGGAGGGCTTGCTAAAACCTTCTAAATTGACTTAAAAACATAAAAACTAAATTAAAATACTCTTAACAAGACTACTATGACTCAGAATGGCTTTGAAAAACTCAAATTGTCTAAAACAATCAAATTGACTCAAATAGAAGCTAGAACTTGATTTAGACGAATTTGCAATTGTTTATGACTCCAAAAAGCTTAAAGATACAAAAATAAAACAATTACGAATGATTAAGACTTAACAAAATAGGGGGGGGGAAATTGTGGTTGGACGATATTAAATTAAAAAGACAGAATATAATTAAAGGCAAAATGTAAATATGAATGTGATGAAAATATGGATGATGGAATAGCCAAGGGGTTCTTCTCCACACATGTTACACTTGCAAACAAAATTGACTCTCAGTTGGTCTTTCGATAAGTTGTGAAACTCAATGCTCCAAGTTAATTAGATCCGCTTAGATTAACTTTCAGATTTCCCTAAATTCGTTGGATTGAATGGAATACGCATTACAACCAAATTATTCTTAATCAAAGTCCCTAACTATGGAATACGCATGATAGAGACATTTAACCAAGATCATTAAGTTCAACGGAAATCATAAACATCGACGAGGCATTCGTTACTATGGAATACGCATGAAACTTATGCCAAGAATTCGTTTAACGAGATTGTTTATAAGCAACCTCTACTACTTGTGAATATAAGTTCATAACGATTAGGTGAAATTCACTTATATTCTAGCGTCATATTTATGCATGAAAATTAAGCTTGCAATCTCAATGAACATACATAAATAAGTTATCAATCAAACAGTTAAACGAATTGAATCCACAACTTATGAAATTCCAACCAAACGTAATCAATTCAAAATGCAAATATAAACATAGTTTCGAATCACCCCCTAGCTAAAGGGGGTTTAGTTCCTCATAACTTTGAAATCAAAGAAACACCTAAACATTCCAACAACTCAAACTTGAATTGTATGAACGTTTAGGCACTCTTCTCTTCCATTCTCATACGTACAAAACAAAGAGAATTAAATTTAAACTTTGAAATCAAAGAAACACCTAAACATTCCAACAACTCAAACTTGAATTGTATGAACGTTTAGGCACTCTTTTCTTCCTCGTTGTTGTAGCACAAGGTCTAAGGTGAGCTTTGGGGATTATGTGAAGTGTTTTGGAGGGATGGGAAGTGGTTGGATAGTGGCTGCAATGAAGGAGAAAAACTGCACAGAAAATGGAAGTGTTTGTAACTGAAAATGTGTATGGAAGAGTGAATGAATTTTGAGGAGTGTTGGATGCTTATTTATAGGTGAAATGGGGGAACAAAAGAGGGAATATTGCAGCTAGGAGGGGATGAATGATTATGGGTGCATGTGTTTGGAATAATGAAGGGGGAATGTATGTAATAAAACAACTAGGAAAAGTTATGGAAAGCTGGAAATGGGAGTGGGAACTCACGGCATTGTTGGGTTGTTTATGGGAGAATAAATGTATGATAATGGCTAAATAATTAAAGGGAATGAATGGGAGTGACACTAGGTTGGTTATGCATGTGAATGCAAGGAGGAAAGCTGAAAATGCAAGGGAAGCTCACGGCACAATGTTGTTTTGCTTCTTGAAATGCATGTGAATGCATTTGAGTGTAATATGAAAAGAATGACTAATTAATGTATGTAGGGTTGATATGCATGTGAATTAGGTTGGAAAGAGGTGGAAGTGGAATGTTATGCAATGATAATGTCTTGTAAAGATGCTAATAAATAATGCATGTAGGGTTAGCTAGGTTGGCTTTGTTTGGGTGCATGTATGTTAATGGTGGTTTTGCATGTGAATTGATGGATTGTTTTTGATGGAATGGATGGTTCTTTGCATGGCTATAAGGGATAGAATAAGAGAGAATGGGCTAGGCCCTTTGTTTTATGTCCAAAGTGAAAATAAGGCCTTCAAATTCGTCCAAACTTTGGCTCCATGGATAAGCTATCCAATCCATGCCCAAAAATGCTCCAAATGGCCTCAAAATGCACTTTCTTGCTCCCTAAGCCCTTAGAACCTGAAAACACACAAAAGAAGCATAAAGAACTAAAATAACTAAAGAAACATAACGTAAATGTACGAGAACAAGCCATTTAAGTCGCATGAATATGCTCCTATCAGTGTCTCCACAACTTCAACGCAAAGATAATAGCGGCCAACTCCAAATCATGTGTAGGGTAATTCAACTCATGAGGTTTCAACTGTCGTGAAGCATAAGCAATCACCCTACCATGCTGCATCAACACACATCCTAGACCATTCAAGGAAGCATCACTATAGACCTCGAAATCACCACTATCGTCCGAGAGTGCCAAAATAGGTGCATGAGTGAGACAATACTTCAATTGCTCGAAACTCTGCTCACACCTATCATTCCACTTAAATTTAACATCCTTCCTCGTTAACCTCGTCAGTGGTAAAGCAATCACAGAAAAATCCTTAACAAATCGCCGATAATACCCCGCCAAACCAAGGAAACTCCTCACCTCAGTGACGGTTCGCGGTTGCTCCCATTTCTCCACAGCTGCGACCTTCTGCGGATCCACCAAAATACCCTGAGCAGAAATGATGTGCCCCAAAAACGCAACTTGATCTAACCAAAACTGGCACTTGCTAAACTTAGCATACAATTGGTGTTCCCTCAACCTCTTCAACACCCAAGTAAGATGTCGAATATGCTCCGCTTTCGACTTAGAATACACCAGAATATCGTCGATGAAAACAATAACAAACCTATCCAAATATGGCTGGAACACCCGGTTCATTAAATCCATAAAAGCAGCTGGTGCATTCGTCAACCCAAATGGCATAACCAGAAACTCGTAATGACCGTAACGAGTCCTGAACGCCGTCTTAGGAACGTCATCCCTACTAATCTTTAGCTGATAATATCCAGACCTCAAGTCAATCTTGGAGAATACACAAGCACCTCGAAGCTGATCAAACAAATCATCGATACGTGGCAACGGATAACGGATTTTAATCGTCATCCGATTCAATTGCCTGTAATCAATACATAGCCTCAAAGTTCCGTCTTTCTTTCTCACAAACAAAACGGGAGCGCCCCAAGGTGAAGTACTAGGCTGAATGAAACCCTTATCCACTAATTCCTGCAACTGAACTTTCAATTCCCTTAACTCAGCAGGAGCCATACGATAAGGAGTCAAGGAAATAGGATTAGTACCTGGAAGCAACTCAATAGTGAACTCCACGTCTCAATCTGGTGGTAAACCAGGTAAATCCTTGGGGAAAACATCGGGAAAATGTCTGACTACCCTCACATCCTCAACTCTACTAGGAGCAGCCTCATCCAACACCACATGAGCTAAGTATCCCTGGCAACCTTTAGACAACAACCTTTTCGCTCGTAAAACCAAAATAACGCCATGTCTCACCCCACTCTGCTCGCCCACAAAAGTAACCACAGGTAGTCTAGGACGATGGAACGTAACTAATTTTCCCGTAACAATCAATATTGGCACGATTGAAATGCAACGAATCTGTGCCCAAAATCACATCAAAGTCAACAATATCTAACGGGATAAGATCAGCTAGCATAACAACATCCTCCACTACCACTGGACATCCTGGGTACACACGATCTACAATACATCTTTCCCCTCTAGGCATAGCGAACTCTAAATCATACCCTAGAGGTGTGGGGCGAGGTTGCGTCACTTGAGCAAATGTATGAGAAATCACAAAATGTGTAGCACCACAATCAATTAATACTCTAGCAAAATAACCAAGGATATTTAACGTACCCATAATCAAATCCGGATTGTTCTGAGCATCCTACAGCGAAATATTATGAATACGCCCCTGGGTCTGCTGTCGTCCACCTCGACCTCTGCTCGTCTGACCACCACGACTCTGAGTACCACGCCCCTGACTGGGCTGACCAGACTGCCTCGAAGACCCCGCGCTGCTCGTAGCAATCTCTCTTGGCTGAAACTGTCCTCCCTGAAACCACTGAGAACCACCTGCTGAAGCTGGAGGATACGGCATATAGCCGCCAGGATACGGAGGATAACAACCCTGGGAATATGGGTCTTGGGGATACTGATATTGTCCCGGGGCATACGGAACAGCATCACCCTGATAATGGTAGGCACCACCTCGACCTGTCTGTCTATAACTACCCGGACCCTGAATCTGCTGAATCGGCGCAGGTGGCGGCAAGAAAGTCTGATGCGGCTTCTGCTGCTGACTCTGGGGACAATTCGCAGCCCGATGTCCCATCTGCCCACACGTAAAGCAACCACTGCTGCCACGCCTGCACTCACCAAAATGCCGATTAATACACCTGCGGCAGACTGGGGCTCTACCTCTACCACCATCACCCTGTCTCTGGCCTCTAGCACCACCAGCAAACCTACCTCCACGTCCCTGACCAGTGGCACTAAAATCGCCGCTAGAAGAACTCGAACTAGAGCCACCCCTCTTGAAGTTCTGTGTCCTACGAGGTCTGAGCGACGCCTGCCCTTTACCCTTATCATCTTTCTTCTGATTACCATCCTTCTCTTCCTCCTCACTCTTGCTCGACATGTTTTCTGAATCCTCAATCCTCAACAATATCTCGTAGAAATCCTGGTAGGTATCATAGTGGGTAGTGGTCGTCATCGAACGCCACTTCTTCTTAGTGCCTAAATAGAAACGACGAAGCATCTCCGCCGGATTACCAGCAACATCTGGATGATAGCGAGACAGATCAGTGAACCTCCGATAGTACTCATTAGCTGTCAACTTCCCCTGTCTCAACTCAGTGAATTCCTGTTTCTTTCGATCAATATACTCAGGAGGCACAAACCTTCTCCTGAACAACTCTTAGAAAACATCCCAATCAATCCTCTCAGCTGCAGTCAAACGGCGAGATTCCTGCTCCCACCAAGCTGCAGACTCCTTACCCAAAAACCACGATGTCGTCTCAACCCACCTCTCGACAGGAAGGTTCCCCTGATTGTGCAACACACGAAAAGTCTTCTCAATATGCTCTAACCATCACTCTGCACCCTCGTGACCCTCACTACCTTCGAACTTATCCAATTTCAAATTGTACATAGTCTCCAGAGGAGTCCTCTGAGGAGGACGGATCGCCGACTGAATAGGTGTAGCAATAGCTTCCCCCAGCTGAGCAATATCGGGGGAATTAGGCTCAGCAGAGCGACGTGGTTCCCGACGAGGCGGTATAGTTCTGACAGAAGACACCAAAAACATTAGAATACTCATAAAAGCACAGGACTGCCAAACCTAGGCTCTGATACCAAACTAACACACCCCGATCGAGATCAGGGCATGATGGCCATCACGTGGGAGTGACGTAACCGTGTGCACAGTGCGGAAGCTAATAAAATAGTAATATAAATAGTATGAATAACTAAAAACTAGCATACATAAGGTAATAGAAACAAGTGCTAGCGTAAGTGAGACACAAGTTCAGAGCAATAAGCCTAAAGCAGTCCAAAAGAAAACGACGCAACAACAATACACCCGAAGGTGACCTTACGCTGGTGATCGTCTGTTAGATATGCCGGAAAAGCTCTCTAGGAAACCACTAAATGTGCTAGCCAACTAGAACCTGGAGGGGCGCAAAACAAAAGCGTGAGTGGGCAAAAACAAAGCTTTTTGAAAACTGATGCGTGATTTATACGCACACAAATTAAACCCTCTTTTCGTCAAATTGTAGTATAGGTGCAAGTACGGATCGTTCTGGACCGGGGATTATGAGGGATTGTTAATCACTTGGATTTGACTCAAAAACATAAAAACAAAGTTAAAAACGTTCACAAAGACTCAAAGGACTCAAAACAAGTTCAAAAGACTCAAAACTGCCTAAAAACACTAACTAGGCAGTTTCTGACCTTAAACCCAATGTTGGACGAATTTAAGATTATGGCTTGATTCAAACGTAAAATAACAATATAAAACACTATACTAGACTCAAAGAATGCAAAACTAAACTTTAAAACACTAAAACAAACCAAAAGACTCAAACATTACCCAAAACACTCAAAACTGCCTTAAAATCACTTTCTGGGCAGTTTTGAGCACTTTGAGTACTTTGGACGAATTTATGTAACAAATTGAATCACAACACTTATAAACACAAACTAAATTGATTTCTAACTAATTTGACAAGAAAGTAAAGGGGGATTTAGGTTTTGACGAATTTAAACTAAAAGAACAGATTGTAAGTAAAAGCAAAATGTAAATGTGAATGTGTGAAAAATAAAAGATGAAAAAGAATTCATCTCCACACATGTTATACTTGCATAATAAAACGATTTCCAATTGCATTTCAATAAATCATTAATTCTCAACACTCCAAGTTAACCGTGATGCACTAATTAACCTTCAAATCTTCCTAACGTTATTGAATTGGATGATTGCATACGACAACCCAAAACATTCCCCACAAGTCCCCTACATGATTGCATAATAGAGATACAAGCAAGAATCATTACGCTCTATGAAAATTATAAGTGTTGACGGGGCATTCGTTACTATGATTGCATGAAACTTATGCCAAGAATTCGTTTAACGCGATTGTTTATAAGCAACCTCCACTACTTGTGAATATAAGTTCGTAACTATTAGGTGAAACTCACTTATATTCTAGCATCATATTCATGCATGAAAATTAAGCGTGCACTCTCAATAAACATACATAAATAAGTTATCAATCAAACGGTTAAACAAATTGAATCACAACTTATGAAACGCAATTAGAAGTAATCAAATCAAAATGTAAGTATAAACATATATTTCGAATTTCCTCATAACTTTGAAATCAAAGAAACACCTAAACATTCCAACAACTCAAACTTGAATTGTATGAACGTTTAGGCACTCTTCTCTTCCATTCCTCATACGTACAAAACAAAGAGAATTGAATTTAAACATTGAAATCAAAGAAACACCTAAACATTCCAACAACTCAAACTTGAATTGTATGAACGTTTAGGCACTCTTCTCTTCCTCTTCGTTGTAGCACAAGGTCTAGGGATAGTTTGATGGTGTGAATGGTTTGGGTAGTGGTGGAGGAATGGAAGGATGGTGTTTGGATTTGTAGGGGAGACTCACGGCACAAAGGGGGTGGTTTGATGGTCTACATTTCTGCAATGGATGAGTTTATGGAAGAGTGTTTGGAATGGGTGAATTTCTGGCACAAAGGCCTTATTTCTGTGGTGAACGGATCCCCCCCTTTGTGGCTGCAATGAAGGGTTATTTATAGGTGAAATGGGGGGAACATGACAGCTAGGAGGGTGGTGGAAATCTGGAATGGTGATGGGAGATGCATGTGGCTAAAGGGTGGAAATGCATGTGCTTTGAATAAGTGGCTGCATGTGCAAGGGGACAATCTGAAAATGCATGTGAAAGCATGTGTTGGCTGCAATGATGAAATGGATGGGAGTGCATGTGGCTTAATTAATTAAAGGGAGTGCATGTGCAATGTTTTAAAGGATGGAATGCATGTGAATATGATGGAAATCTGATGGGAACTCATGGCAAGGATGATTTCTGGTGGTGAATGGGTGTATGTTTGAATGATTAAAGGGACATGTGGGTTGGAAATGATGAAGGAAATGCATGTGAGTGACAACTAGATATGTTGATGAATGCATGTGGAATGTTTGTGGTGAGTGAATGTGGTGGTGAATGTGGCTAATTTGATTTATGGAAGATGCATGTGGATTAAAGGTGAGTGAATGATTATGGAATGCAATCTGAAATGGGAGATGGAATGGGATGTTTTGCATGTGAATTAAAGAGTAAATGCATGTGAATTAAAGAGTGAATGCATGTGCAATGACAGCTAGGTTGAATATGCATGTGGAATGGCTGATTTATTTGAAGATGCATGTGCAATGAAGTGGAATGACAGCTAGGTTATGATGATGAAGGCATGTGGCTGATTTAATTGAATAGGAAAGCATGTGGATTTAATGGTTTAAAGGGTGAATGCATGTGGATGCATGTGTTGATGAATGGGATTAGGAAAGGTTTAAATGTCCTAAAACTAAAGGGAACAAGGTTCCAACACTTTGGTCTTCAATTAGGTCTTCAATTTCGTCCAACACTTTGGCTCCAAGCATAAGCTATCCATCCTTAGCCCAAAAGTGCTCCAAAAGTCTCCAAAATGCATCTTTTTGCTCCTTTAGCCCTTTGGACCTACAAACACACGAAAATAGCTTAAAGTACTAAAATAACTAAAGAAACATAACGTAAATGCACGAGAACAAGCCATTTAAGTTGCATGAATATGCTCCTATCAAAAACCATTTAACAAATAAGTTCTAACCCCTCGCCGTAAAACCTGTATACTTCCCAGAATATAGACATATATGTATATAGCAACCATGCTCAAGAATATGC
Source organism: Pyrus x bretschneideri (assembly GCF_019419815.1). NCBI lineage: Eukaryota > Viridiplantae > Streptophyta > Magnoliopsida > Rosales > Rosaceae > Pyrus > Pyrus x bretschneideri. The sequence continues at coordinate 1,817,261 of NW_025999612.1, read as the reverse complement.
CATGCCAAAATCTCAGAATAAAATGCAAGTGCTCAAGTATAGTCATATCAACATCGTATAGTCTGGCAGCCGGAGTCACCTAACGTGACCTGTACGGCTGAATCTAGAGCTCAAATCTCAATCTCACTATCTAGACCTGCACACGAGTCGGAACCACCTAAAGTGGTCTGTACGACAAGCCTGGGTGTAACATATAAACGCTCTAGTGCTACGATCACGTGAAGGTTGGGCGAATAATCGCGGGTCACCTACGAGTCGGAACCACCTAAATTGGTCTGTACGACATGACTGTGCACCTAACTTAGATCCAAGCTGAGCGTGTGGTGCGGGAGGTGAACATCACGTGAAGGACTGTGCCCTACTCTGGGCGGGAGCACTAACACCGTGGGTGCAGGTTATGAGCTCTCTAAGCATCTCGAATCACTACTGAATGTAAACATGAATAACACTTACCTGACACTTACATGTGCGTCCGCAGCACCAAATATGCATATATATATATATATAAACGACTAATAATGCAACTAACGATGCATAAACAACGATAATATAATGCATGGCATAAGACAAATAAACGTTTCAATCAATTTCTGGGAAAATATATGTATATAGGTATATACGGGAAACCAAAAACCCACTCACTGGTATGTGGAAGGGTCGTAACCCCCTGCCTCGAGTGACCACGCTCGTCCTCGGGATAGGTATCACCTATATGCGAAACAACTACAAAAACGTTAATTTTAAAGCACATAACCAACCTTTAGAAATAACTTCTCATACAATGCTCAAATGGGGTGTATGAATACACCAACGTGATCTACTCAACCTCAGGAACATCCCCATATTTTTAAAATAATTTTTCACTGACGCCGTTGGGAATATTCCGTCAAACTTAACAGATTCCGTCAACGGCGTCAAGAATATTCCATCAGACTTGACGGAATATTCCGTCGTCTTCTCCGGCGAGCCTCCGGCACCGTCGCCGGCGCCGGAAAACTGGGAAAATTTTAAATTGTCCTATCTTCTTCGTTTTTCATCCAAATTTCATAAAATTGGTACCAAAATGAAGCTTAGAACTAGAGGAACACAATCATACCACTTTCAAGTGCTAAAATCCACGAAATCTCACCTGAAAAATCAACCCAACTTCGGCCAACCTCGAAACTAGTGATCCCGACGTCCAAAACCTTCAAACGAACCACCCCGAGCCTCCTAGGGACCTCACCAAGCTACCTACAAGCTTGAAATTCCCTAAAACGTGAGAAATCAAGTGCACATGAACAGTACCAAAATCGGGCATCGTGAGTTCGACGTGAAAACGAAGGTATTCTCACCTGAAAAAGGTATGGTTGGACTCCTACAAGCCTCACGAGCAAGAATATGGTCTTGGTTTCTTCGATCTGTGGATATTTGAATGGGTTTGTGGGTGTGTCTGTACGTTTCAAAGGAAATGGGAAGGAATGGGGCTCGGGACAAGGTGCAGGAAACAGGAGGAAAGGTGGTGAAGTGTGGGAAAGTGTGTGTGGCCTGCAACATGCCAACAAAACTCAAAAACAACCATAAAACGAAAAGGAAACGCACTAGGGGTAAAACTGTCTTTTCACACGTACGTTTTAATATTTCTGGAACAGGCTGTCACAGGGCTGCTGGCTTTATGTAGTAGTATAAATAGTCAAACAATAAGACCATTAATTATCTAACACTTTCTGTTTTTTTGTTTTTTTTGTTTGTTTGTCAAAATCAATTATCTAACACTGATGATGAAGTAAACATTTGCTTAACCATGCATCAAGATGATTTTTTTATTTTTTATTTTTTAACAAACGATATTATCTACACTAAAAAAAGGGGTTGTATTTAGCCTCATAATTGATTAGCAAAATGTGATTTGATTCATGATAATCAAATCTAAAACCTCTCACTTACAAGCGACATCTCACTTACAAGCGAAGAGAAATACTATTTCACTGTAATACTAAGTGACAAGATGATCTATTATTTATGAATAAGGCATGTCATTGATAACAGAGTTGTTCGCATACCCAGAAAAAATGTAACCAATAAAACAGTGTTCAACAGAATTAAAGAGATAAATCTTTAATCCAAAAATAGTCATTTTATCTTAATTTTCCTTATTTTTGCAATGATGTCCATTTCCTTAATTTGATCTAAGAATCTCCATTTTCCCTAATATTCTGATATGATTTGATTCAAATTCCAACAAAAGAAAAAAAAATATGATTCTAATTAGCCCACAATCTTATCCTCCAATATGTTAATCAAATTGAGAAAATACCTCTAATCCACAAAATTTAAGAAAGCATCTCCTATTAAGAGAAATAATTAAAATCCATTATCCAAAAAACAAAGTGAGAAACCAAAGTCAAAAATTCCAATACCAGAAGCAGTTTACTGTGTAAACCAATCACTATTCCACGGAAAGGGATCATCTCTTGATCCTTTCCTCCTAATTCATTAAAGAAATTCGTACAGTTGAAAATTGATTTAACAGTTATAAAAAAGGATCTATTTTAAAAATTATAATAACTTTAACTGTTTAATCAATTTTCAACGGCATAGATTCTTTGATTTGATGAATTAAGAGGAATAGATCTGGAGATGATCATTTCTCAAGTCCACAGCTATCCATCTTTTTCTAAATAAAAAAATCTCAATAAACGACAAGATCAGGGTCTCTCCATCTTATTCTCACACATCAGGCCGCTGTCCTCCCTCCTTTTCTAGGGAACCAAACAAACAGCCAAACACAATCCTCCCACAGCTTGTATTCTTCTACGCGTCCCGTCCCTCTACATATCATCAACAAGTTTCATACTTTTTGCCACCATTAAATCCTCCATGTCAACTCCCACCATACCCACCTCTCTCTCTCCTCTATTCTCCTAGCTTTCTCTCTCTTTCTCTCTCTAGGATTGCTGTCTTCTGTTTGACTATGGGTGCGGGTTTCTCTTCTGTCTTCAAATCGGAAAACCCAGTTACAGTCGGATCTTTGCCATCGAAACCCGGTCTCGGCGATTTGCCGGAGAGCTGCGCGGCGATGATTCTGGGGTATTTGGACCCGCCGGAGATTTGTAAATTGGCGAAGCTGAATCGGGCGTTTCGCGGCGCTTCTTGGGCTGATTTCATTTGGGAATCGAAATTGCCGTCGAATTATCAAACTATTGTGGGCAAAGTGTTCGGCGATGGATTGGAAAATCTGGGTAAGAGAGATGTTTATACGAGGCTTTGTCAGCCCAACTCTTTCGATGATGGAACCAAGGTGGGTCATCTTTCGTTTTGTTTTCTGGGTTTTGTTTCTTGTTTTCTGTTTGGGTGCCGAGAAAGCTTGGGAAAATTGGGAAAGTTAGATTCTTTGAATTATGTTGTATCATTGTCGTGTGGGTTTGATTGGTTTCTCTGTTTTCTCATAAATCGAATTCGTTTTCGGTTTTTGTTTAGCAGAAATCGTATTGAAAGATGAAAATTTATTGTTCAAAGTCTAGATATTTTCTAGTGCCAGGACTAGAAATTCAACAAGTTTGACTTTCCTTAAGAATTAGTATTTTCCATCTTTTAATTTATTAATTTGTTTCTTTGTTCCCTTGTTTTGATTTAGTGCGGTGTTTGATAAATTTTGTGTTGTGGGTGTAGACAATTTGGCTGGATAAAAGTACAGGATCAGTTTGCTTGTCGATTTCTTCCAAGGGATTAGCAATTACCGGCATTGATGATCGAAGATATTGGAATCATATTCCAACTGTAGAATCTAGGTAAGAACAATGGCATTTTTTCTTTTTTAGTCATTGGATTCTGGAGAAATGTGAAGATTTGTATGTTGCGGATTGATGGTACTTTATGGCTTTTCCCAAATATTTTTGCAATTTTAAATTATTAATGCACGATTTTGGGGTTGGAAGGTTGTGGCTGTGATTGTCCGTGGCTTGGTAATGGCTTTTGAAGTTTTTCAGGTCAAGCATGCCAAAACAGAAAAAAACATTGTGGCAATCTCGTTTTTTTCGAGATGTTTGCAATCGATCTAGTGATCAATGTTTTCTTCAATATGATTGCGATCGATCTAATGATCAATGTTAACTGTTTGGTTAAACATGATCTGTTATCTCATCATCTGCATAGAAGTATTTCCTTTCTGTTTTTGAAAGGATAGGAGGGAGGAGTCTATAAATATGTAAGTTTATTTGGTCACCGAAAATAACGAGAATGGGCTAATATCGTATTTGAGGATGATGTGCCCGGTCCCTTGAGACTACGAAGTATTTGTAGTACATAGTTTCTTCTTGAAGTTGATGTTATTTAAGCTTGTCAGAAGTTATGAAGCATCTGATATTGAAATGGCTCGATTTAAAAATAAAAAGCTCCCTGTATTAAGAAAAAGTTGAGATTTTTCCGTGATTTGAGCGTATTTGAATTGCTAACAGGCCATTTTATGAACTTGTTTGTACTGTTGCATTTATGGCTGCGTTCCTGCTAGTGGATTCCGTCCTACAAACTGTGTCTAAAATCAGTTACAAAATGAAACCCAAAGCATATAGAGTACGAGATTGGTGTGTATTTTTATGTTTATTCATATGATGGTTCTCATTTGAGCTTTGTGACTAATACAATGCATCTTAATGTGATCGTGTGAAATAAATCGAAGGGTTGTGTATTGCTTACCTTTGAACTACAAGTATTTGTCGAATTAATTCGTAATTTTTCTTTGCTGGAACACAGATTTTGCTCAGTTGCATATCTTCAGCAAATATGGTGGTTTGAAGTTGATGGGGAGGTTGAGTTTCCATTTCCTGTCGGGACATACAGCCTATTCTTCAGGTTGCAGCTGGGACGGTCTTCTCAGAAAAGGTTTGGTCGCCGAGTTTGCAATATTGAGCATGTCCACGGTTGGGACATAAAACCCGTGAGGTTCCAACTATGGACTTCAGAAGGTCGTTATGCCTCGTCTCAGTGCTTTTTAACGGAACCTGGAAAATGGAATTACTACCTTGTTGGGGACTTTGTTGTGGAGAACCCGAATGCATCAACGAAGCTTAAACTCTCCATGACCCAGATCGATTGCACCCATACCAAAGGCGGTCTCTGTTTAGACTCTGTACTTATATACCCTAGTGAATTTAGAGAGAGGCTAAAGCATTTTTAGTTTGCGCTTAAGCTTTTTATCGGTAGGAAGCTCTGTATCATAGCGGTAGATGGTGTCGAAAAGAAATCGAAATTAGGTAGTGAATGTGTCCTTTTGGAGTGTCCTGTGTATTTAAGCAAAGAAGGGTGTAAATTCGTTTTTGATTCGTTTAATTAGTGACAGTGGATTAAGATTTTGCAAGTCCGTCGGTCTTCATGGTTGACGGTTTCTGCTTCGTTATGGGATTTTGAGAAATTAATCATAATATTTACAGTTTGAGAATTGATTGAATATCGTGGTTCCCCTAATGCGTGTAGATTGAATTAGATTTTGAAACACAACCTATTATTTTCTTTATTATTTGCTTTCGCTAACGGTTGCAACTTTCAGCTCCACACCAATGCGCAAGAGAGACGGATGGGGGTTTGAATTAGAGTTACCGAAAATAGAATTGGGTTTATTTAGCAGGCAAGTAGAAGGCAAAGAACCGTAATCTCTCTACGACCAACGACAATGTTTGGGTTCGTCAACTCAAGGCTTGGTCACGATCTCTGGAAATATGCCAATGGTTCTCTCTCCCCCGCCCACCGTCGCCTACCCCTGTCCCAAACACACAGAAATTGATCCTCTCTCTCCTCTTAAAGTCGCTTGTCCTGAGTACCTGTGTTTGTACCAACAGGATCAACTGATGATTAGTAATCTCATGAGTACGATCTCTGAATCTTTACTTCATATCACTATTGCTTGTGATACCTCCCATGCTTTATGGGATTGTCTCCAATAGGTCTCACACGCTTTTCATCTCTTCACACCCATCACTTTCTTCATGGCGGCCCTCAACGGGGCGATCCTAGGGATTATGGTCAGGATCCTTGGTTTTTTGCTCAAAAGTTTGCGCCCTCTTCTCCCGAGCGTCTTATTCTGCTCGAATCCTTCTTCGGTTCATTACCTCGCGAGCATCCTAACCTCCACTTCCGACGTCCAGGGGATGTTAGGGAGGGTTTGCTGGTGTCAGACCACTATCATGATGCTCGGCACATTACATACTTCGGTTAGCTTGGTAAAAAAATGCAACCAAATTGTATGCATTTGTCAGAGATGGCGCCAATCTGTTCATGCTTAAAATTAGGAGGTCAACAAAGACCCATATGATGGGCCTTTGGTGAGCTTCGATACAGACTATAAGAATTTGACATCAAGGTTTAAATGGTTTAGCCTTAAAATTGGGTTACTCCCAGTGTAGTGCTCTGTGTATGTACTGAATATAGATTACAAGATGCGTTCGGTTATAGTGTAACCTTTTATTTTCTCTTATGTGTCCGACCGTCTATAAGATGTACTCGTCTCCCTTATATAGGTCTCCAATGAGCCCAAAGGTCCTAGGTTCTCAAGGACTCCCACTGCTCTAGCACTAAATGATCTTAACATGTAAGCTTAACTTGTTGATGACTCCTCTATTTAGTCAACACATAGAGATGAAGTGATAGTTGCTCAGAACTAGTTGAAAGGTTTTTTGGGTCAACACGTATCGAGCGCTCCGTTCGATCTTAAGTAACTGAGGAAATGCCTACCCAAGCGCTTTGTCTAACGACCTTTATGTCTTTTTATAGGTTTTTGTTTTCACTGACGCCCAACAAGTGGCTTGGAGTTGACATCCAAGTATGTTTGTTTATGGGGCCTCGTGCTATAAAGTTGTCAGTTTACCCACTTGCCTCAAGTGGTCGGAAAGTACTTTATGAGAAGGTGATTGACCTCCTTGTCGATAGTCAAACCAGACAGTGGAGCGATCGTCTATAGTGCTCAGAGTTGCTTCCCTTAGTTCTATTAGGCCAACTTTTTAGCCAAATGCCTTTGTTGTCTTCTTCTTCTCTGAATCTTCTTTGGGCTTTTGCTGGACATTCTCTAGGCCTGTATTATTTTAGGGGCGTACAAGAACTCCGAGTTAACAACCTAATCATCATGAAGCACTTCAAAATAATAGTTAACAAAAATTTTGTTGAACTTGTGACGCAAGTCCAACAAAAACGCTTATAGACATCGGTATTTCCTATATAATCATTCTCCAACTAGCCCAAGATCTTAACGTTCATGAAAATAAACTACAAACAAACTATAAAACTAAATCACACCCTCAACAAACTAGAATTCTTAATGTTATTTGTACTCTTTTGAATTCTAAAATTTTCTTCCCGAACACCCAACAACTTGAGTTAGCATCATACTCGAACCAAGACTTCTCTAACAAGAAAACCCTAACAAGTACCCGATTCGATATGGGCCCCACCAAAAGATAATCCATTACTTGGTCATGGTTATTCGTTTTCCATTAGAGTCGGGCAATGACTTATGGTGCTTTGACTCCTATGGAAACGAAGGGTTAGAAAGTGTTACGCCTTTTGCGGTTTTAGCCTGCAAATTACTTCTCCAAAAGCACTTTGGCATCTAAGCTCTTTCGATTTCAAAATTTAGATCAATTATGACAAAGATTACTGTCACAATCGTCACTAATAAGCAGCGCCAATAATGTTTCAGTCATACCGTTTTATACCAAATATATGATTACAATTGACTAGAAGATTAAACGCGACTGCATAATTATCCTTCATAAGCCATGCTCTAACAGATGCGTAATGTATACCTTTTTCCTTTCCTCGGACATGGTAAAGAACACTCTCAGCAGGTCATGATTAGTGGCCAGTATATTTATCGCTCTAAAGACTTGCAATCCGGTAAGGCCTTCAATTTTGCTCAACTCACCGTCAAGTTTAGCTTGCAATTCAGCCACTTGTTTATCAGTTGAAAGAACTTTAATCAGAGCATCAATCTTAGACGTCATCGCTTGTACCGAAGCTGCCATACTCCCAAAATTCTTTGTCACCTCCTCCATTACCTTTGCTTTCACCCTGCGACCGGGATCTGAAACACTTGGGGTACTTTGTGCAGGCCTTCGTTGTTGGGTACTAAATGATACATCAAACTGTTCCATCCCTTCAGACTCTGATTCTATATTCGTATCCGCATTCAGAATCACATTTTCACCCAAATCATCGTCCCCGCCATGAGTTTGATCAATGTTTGCATCCTCTTGCCTAATGTCCTCTTCATCATCATCATCATTGCCAACATTTGTACCAGTATGACGACCTTTTTCATATATCTCCCGCAAAACATGGTAGAATGGAAATGGCTTGCTATACAGTCCACTTGCATCCCTTCTTTTCTACAATTACAGAATATTACAGAAACTATAATCCATAGTCGACGGGAAAATATAAGAAAAAATGAATAAGGATATCTGCAGACTTACCTTCACCCATTCATCATATACACTTCTATTGCAAACCAACATCATTTGTTTATCATCCCAACTAAATCCACCTTGAGATAACATCTCGGTTAAGGCACAATACTTTTTCTTCAATGTCTTAACTCGTGATTCAATGTGAGGAGACGCTTGTATTCCACAACCCGGCAGTTTAGCTTCCAGCATTGCCTCTATATGGGTTAAGTATCCATTTTTGAAACCATTATCAGCTCGCCACTTGGTGTTGCGATATAATTCTTGCAATGATTCAACTAATGCAGAATCTTCTTTGGTTGTCCAGAAACGTTTGTTTTGACCCCTTCCTCGTTTTCTTATAGCTGAATTAGAAGTCATCCTAATAAAATAACAACATAAAAAAAAACATGTGACACAACTACAAACACAGCATAACAATAATTGCATAGCGTAAAAATGATAATTGCGTAATTTAAAATAATTAAAAAAAGGAATGACTTAGAACGGTAATGACTGTGACTTAGAACGGTAAGATGAACGGTAATGACACGACAAAGATGAATAGAGTTAAATTGTAAGTGAACTAATATTTTTTACAATAAAGATATAAGGGATATACATTGCACAGATATACATGATGCATAAAGTCTCACATGTTTCCGAAACAAAAACACTAACAATCCAAGATATACGATCAATTAGCTCTTCAACCGCTAATGGATTGCTGGATATCCTTACTTCCCTTCGTAGTTCATGTCATATCTGGACACAACTCAGGAAAAATAAATATAAATACAAAGACAGAAGAAGATAAAGGCATGTGTCCAAAGCTGGTACAAGAAATTACCTTTCTTTTAGCAGGAAGCTCATTCCAAAACATAAATTTTGATATCCACCTAAGTCTGTTACGCAGGACGTGTACTCAGTGAATATGCTTTTGAAAAAAGATCAACAAGTGTACATTAATTCCTAAATTCCCATGAATTTGATATGCTAATTTACTGAAAGGATTTGACAAAAAAAGACTTTTGGATTAGCAAATGAGAAACTTAGTTATCCAAAATTAGCAAATAAATCAGAACAAAAGAAAACAAAGACCAAAATTTTTTGATACACAGAGTACAAATGGACGGAGAGAGAGAGCTAAAAAACGAATGATACACATACAGATCTCAATATGGATAAAATACCAGCTGAATTTTATAAGAAAGAATTCAGACCACAATACGATAGTTGATAATTAAACCAACAGCATAATGTTTTGGTTGAGATTCTCAGCACGCATTTCATTTACATATAAGTACCTGCCATAACAATTGAGAATATTAAGCCCTTTACGATAAACAAACTACCAAGAATCTTGCTCTATTTACGTATGAAGGTGCATTATACTAACTTATCAGGAAAACTTCTCAGCGTAAAAAAAACATCGCATACACAAAGATAGATGCCTCCAGTCAGCTGTCTGCTCATGGTCTAAACAAATATTGTTTTCTTCATTATAATAAAACCATATTCTTTTGTAAAAACTACCGAAAACACACCAAAAAGAAAAAAAATATGGAAAGAAAAACAAATCTTGTAGGCTAACATCTATGCTCATATGTTGATACCTCTATCTGTCTATCATAATTTCGACCATCATATATTGCCAAAGAAATAAGTAAACTGGAAAGCGGAAACAAACTAGCTCCTAATCCATCATAACCATAGATGGAGTTAGCAATTGCCCTGATGGGGCAGCTGCCCCCACTCAACTTGTAAGAAAAAGAAACAGAAAAACCTTTGTATTCATGATTATCGTGAAGAATACATTAGTTCCACATAAACCTTCATTCTCTAAACTCAATAAACCAATATTTCATCCTCATCCTACTCTCACCTAGTTAATTGCATAGTTCTATGGCTGTAGTGACCCAAGATACTTATCGTTGTATAAGAATATGATCAATGAGATTAACAATTAGGCTCTGCCCTTGCCGCTGGATCAACGCTAACAGATGCTAGAACCGGCAAGGAAAGAGATTTCTATCCTATACAAATTCTCTTCCTTTTAGCTCCCGCTTTACCTCTCTAACAAATATCATCCACCCAAATCTAAATCTTTGTAACAATAACATTGTGACACATCATTATTCGATCATTTATAACATTTTTTTTTTTTTGGATAATAAGTTCATTTTGTTTTCAGAAGTTGGCCTCAGTAAATAAAATTTCTAGCCCCGTCCCTGCTCATATAATTCTTATATGTCGTGCTTAACATGGAAGCAGATTTGATTCTGGCAGCTTCAGAACAAAAACATAAAAACACTAAACTAACCAGTTTGCGGTTATTCATTCCATGGTAAAATATTCACATCATCTAATTCTCTTCTCATAAAAAAATTTAGGAACCCCATCAAACACAAAAAGGGTATAAAAAACAAGGTTGAATCCTAAATTCCTAATTAAATTAACAGACAAATATATACATATATATATGTATGTGTGTGTGTGTGTGTGTGTGTGTGTGTTTGTTGATCACAGAGCAGAACAAACTTCATTCATTCAATACCAAGGGTTCAATTTTTTTGGAATCTTGCAACCAATCTCCATTGGCCTTCACAAAATTTTACCCACAGATTCAGCTATATCAACTATACTACGAAATTCCATAACAATATATTAAAAAAAATTAAATTATAAACTACAGTTGTACTGGAAAAAGAAAAGAAAACCCAACAAAAAAAAAAGAACTCAAAATGTAAGTTCGAATTGGTGGGTTCTCTGGATTACTTACATTTTGGGAAGAAGAAGAAGAAGAAGAAGAAGAAGAAGATTCGGGTCGTTGGCGCTCGATTTTGATTGGTGTCGCCAATCGCGCAGTGGAGGATTTTCTTCAGTGTTGTGGACTCGGGAATGTTCCTTTCGAATATCGAAACCGCATATGTAGACATCGAACTAGAAGAAGAGCCCTTTGTTGGGCGTATTGGGTTGGTTTCGTTGGGCGTATTTTCCGTGGGAATAGTATCCGTGTCATGTGTTAAAGGTTGAAGTGTCGATTTAATCTCTGAACTATCATTTCAGTGAAAATTACGTTTTTGAATTATTTTTTTGGTAAAATAAGTCCCTAAACTCATTAAAAATTGCTATTTTCATCTCTAATATTATATTCAAAGCTATTTTATCCAATTTTTCGTCAACTTAAGTCACTTTTTAGAGTGTAATCCTATCATCTTCTCACCTATAAGCCCTTAACATTTCGTATAGGTTGCGAATCTAACGTCTAATTTACCTCCAAAGTTAACTTACACTATTTCTTATGAAAAACTACCAATTTACCCTCCAAAGTTAACTTCATACACTAATACTTTATGGAAAAACTACCAATTTACCTTCCAATGTGTATCACATGCCAGTAATGCGTCACGCCTTGAACCAGGGTTTGAGGCGTGACAGGATGGTATCATAGCATAGGTATTAGACACCCTTGGATAAAAACTGTGGGAGAAGATTAGCATGAGCCAAATAAGTTTGAATTTAGAAGAATCTATGCGATGGGTTTGGAAGTAAGGGTTTTGGTTGGCCTATAGTGATATGTAGAGTGTGCAAATAGGCTTAAATGTGAAGTCAATTTTTGCACATGATCTTGACAATTGAATTCATATGTGGATCTTTTGAGAAAGGAAATTAAGTTTGATCCAAAAACGAAAAGGATGAAAGTTAAGCAATGCATGCATATAACTTTAAGATGAATTTCTCAGGTGAAATGGGTTTAGGAGTAACTAAAGGACGAGAGGACTTGAAAGGTGGACTTAAGTAAGAGGATTGTGGTAAGAAGTAAGAAATAAACTGAGTACGTAGTTGTAATGTTTTTGCCATTCAAAGATAGATAGGACATCTATCATTTTTTATGTTTTTTTAGGTTTGGTCACTGTAATGAAAAAAAAATTGGAGAAGTCAGTATGTACTCAACTCATTTGACTTTTAAATGTGAAGGAAACAGGAAGTTTTTCAAGTAAATTCTAGAAAATGAATTTCTTGAGAAAATTTTTAAGTTAGTTGAGGGATTAGAACTGATCTTAGAGTTAAGAATTGAATGAGACGAGAATTTGATGCGACATAGAGTTTTGTAATTTCTGGTGTTGTTTTGATCCTGAGTAGTGGACAAATAAGAAGGATTTTATGCAAAAGGATTTTATAATAAGCTAGTTACGTGCAATGTTGGAATGAGTATATTAGAGATTAAGATGCTACGAACACTTAGATTTTGTTACTCATATATTTTGATGTAAGAGCAAGTATGTACAAAGGAAATTTAGGCTTGAATAGGTCTATGAATTACTTGTGGGATAGATATGAAGCTAGAAGTCACAATTTGTTGATGGATTATATATGCAGTGAGTAACCTGTGAACAAATTGCCAGATTTATTCCTAAAATGATACAAAGAATCAAGGTTGGTTCGATATAAGATACCGAACTGGAAACCATACCCCAATTCCTCTGAAATTTTCCGGAATCCCAATTTCAAGACTGATCCCAAACCAAATTTTAGGGAATCCCAAATTTCAGGAATCCCGAAATAGTTTTCGGATTTCGGGACGGGAATTGTTATTGGCAGTCCAAAATTTTCATTCTACACTCCAAACTTTCTATATTTAGAAAGAAAAATACACTTTGTGAGAAGTGTAAAATGAGATTTTTAAAGTGCTAATAACACTTCCCTTTTGGGACAAATTGGGATTAAATTTTAATTTTGGGCTTTTGGTCTATTGGGCTGAAACTTGACATATTGGATTGTTAGGCTAAAATTCAGCCTTTTATATTGAAATTATCAGCCCACTACAATCTATTTTGAGCCACCAATACAATCTATTTTGAGCCTTTAACTTCATACATACCAATATGTGCAATCATAGATTTATAGCCTAATTGAAATAAGAAATTATGAATTGTTCTTCAAATATATTCTACTACACATGAATGCAACAAAAATAAATTAAGTAACAAATCCAAAAGCAAAATTAGTTACAAGCCAAAGTTTCAAAATAAATAAGTAACAAACCCAAAAGCAAAAAAAATAGTTACAAGCCAAAGTTTCAAAATAAATTAAGTAACAAACCCAAAAACAAAAAAATTAGTTACAAGCCAAATTTTCAAAATAAATTAAGTCACAAACCAAAAGCAAAAACAAAAGCTTAAAGTTTATGAAGATTGTTGGCCTCTTCGGCCCCTTGATCTTGTTGATGATGTTGGTTGCTCCCTTCTTGTTGGTACTCTTCCCCTTGATGTTGATGATTGAGCCCTTCCCCTTAAAATGGGTGCTCGTGGAGGTAGTGATTGATTTTGACGTTGTTGAACTTCAAAGTTGAGGTGGTCGAGGAGGTGGATGTGACATTTCATTTCCTTGTGTTGTATGCTTCTCACCTCCCAAACTAGCCGTGCCTAAAATAATAAACCACAAATAATTTAGATTGAATTATAGAAATAGATAATAAATACCAAGAAAATAAAAATTAAATTATTTACTTACTTTTTTTAAAGTGTTCAAGTTCCTTGTAGAAATTGAATTCGTCAAGTGTAAGCTCCTTGTAGAAACAAAATTCATTTCCTCGAAGCCAATCACTAGAACACACCAAAGCCTCAACCGTTTTAGGTGTTAAGGAAGCTCTAAAAGGACTAAAGGCATTCTCACTAGCAACGGTGCTACTAGGAAGGGCCAATACATCCTTAGCAACTTTACTAAGAGTTGGATATGTACCCCTATTTCCTTTCCACCAATCCAAAATATTGAAACCCTCATATGTTAAGTTTTGATGTGGATCATTAAAGTACATATCCACTTCATTGGCTATCTTATTTTGTTGTGCCACCGCTCTTTTTTGTTGGATCTTCCTTGTTATCCTTTTAGCAACATCAATATTTACCACACCCCTCCCCCCATCATCTAGTACAACACTTGATATTTGCTCCACATTTAAAGTATCACTACTACTAGTACTAGTACTAGTACTACTACCACACCCTTCCTTATATGCATTATACAACTCAGTTGCATAGCTTTTAACCCTTACTTTCTCCTCCCTTATTTTGTCCCATCCATAGCCAAGCTCTTCCAAATTTGTCTCCAACATTTTAAATGTGTACCTTGGATCAAGTGCTTGGGCTACAAAGATAATAGGGTTCACCTTTTTAATGTCACTGCAATATTTGTCAAACTTGAGCTTCATTGAGGTAACCACACTTTGCAAAGTAGCATTAGAGGTGTTTAAAATTTGTTCTTCTATCTCCACTTGCAAAGCAATCACCGTGCTAAGTATTAAGTGTGACGTTGGAGTAAGGGTTGCACTCAATGCCAAGATGGAATCATAAAACATTTTTAGAAAGTGAGCAAAACTCACTAACCTCTCCTAATTATCCACCTCCGGAGGACCCACCCGCTTGGCCTTTGTTGTCACCCCATCCTCTTTCGAGACCTCCTCTTTAAAGTAAGCAATAAAAGAGTCACACTCAAAGGCCATCTTAGAGAACACTTCTTTAAACTTGAAAGCACTATTAAGCATTTCATAGGTGGCATTCCACCTTGTGAAAACATCAAAAGGGATACTTGACATCCTATTAAGTCTCAACAAGACACAATATTCCCTAAAAGACTCCAACCTTGCCGGGAATGAGTATATCAACTTCACACAATTTCTTATAGCATCAATCCCACAACTAAGCTCCGCCATTCCACCCTTAACTATCAAATTAAGGATTTGACAAGCATGTGCAAGTGAGCCCTGTCGAGTAAAAGAGTACCATTTGACTTAAGTCTTCTTTTCATGTATGCAATAGTGGTGTCATTTGCACTAACATTGTCAACGGTAATGCTAAACACCTTGTCTATGCCCTAATCATTCAAGCAACCCTCTAGACATGTTCTAATATCATCACCTTTGTGAAAGTAACTGGGACAAAGTTTAGGATCCTTTTATGCAATGCCCAATTAGTGTCCAAAAAATGGGCCGTGATAACCATGTAGTTTATCTTTTGAATCGAGGTCCAAGTATCAGTTGTGATACTCACTCTCAACCCCTCAAGCACACTTTTTATTTTTGCCTTCTCTTCGAAAAACAACTCCAAAACCACTACCGCCACCTTATACCTATTAGGAAGCTTGTACTTTGGATTCAAGTCACGAATAAAAGCTTGAAAGTCCTCTTGATCGACCACCCTAAAAGGTATCTCCACTATTATAATCCATCTCACACATCTCCTATCAAGTCTTTTTATTGAAAGTGTGAGTGACAATTGCACCTCTTATCTTGCTTGTGTCAATGTTGGTTGATTCGGATCCACTCTCAAAGAGACTAGAACCCGGGCATTTCTTCAAATGCTTAAGAATTCTCTCACTCCTTCTTTTGAGGAGGACCTTCCATTCTCTCACTACTTCTTCTACCATTGAACAAAAAAGAGAATCAAAATTTCAAATATGAATTGGACAAGCATGACAGGCAATTCTATGTGACGACAACTTGACATTGCTTAACCACAGTACAACAAACTTTCAAATACGCATAATTAGAACAGATCAGGGAAGAAAAGGACATTCAAAATCTATTGCAACTCCCTAAACCTTCTCAAAGCAACGCAAAAGAGATACCTTTTCAACAAGCTTTGCCTGCATTCAAAGAATGAGGTAATAGATGGTGACGTCACTTTTGTCAGGTAACATGTCTTTCTAGTTTCTAATAACAAAAGCATCAACCCAAAGCAACATCAAACCTGAATTCCTTTAAATTCAGTGGTATTATAAACTATCTTGGCACAACCAAGATCAAGCCAATATTTCAATTCTCGGTTTATGCAACAAATGAAGGATAACTTATCCAACCTAGTCACTATGTAACTGAACACTATAAAATTCACCGAAACATATGAATTTCTATACCCACATAATAATTAATGAAGACTCAGAAGCCAGAGATCAAGTTGCGATTATGCAAACAAGAAGGAAGGGAGAGAAAATAATATATCCAAGAACATATTATCAAACATACAACGTATACAGGTTTTCAATTACCTACTAGCACTAAAATTTTCAATAAAGATACCATAAAACATCAGAAGTTTCAACAAAAGTTTCAACTTCCAAGAATCAAAACATTGGAGTTGTGTACATCATTATTTAAGCATAATGCAACATCAACTGGACTACAATAGATCGCTTTAGGGCTGGTTCAATATGGGATACCGAACCGAAACCCTTGTCCTGATTCCCAAACCGATGTTTTCGGGAATCCCAATGTCAAGACCAATTCCAAACCAAATTTTCGATAATCCCTAAATAGTTTCGGGATTTCTGGACAAATTGGGAATCCCGAAATAGTTTTGGACTTTTGGGCTATTAGGCTAAAATTTATCTTTTTATATTATAATTTAGGTTTATAGCCCAACCTAATTTGTGCAATCAATATCAATTGCATAACTTCATACATATTGGGCTTTTAGCCTTTAGCTTCATACATAGAAATCCCAAGGATACAGCTTATACTAGGATACAGCTTGCTCAAGAGCATGAACATCTCATTGACATGACTCACAGAAATCCCAAGAGCTCGGAGAGCTTATTTTAGGACAACACATGCATCATATAACTGAAACATTGTATTCATCCAAGGGAATGTTTCCCAAACGTTTCAAGCAGTGGCCTTCATGAAAAGAGATTGCACGGTAGTACCTGAAATGTTACATCTTAAAACTAATCTTGTGTCCGAGATATAGGCACAATCCTAACATACTGCATAATTCTTTACCAATATTGATGCTAACACTTCCACCAAAAATTGCATAATGCCTATCCATGTATTAAAGCAAATGGAGT